>NC_134091.1:120689147-121013897 GCF_000715075.1 Nicotiana tabacum | reverse complement strand
TTCTAGAACAACATTAGAGTGCCGAAATGCCCGGACATTGCTCTAAACTCACCCCGAAACTCACCGAACCACTCAGGATCCCGTTCAAATATACCAACAAGTTCCATAACATAACACGGACCTACTCAAGGCATCAAATCATATCAAAAAATAACAAAACGATGAATGACACCTCAAATCAAAATCTATGAACTTTGAATTTTCAAATTCTATATCTTGTGCCGAAACACATCAAATCAATCCGGAATGACTTCAAATTTTGTACACAAGTCAAAAATGACATAACGGACCTTTGAAAATTTTCAGAACTAGATTTTAACCCCGATATCAAAAAGTCAACTCCCCGGTCAAACTTTTCGAAAATTCAAATATCGCCATTTCAAGCCAAATTCTACTACGGACTTCCAAATAATTTTTCGGACATGCTCCTTAGTCCAAAATCAGCATACGTAGCTATTGGAATCATCAAAGTTTGAATCCGAGGTCGTTTACACATAAGTCAAATCTCCGGTCAACTCTTTTCATTTAAGCTTCAAAAATGAGAATTGTTCTTTGAATTAAATTTCGAATCTTCCGAAAATCAAACTCGACCACACTCGCAGGTTATAATACATATTACGAAGCTGCTAGAGACCTTAAGTCACTGAACGTGGCGTTAATTCTTAAAATGATAAATCAGGTAGTTAAAAAAACACTGTCTCATATAGTCTGAAACTAAATACAATAAGTGGAAAGTTAGGGAAGGAGAGACAAGGTCTGCAAAACATTGGCAGCTACCTCGGAATCTCCGGAAGATCAACTGTGCGCTAAAATCAACATCCACCATGTCCGGAAATACATGGATCTGCACATGAAGTGCAAGGTGTAGCGTGAGTATACCCAACTCCGTAAGTAACAAGAATAATAAAGAACTGAAGGTAGTGATGAGCTTCACAATCAAAGTTCAATTACAGTAATTTTAACATAGGAAAGTAGGCATGCTTTCAAGTTCGACAATTAAAGCCAAAACAGTTAATCCATGTCAAGTTCAACTGAAACAGAAGATAATATCTCTCAGAAATTTCAAGACAGTGATGTATGACAGTTGAAGTGCAACATAAATCAATGTCAAATGCAGCATCTCAGAGCAACAATCACCCAGTCCTCCCATTCACTCCAACCTTACAATCACTCATTCTTCACAGTCACTCATTCCTCTCAATCGCTCAGCACTCGGTACTCGGCACTCAGTAGGTACCTACGCTCACTGGGTGTGTGTACAGTCTCCGGAGGGGCTCCTTCAGCCCAAGCGCTATAACAAGTCAATCATGGAATATAGTGGTGAAACATGCTGCGACGTGCAGCCCGATCTCATAAATATTCTCACAATCAGGACCTCGGCCTCACTCAGTCATCAACCTCTCTAGTCTCTCGGGCTCTCAGAAATCTTGATAAGCAGCCCAAAGAGCAGTGATATAATGCATGAATAATGAACAATAAAGGCTGAGATGTAATATATACGTAAATCTGTAATGACCCGGCCGGTCATTTTGAGTATTACAGTCTTGTTTCCCCATTTACTGCTTATTATGTGTTCAAGTATAATTATGAGACTTATCGGAGAGGTTTCAGAATGAATTGGAACACTTAGTTCCAAGAATTAAGGCTTAAGTTGAAATATTTGACTGGATGGTGAATTATGTGTAAATGACCCCGGAATAGAATTTTGATGATTCCAACAACTCCGTGTAGTGATTTTGTACTTATGAGCATGTCCGGAAAATTATTTGGAAGTCTGTAGTTAAATTAGGCTTGAAATGGCTAAAATAGAAATTTAAGTTTGGAAGTATGACCGGGGACGATATCGGGATCGGAATCCGATTTTAAAAATTTGAATAGCTCTGTTATGTCATTTATGACTTGTATGCCAAATTTGAAGTCATTCTGGATTCATTTAGTATGTTTCAGCACGAGTTTTGTAAATTGAAGTGTGGCCGCACAATTGGGATTGCGGCCGCAGAACTTGGAAATGTGCGGACATCACTTGAAAATGTGCGGACCGCACATTGGAGATCAGACGTGGTACTATATAACCGAGAGTTAGGATATTATTTCACATTTGGATGTTGGGAGCTCGGTTTGTGACGATCTTTCGTGGGGTTTTCAAGAAATTCATCGGGATAAGTGATTCTAACTCAGATTTGGTTAATATACATGATATATAATTGCTTTCATCATTCAATTAGTATTTTGAGATGGAAATTTGGGGAAAATTGTAGAAATTTCATAAAATAAATTTTTGGGATTTGAGTGTCGATTCGAAGTCAGATTTGAGTGAAACTAGTATGGTTGAACTAGTAATTGAATGGATTATGGGATTTTGTGAGTTTCGTCGGATTCCGAGATGTGGGCCCCATTTGAGTTAAATTTCGGATTTTCTTGGAAAATTAGTATTTTCATATGAAATTAATTCCTATAATTTTTATTGACTGAATCGAATTATCTATAGCTAGATTCGAGGCGTTTAGAGGCCGATTCGCGAGGCAAGGGCATTGTAGAATAAAGAATTGCACGGTTTGAGGTAAGTAATACTTCTAAATTTGGTTATATGGGTATGAATCCCCGAATTTGTTGTTATATAAATTATTTGGAGGTGACGCACACGATAGTTGACGAGCGTGTGGACGTGCACCATAGAAATTGTAACTTGAATAAATTCTATGGAGTTAAAAAATTAAAGAATCATGTTATTATCCGTGTATCCTCTATGTGTTAGAGTAATTGAGCTGAGGCTCTTGTTAAAGAAAATGTTTAGGCTACATGCCAATATTTTGGGACCCATGGGGTCGTGTTGCTCTTGAATTAATCGTTTTAAAAATATACATTTCACACTCAGTCATATTTGTCCATTGAGAAGATATTTATGGGATCGAGCTGCGTGCCGTAGCACGCCGTATTGGCTTTATATATATTATTATTATTATATGGATTGGGGCTGGCCGCCTGCAGCAAGCCTTATAGGCTTTAGTATTATATGGATCGGGGTTGCTCTCCTGCAGCAAGCCTTATAGGCTTTATTATTATATGGATCGGTGATGCCCGCCTGCAACATGCCTTATAGGTTTTATTATTATATGGATCGGGACTGCCCGCCTGCAGTAGGTCATATCGGCTTTATATCACGCTTTGGCTGAAGGATCCCCTCCAGAGTCTATACACACCCCAGTGAGCGTAGATGATTTTATATTCGGGATGGATTTCCTAGAGCATGGACTTGCCTTACTTATTTATATTACGATGAATTTCCCTGGACATGGATCTTGTCCGTATCATTTATATTTGGGGATATATTTCCCAGGGCCAGATTGGCCTTATACGATACTGAGTGACTGACTGTCAGTCGATGTGTATATATATATGGGATGGAATATCCCTGGGCTGATTGGCCATAAACAGTACTGAGTGACTGAATGATTTGTGAACAATATTACATGAGGTTTCATTTATATTAGGGGATAACTCTCTCAGGGTTGGATTGGCCTTATATGGTACTGAGTGAATGATTGTCAGTCGATGTGTATATATATATATGGGATGGAACATCCCTGGGCTGGATTGGCCATAAGCAGTACCGAGTGACCGAATGATTAGTGATCAGTAATACATGAGGTTTTTCCACTGAGATGTCATATCCCTCATATCATGCAGTATTGATCTATTTTACTTGTACTAAATTTAATTGTGGAACTTGAAAGCATGCCTACATTTCTGTACTGTTATTTCTATATTGGACTGTACCTGTGGAGCTCGTCACTACTTTCAGTCCAAAGGTTAGTCTGTTTACTTATTGAGTTGGTTGTACTCATACAATACTCTGCACCTCGTGTGCAGACCCAGGTGCTCCCGGATACGGCGGTTGCTAGATTTCAGAGTTTATTCTGTGGAGATTATCAAAGTAGTTGCTTGGCATCCGCAGACTTTGACTCCTTTCCTTTTTAGTTATTGTACTGTTCAATATTTTTAGACAGTGACTTTATCAGTTAGACCTTCTATTCATTTAAATGCTCATGTACTCAGTGACACCGGGTTTTGGGAGTGTTTATATTTGTATTTTTGAGATTTCTTCCACTAAATTTAAATATTATGTTTTCAAACTTAAAAGATATGGTGGTTTATTGAGATTGTCGGCTTGCCTAATATTGAGATAGGCGTCATCACGAAAGGTGAGATTTTGGGTCATGAAAAAAAACTGTGACTGAGTATAAAACCGTAATTTAGCAGATAATTCAACATGTACACGACCTCTATGGGTTCCTACAGCGCCAACACATAGTCTAAACATGATTTCTAACATGATTTGTGGTTCAATGTCTCTAATATATGGAGAATGTACAAATAACAATAGGTTATTCAACTACACAGTTTCATGAAATCTGACCAAGTCACAATTCCTATGGAGCATGCCCATACGCCCGTCACCTAGCATGTGCGTCACCTCAAAACCAAATACATGACACGTAATACGGGGTTTCGTATCCTTAGAATTAGATTTAGAACTGTTACCTACCTCAATACGAGCAAATCTATACTCCAACACACCCTTGCCTCACGAAACGACCACCAAATACCTCGAATCATGCCATAAATAATTCGATATAATCAATACGGGCTAAAGGAATCAACTCCATAAGGAAATGCTAAGTTATTAATCCAAAGTCAAAAATTGACTCAAAAGCCGGCCCCTGGGCCCACATCACGAAGTTTGATAAAATTCACAAAACCCGAAAGCCCATTCAACCATGAGTCCAACCATACCAAATTTATCAAAATCTGACACCAAATCGTCACCCAAAACCCCAAATCAAACTCTCCAAATCCCTAGCCTCAAACTCCCAATTTACACCTTAAATACACACCAACTAGGTGGGAAAATTATTTATCAAAAATGAGCACAAGGGACTTACCTCAAGAATTCCCTCTAAAGCCCTCTTAAGAATCGCCCAAACCCGTGCTTGAAATGTTTGAATGAAGCCAAAATCGCGAACCCTTATTTTAAGTAATCTGCCTAGGCTTTCCGCTTCTGCGGAAACTTAACCGCTTCTGCAGCGTCGCAGAAGCGACATCACACACGTATTTGTAGCTCATTCCGCTCCTGTGGTCCCTCACTCCACTTCTGCGGACTCGCTTCTGCGAGCATCCAAGCTGCTTCTGCGGACCAAGTTCACCTGCCCAGTTCCGCTTCAACGGTCCCCCTACCGCATCTGCAGTCGTGCAAATGCGGAATTCCCTATCGCAACTGCGCGCCATCCGCTTCTGTGCGCCTTTCACCGCACCTGCGACCATGCAGGTGAGGAAAACTCCTCGCACCTACGACCACCTGCACACTCCCCTCCAAATGCGCACCTGCGATCAAAGCTCCGCATGTGCGGTTACACCAGTAGAGGTCCAACTTCAACAATCTCTCAACTTCAACTTTTGATCCGTTAACCATCCACAATCAACCCGAGGTCCCTGGGACCTTAACCAAATATACCAACAAGTCCTAAAATCTAATACGAACTTAGTCAAGCCCTTAAATCACATTAAAATAATTCAAAAACACGAATTGCACCCCAATCAAGCCTATTGAAACTATGGAAATTCAATTTCTACAAACGATGTTGAAACCTACCAAAACACGTCTGATTGATCCTAAATTTTGTACACACGTCACATTTGACATTATGGACCTACCCCAACTTCCGAAATCGGATTCCGGCCCCGATTAAAAAAGTCCACTCCCGGTCAAACTTTTCAAAAAATTTCAACTTTCGTTATTTCAAGCCTAATTCTAGTACGGACCTCCAAATCACAATCCGGACATGCTCCTAAATCCAAAATCACCCAACTAAGCTAACAGGACCATCAAAACTCCATTCCAGAGTTGTTTACTCATAGATCAGCATCCGGTCAATCATTTCAACTTAAACTTTCAATCTTGAGACTAAGTGTCTCATTTTATTCTGAAATTTCACCGGACCCGAACCGACTACCCCGGCAAGCCACATAACAGCTATAAAGTACAAAATGAGCAGTAAATAGGGGAACGGGGGCTACAACTCTCAAAATGACCGGCCGGGTCATTACATCCTCCCCTTCTTAAACAAACGTTCGTCCTCGAACGGGTCTAGAAAGGTATCTGGAGTCTCAAATAGGTGTGAATATATGCTCCGCATCTCCCACTTTGTCTACCAAGTAGCCTCCTCAACTGGGTGACCTCTCCATTGCACCTTCACTAAAGTTGTGTCCTTTGACCTCAACTTCTGAACCTGCCGATCCAAATTAGCGACCGGCTCCACATCATAAGTCAAATCACCGTCCAACTGAACTGTGCTAAAATCCAAAATATGAGACGGATCGCTGACATACTTTTAGAGCATAGAAACATGAAACAGTAGATGCACACTCAACAAACTAAGTGGAAAATCAAGGTTGTAAGCCATCTCCCCAATCCTCTAAAGTACCTCAAACGACCAAATATACCGAGGGCTAAACTTGCCCTTCTTCCCGAACCTCATAACACCCTTCATAGGTGAAACCTTGAGCATAACCTTCTCCCCAACCATGTAAGCAACATCACGGGCCTTTCTGTCGGCATAACTCTTCTGTCTAGAATGCGCCATGCGAAGCCGCTCCTGAATCAATTTAACCTTGTCCAAAGCATCCTGAACGAAGTCACTACCCAATATCCTAGCCCACCCGGCACAATCCAACCCACCGGAGATCAACACCATCTCCCATACAAAGCTTCATACGGACATCTGAATGCTCGACTGGTAGCTGTTGTTGTAGGCAATCTCCGCGAGTGGCAAAAACTGATCCCATGAACCCCCAAAATCAATGAAATAAGCATGTAGCATGTCCTCCAATATCTGAATAGTGCGTTCGGATTGTCCATCCGTCTAAGGGTAAAACGTTGTGCTCAACTCAACCTGGGTACCCAACTCTTGCTGCATGGCTCTCCAAAACTGCGATGTAAATTGTGTGCCCCGATCTGAAATGATGGACACTGGCATGCCGTGGAGGCGGACAATCTCTCGGATGTAAATCTCAGCCAACCACTCCAAAATATAAGTAGTCCCAACTGGAATAAAGTGCGCGGACTTGGTCAGCCGATCCACAATCACCCAAATATTATCGAACTTCCTCGAAATCCATGTGAGCCCAACTACAAAATCCATGATGATCCGCTCCCATTTCCATTCTGAAATCTCTAACCTCTGAAGTAATCCGTCTGGTCTCTGATGCTCATACTTTACCTGCTGACAGTTGAGGCACCGAGCTACAAACCCTACTGTCCTTCTTCATTCTTCTCCACCAATGATGTTTCCTCAAGTCCTGGTACATCTTCGCGGCACCTGGATGAATGGAATATCGCAAACTGTGGGCCTCCTCAAGAATCAACTCACGTATCCCATCTACATTAGGCATACAAATCTGACCTTGCATCCTCAATACTCCATCATCCCCAATAGTAACATATCTAGCATCATAGTGATGAACCGTGTCCTTAAGGATAAGCAAATGAAGATCATCATATTGGCGCTCTCTGATGCGATCATATAAGGAAGATCGAGAAACCACACAAGCTAGAACTTGACTGGGCTCCGAGACATCTAATATCATGAACTGGTTAGCCAAGGACTTAACATCAACTGCAAGAGGTCTCTCACAAACAGGAATGAATGTGAGGCTACCCATTCTCACTGCCTTTCTACTCAAGGCATAGTCCACCACATTGACCTTCCCCGGATGATATAGAATAGTGATATCATAGTACTTTAGCAGCTCCAAACATCTTCGCTGCCTCAAATTTAGATCCTTCTATTGAACAAGTGCTGGAGGCTTCGATGATCCGTAAATACCTCACAAGACACGCCGTAGAGATAATGCCTCCAAATCTTCAATGCATGAACGATGGCAGCCAACTCCAAGTCATGAACATGGTAGTTCTTCTCATGGAGCTCCAACTAACGCGAAGCATAAGCAATCATTCTACCTTCTTGCATCAAGACACGCCCAATACCAATCCGAGAAGCATCACAATACAATGTATAAGAACAAGAAACTGAAGGTAGAACTAGAACTAGAGTTGTGGTCAAGGCAGTCTTGAGCTTTTGAAAGATCTCCTCGCACTCATCCGACCACCTGAAAATAGCACCCTTCTGGGTCAATTTGGTCAAAGGCGATGCAATAGACGAGAAACCCTCCACGAAGCAACGATAATAACCGGCTAAGTCGAGAAAGCTCCGAATCTCCGTAGCTGAGGACAGTCAGGGCCAACTCTGAACTGTCTCTATCTTCTTCGGATCCACCTGAATCCCCTCACTGGACACCATGTGCTCCAAGAATGCCACTGAACTAAGACAAACTCACATTTGAAGAACTTAGCATAAAGCTTCTCCTCCCTAAATCGCTGCAACACAATCCTCAAATACTGGGCATGATCCTCCTGGCTACGAGAGTATACCAGGATATCATCAATGAACACTATGAAAAACGAGTCGAGATAAGGCTGAAATACACTATCCATCAGATGCATGAATGCTACTGGGGCGTTGGTCAGCCCTAAAGACATCACGAGGAACTCATAATGACCATAACGGGTCCTTAATGTTGACATTAGAATATTCGAGTCCCGAATCTTCAACTGGTGATACCCAGACCTCAAGTTAATCTTAGAGAACACCCTCTCTCCCAGAAGCTGATCAAATAGATCATCAATGTATAGCAAAGAATACTTATTCTTGATTGTAACTTTTTTCAACTTCCTGTAATTAATGTACATCCGTATAGTACCATTTGTTTTCTTCACAAACAGAACCGATGCACCCCAAAATGACACACTAGGCCTAATAAACCCCTTATCAAGAAGTTCTTGAAGCTGATCCTTCAATTTCTTTAACTCAGCTGGTGCCATACGATATAGTGGAATAAAAATGGGCTGAGTGCCGGGCACCAAGTCAATACCACAGTCAATATACTTGTCGGGCGGCATGCCCGACAGGTCTGCAGGAAACATGCCGCCCGGCAGGTCTACAATAAACACATCCGAAAAATCTCGCACCACGGAACAGAATCAGTAGTAGGAGAATCAGAACCAACATCCCTCACAAAGACCAAATAAGATAAGCAACCCTTCCCAACCATCCGTTGGGCCTTCAAATATGAAATCACTCTACTGGAAACATAGTCTAGAGAACCTCTCCACTCAATCCTTGGCAACCCCGGCATCGCCAACGTCACGGTCTTAGCGTGATAATCCAGAATAACATGACACGGAGACAACCAATCCATACCCAAGATCACGTCGAAGTCCACCATACTAAGCAATAAGAGATCAACTCTAGTCTCCAATCCCCCAATAGTCACTACACACGACCGATATACACTGTCCACAATCATAGTATCACCCACTGGCGTAGATACATGATCAGATGAAACTAAGGACTCACGGGGCATATCTAGATAATCAGCAAAATATGATGATACATACGAATAAGTGGAACCAGGGTTAAATAATACAGAGGCGTCCATGTGGCATACTGAGACAATACATGTGATCACCGCATCGGAAGAAATAATATTTGGTCTGGCAGGAATAGCATAGAATCGGGCATGACCTCTACCTGATCGGCCTCCCCCTCTTGGGCGACCCCTAGCTGACTGAGCCCTATCCCGAGCTGGCTTAGCGGGTGGTGAAGTAACTGGTGCCAAAGTCGCAGCCTGACTCCTCTGCTACACTAGACCTCCCGGGCAACGAGGACACTACCTTCATATATGCCCAAACTCCCCACACTCAAAGCAACTCACATGTGCTAGTGGTGGGGACTGAAAGGAGCTCGGATCACCGGGATAACTACTAGAAGGACACGACATAGATGAACCTTGAGTCGATGGAGCACAGGACGAACTCTAAGCTGGAAGGGCAGTGAGGGATGACGGACCCTGATGAGAACTGTATGAACCATGGCCGAATGATGCACCGCGGTGAACTGGACGAGTCGTCTGAGCTTTCCTATAAGGACGACCCCTACCGTGGTAGAACTGACCTCCAAAAGGAACACCGCTGAAACCACCCAATCCACGAGGCCTCCCTCTCTCCACGCTCCTGGCTACAGACCATCTCTATATACCGAGTAATGTCAACCACCTCGTCAAAAGTAGCACCAGACACCCTCTCCTAAGTTATAAGAAACCGTAACTGAAATGTGAGGCCATCAATAAACCTCCTAATCCTCTCCCTATCAGTGGGAACCAACCAAACTGTGTGACAATCCAACTCAGAAAATCTCATATCATACTACGTCACAGCCATGCCCTCTTGTCGTAACTGCTCAAACTGTCTGCACAGCTCCTCCCTATGAGACTGCGACACAAATTTCTCCAAGAAGATAACGGAGAAATCTTGCCATGTAAGTGGTGTTGTACCGACCGGCCTGCGCCTCTCATAAGCCTCCCATCATCTGAAGGCAGCCCAAGTGAACTGAAAAGTAGTGAACGAGACCCCACTGGTCTACAAAAACCAGCTGTGTGAAGAATCTGCTAGCAATTTTCGAAGAAACCATGGGCATCCTTTGACTCAACACCGCTAAATGATCTACGGTGAAGCCTCCCAAATCTCTCAAGTCTCATTTGCTCATCATCAGTCATAACGGGGACCACCGGGGCCTGAGCAGCTACAACTGGCTAGGGTGGTAGTACCCTCAGTGTATGAAGTCCCTGCATCACCTGCTCTGGTGTATAGGCAGCGGGGGTATGAGTACCTCCCCCGGCCTGAGAAGTGACTGGCGCGGCCTGAGCCAAAACCACCTGAGCAAGGCCAGTGCAAACAATCAATATCTGGGCTAAAGCCTCCTAAAGGCCTGGAATAACAATAGGCACAGCTGGTGCCTGAGCTGGCCCCACGGGCTCAACTATATCTGGAACCAGCTCTCGAGTTGGAGAAACTGGTGGATCTGCAGGTGCTGATCTAGATATTGTACGAGCTGCAACTATGCCCCTACCGCGACCTCGGCCTCTCATGACCCTAGCTGGTGGTACTGGTGGTTGTCCGTCCTGTCTGGTAGCATGTGTCCTCACCATCTGTGAGAGAATAGAATACAGAAGTTAAGTTACCGGAATCAACAAATACGCACGACAAGAATACAAAAATATGAAGTTTCCTAAGGGTTCGGCAGCCTCTCAAAGATAAGTACAGACGTTTCTGTACCGATCCCCAAGACTCTATTAAACTTGCTCATGGCTCGTGAGACCTATGTAACCTAGGCTCTGATATAAACTTGTCACGACCTAAAATCCTAACCTGTCGTGATGGCTCCTATCATGGTACTAGGCAAGCCGACATTTCAAAATATTTCCAACATTTTTAACATAACGAATTAAAGCAGTTTCAAAAATGGAAGTTCTCATAAACGGGATAGAAACCCAAAAACACAATGCGGAAATTCCCAACCATCGGGGTGTGAAACTGTGACTGAGTACAAAACTATAATTTAGCATATAATTTAACATGTACACGACCTCTATGGGTCCCTACAGTGCCAACACATAGTCTAAACATAATTTCTAAACAATTCGATATAATCAATACGGGCTAAAGGAATCAACTCCAAAAGAAAATGCTAAGTTATTAATCAAAAGTCAAAAATCGACTCAAAAGCCGGTGTCACGACCTAAATCGATGGGCCGCGATGGGCATCCGGTGCCTTACCTAACCGAGAACTAGCGTAACGTATCTTTTTTATCATACCATCATGGGTAAATGGGCCAAAAGGGCCGTCATGATATAACCAGAATAAAACATAAGGGTATACTTGACATAGGACGACCCAACATGGAATACAAACTTATATATGACATACAGGCCTATAAGGTTGACATGATCATTTGGACACTCAAAACATAGGCCGACAAGGCCATACAATCATCTATATACATGACATATTTCTACAAGCCTTTAAGAGTGCATAAACATCATAAAGGTTGGGACAGGGCCCTATCATACCACTCAATACATGTCCAAATCATACTAACCAAATAGGCAACTCCCGAGCAAGTGGAGTGCACCAACACCTTCCGCTGAGCTGATATACTACTAGGAGGACTCTCAACCTATATATTGGGACCTGTGGGCATGAAACAAAGCGTCCCCAGGCAAAAGAGATATCAATACAAATAAAGTACCGAGTATGTAAGGCATGAAAGCTGTATATAAAAGACATGACAGAAACATGGAGTAAAGAACTCAACCTGTAACTCTGAATAGCTATATGACTCATGAAACATTAATAATGTTATTCATATGCGTATAAATGTCACATCATGCATAGGTAAGTGCGTACATAACATCATTAAGCTTCTAAGGGCATCCTATCATATCATCTCGGTCTCTGTGGGCGAAATCATCAACGTAGACGAGCTGATCAGGTGAAGGTGCGTATATAATGCCATAACCTTTCCCCATATCCCATATACATATAATATATGCGTATATAACGCCATCTGGTCATGGGTCAATGTACATGTATAACTGAATGTAATGCATAAGAAGTAAGTAAGTTATATCTCTCGGGATATCATAAGATCAATATGCCTTCGGTTAATATCATGAAATAAACTTTATCAACTTTCATATTTTCGGAGACCTATGAACAGACGATAAATAATAGGACACATGGGGAATCAAGAACATAGGCACCCCTAGTACTTCTAAGAATAGAGTCATTTATGAAAGTTCTGCATTTGCTCATTTCGTTTGTATCATATAGATCATGCCAAAAGGAAAGAAGGGATAGCCTTAACATACCTTAGCTCCATTGAGTCCTTAATACCTTCCAAGAAATTCTTCAAACAACTCAACTCAAACTACCATAACATAAGGAGATTCAAAATAAGTGTGATGAGTAAAGGCTAAGTCCGCAACTTAAACTAGTAGCTCGCTTATGTAAATTTAGGTAGCATATCCCATGTAAAAATAGCCTACTCCAATACCATATACCAACAACAATGACCATAGCAACACAGCAATACATAATTATCAATAACAAGATACCATATAACAACAACAAGTCACAACTACTTCACGACGAGCGACAAACTTCGATTGAAACTTGTATGCCCCGTATCACCCCTTATAGACTCCTTAATTTAACTTAACAATATCATTAACACGATAATGAAGTCATTCATCAATGATTCCAGCTTTATACCATATATGTATAACAAAGAAAACAATCACAACTCCAATTATCCTCAATTAGCAATTTTATTCACTAGTTCATGTCTAGCTCATCTATTTAATTTAATCAACATCAAGATAACCTTAAACACATGAAAGAACACAATATAATTACATCCTACAGTGGATTCAAGTCGAAATCCATGTTATATTTAGCTTACAACAGCCCAACACACCCCAATCACTTCGTTCCCAAAACGACAACTATAGTAGTGTCAAACACCCCGAAAATGTTACAAAGAACGACTAATCCACCACTTCGCCATTATGTGATGTTTCTCCACACAATTTCTCCTCCAAAACTCCATTAAACAGTATCAAAATAGATAGCAAAAAAAAAACACAAAACAACTACAAAATAGTCTACTACAAGTCGAATAACTCAAACTCACGGCTTCCGATCACCGTCCTGTGAGTTATAACTATTAGGAAATGAATATATCAGCCTTCCTTGCTATTTAAAATCTTAAATACAGAAAGTAAGAATTTTCTTAACTATTAAATACCTTCCAAAACTCAAACTACAAAGAAATAAAGAGACGATATAGCGATACTTACGTCGTGGGGATCGTTCTAATTTTATCACTTCTTGATTTCGTACCCGGGATACTAATATTCTTTGAAACCCTAATAGAGAGCTTAAGGTATTCGATCTGGCTCTTGTTCCCTGTAGGTTTCTAGCACGCTAGGCTAGCTGTTCGTTGGAATTCTCATATTTATTTTGAAGATATTATGTTTATGGGTATTATTTGGTCATGGTCTCTAAAAAATGAAGAAAGAGATGACATAAGGGATATAAATATTGAATTTGTTGAAAAGTCAAAAAGATGCTACTTGGCACCCTAGCATTGACCCTTCATCCAACGCTTATATCTTTTATCCGGGTGTCGTATGAACAAACGGTTAAATGAGTAGGAAACTACATTCCAAGACCTTCAATTTGGTATATAATATGTCCCAAAAGATCTCATATAACACACAAAAGGTATTACTCAGAAAGCTTTAGTGACCCACCTACTTGTGACCTATGCAGTCTGTGCAGTCTGGCGAAACTGCAAATATTTCCTTGCTCCAATGTCGTATCAACAAACGGTTTAATTCAATAAAAACTACACTTGTAGATATTAAATTTGATATGTGAATCATCCTGTAATTTCAAGTATATTAGGAGAAAAGCTCAGCTACATTTGACCTAATATTCAGCACATTATGAATGTAACTTGTGATGACGTTTGCCAACTTTCGTTCCAAAACTCGCTTGACTTCAAAATATAACACACGACTATCATACGAATAAAATAACTCAGAACATAACATACTTATCACGTTAATAACCCTAGTATCCCCCAAAAGTACATATTATAATATTCTCAACTTGTCAAGATTAGACAAAACTTATTTTCTTCAATTTGCTTATCCCCTAAGCCTTTCAACCCTCTTGGTAGTTGTTATCCATGATCTTAAAGATTTGTAACCTCCAAGCTAACATGATTAATTTACTTTATGTACTTTTAAAGATGATATCATTTCTGAGCTTACATCAGATGACTTATGATGTACTCTCACGTACAAAAATATGGGGTGTAACATCATTCTCCCCTTTGGAACATTCGTCCTCGAATGTTGACTGATGCGCCTATCAGTCTCATAACCTATCGCTTTATGAATACTTTAATACTGTCCTTTCCATCTAGGCAACTGTTCTGTGAATAAATTCAAAGGCCAGGGAATTCCCCCTTTAGGCCTCTTTCTCACACCACGACTTGTAGTCGGAATCCTTTCAATCTCGTAATTGTTTCCTTCTATCATGTAGCATGTACGATACTGACCTTGTAAGTGCCTATGTGACTCTTCTATCCTTTTTCCTCCATACTATATCATAACTCTTATTTCGGTTTATTGTTACCAAGGTCTGCTACCCAACTCAAGGTTATTCTCTCGCTGCTTATCGTATATGTATAAATTTAAGTCCTTTAATGCTTCCTAATTACCGTTCATCTTAATAATGACGGCCTAATCTCATCCCATAATTTGGAACCTCTACCCCTATATTGTCAATTCACCTTAATATTGATCTATAATCTACCATTGGTAACTTGAAACCTCTTACGTAATACCTTGTCACTAGGGCTCACGTCTCATCAGGGAACATTTGAAGTGATTTGCCTAATCCACCTAGGGACAATACTATACTTCAATAACCGTATTTCATAGCATCCCAACGTGATTCATCATATGGGTTCTAATCCAGTGCAATTCATGAAATCCTTTTTTTATCAAAGTCATTACTCAATCAAAGGCCTAAATATCATCCTCTTATCTATCACAATTACACCTTTATTTTACTTCCAGGACAACATTTCATCTCTTTTAATTGCTTATAGTCTTAGACTCCTCCGAGTCAATTCAAGCTATACTGAGCTTTCTATAACTTACGGAAACCATCAACTCTCTTATTTTGGTGGGCTTAATCCCGAGGCCTTACCTATTCTTGTCACCTTCTCACTCACCTTTTCTTATCCTTATTCCTATCTACCTAAAACCTTGTTGATCTACGATATTTTATCTTGCGACCTACACATATCTATATATACTACTCGTAACCTTCCTCTAACGTGCTATTACCATAGATTTCCTTTGGTGCCTTCTCAGTTGTCTTTAAATATAATCAATTACTTTTCCTGGTCGTTCTGCTACTTGTTGCATGAATACTTCGCTTATCTTATTGCCCGTGAATACTGGAATTTTCTGTAACTCATATGATCTCAAAACTCACCTTTGATTTTTTTTTCCCGTTCATTAGCCACGATAGGTAACACTTTTTTATGGAGTGCATAGAATGTTGTAGTGAGACTTTTGTTACAAGATCATTTCTTCTTCAAGTTACTATGGTTAGGTTGAAGTCTTCTTCCTTGTTTTCTCAGCTAGTCTTTTGTTGTAGTAGCTAGGAGAGACCCTCTGACTCTTGTAAAGATGAGAGCTTATTACATCATATACCCGAATGATTTTTATTTTTTGTACTTACTCGCCCATAATTATCCTTAATTACATACCTCCGCACTCTTGTGCTCGTAGGGTTGCTTCTGAACTAAAATTTTGACTCTCTCTCCAGTGGCACTCTCTTTTATTTCCGTACCACCTATACAGTACCTTTAACTACCCCAACTCCTATATAAATATTTTTCAAGGATTACGACGTGATATCTACGAGGCCGAATTCACTATGTTGGGGTTCACTATGTTTATCTTACACAATCTGATGATTTGTTTGTATCCTCATGTCAAGACATAACTAGGCTTTTTCTGAATCAACTACTAACTACTAATTACTCGTTGGTCCATTCTCATATCTATATTTCGCGTAATCTCCCTTGGGATATGTCCTTTGTTTGAACTTACCTCTTGTATTGGCTCATTATGTATCAAGTGTTTATTCACACTTATTTATCAAAAACATCCCGGGCGGGAACCCTTACTTCTTCTTCCCGATGTCGTTCTTGCATTATATTCTGGAGTTGTAACATATCCGTGGGATCTGAATAAATGTAATCTCATTCCTTTCACCTTATCGTCTTTGGCATATTTTCATATCTTTACTGACATCTTACTCATCTTGCGGTAACCATTCTGTACCAAGGATAACTGAATTTTCTTTACGCACGAGGGCGACACCTAGTGTTATTGGCACACTTAGTCTCTTAAGCTTAACTCTTCTCACAGTGCTTGCTTTAGGGAAGTGTCTTCCTGAATGACCTTTAAATGTTATTCTTCTGTTGTCCATTCTATTATTGCCGGAACGCGATCTCTGAAATTCTCACGATGTCGACTATTATCAAATCCTTCGGTCCTGAATTCATGTTCAGTTTATCTTATTCACTATACCATACTAATTTCTATTACTCCGGTGTCTAACTTTTCCTTCTGGCGATCACGTACGAGTCACCAACTCATTACTCGAAATGGGGAGATGACTTTATTGCTTATACTCTTTTATTATCTCAAGGCCTGTCACCTCTTGTCTTTTCCTTCACTTGACTATAGAATTTGTAATCCTGACATATTTTGATTTACCGTTATCATCCATTTATCACATCTTACTCATAATGCTTCATTTACTCTTTTTCTATTCTCCCGCTAATATTTCTGTCTATCACTTTATTCTAAAAACTTCAACAAAACATTCTTTCACTTATATCTTCCCTTGCTTCATCTCACTGGCTCTTCGGGACGCCTAACATTCTCTCTCTCTTTTTTTTTTTATTTCTAGAGACGGGAGTCATACTAAGGTAAATATTTATTCTTCTAAGATTCCACTGCATATCTTCTGAAATTTCTAAATATTCTAGTATTCATATCTAACTGTACTACTTTAAAGTGCACCATCCGGGTGTCTCACAAGGAGAATTATTACCACATTTTCAATATCCTTCAGAAATGTGAGCTAGTGATAACAATCTATCCACAATTGTGGGTTACTCTAACCCCAGCTGGATCCTGATATCCATCCTTCTCTTAAACTATATTTGTTATCCCCCGTAGGGTATAGCTGAGATAGGTGTTGTCAAGTGTATATACTATGTTATTGTTGAAAGTAACTCAGAATGTTTATATTTCTCTGCCTGAACTGTAAATACAGATAATCTTCACTAACTGCGTACCTCGTATCCTTCTTCACCTAGCTTCTTTTACTTGTTGAAACTTCTATCTACCTTCTGATTCTCTAGTTACTTTTTACCATAGGGGTAGATAGATATTCATGCCTTAGGGCTCCTTATCAAGAGGCTCACACGTCGTAGTACACACATATCTACTGAAGGCCTCACATTTACTCATCATAAGCATGATGCAAAATTGAGTTCCTCTTACTCAACTCTTCCACAACCATATTCAATCTCTTACCAACTGTCTTTCTCGATGTAGATGTCGTTGTATAACGAATAAAATAGAACTTAAGAGTTTGAATACTTACAACTGGGCTCTACCACACGATCTAGAGTAAGAAGAAAGAGTGACAATCCTAAATGCCCGGTAGCCTCCTGCTTATAAGTGTGGTGCACAACACACCCATAAACAAGACTCTACTAGACATGGATTGTAGACTCCCTAGGACAGAACTGCTCTGATACCACTTTTGTCACAACCCAAACCGACGGGCCGCGACAGGTACTCGGTGCCTTACGTAATCGAGCACCAACGTAACATATCTTTCTTATCATACCATCATAGGTAAATGGGCCAGAAGGGCCGTCATGATATAACCAGAATAAAACATAAGGGAATACTCGACATAGGACGACCCAAAATGGAATACAAACTTATACATGTGACATACGGGCCTATAAGGCTGACATAATCATTTGTACACTCAAAACATAGGCCGACAATGCCATCCAATCATCTATATACATGATATATGTCTATTATCCTCTAAGAGTGCATAAACATCATAAAGGTCGGTACAGGGGCCCGCCATACCAATCAATATATGTCCAAATCATACTGACCAAATAGGTAACTCCGGAGCAAGTGGAGTGCACCAGCACCTTCCGCTGAGCTGATAGCCTACTAGGAGGACTCTCAACCTGTCTATCGGGACTTGCAGGCATGAAACCAACATCCCCAGGCAAAAGGGACGTCAGTACAAATAAAGTACCGAGTATGTAAGGCATAAAAGCATTATATAAAAGACATGAAAGAAACAGGGAGTAAAGAACTCAACCTGTAAGTTTGAATAACTCTGTGAATCATGAAATATTTATAATATCATGTATATGCGTATAAATATCACATCATGCATAGGTATGTGCGCACATAACATCATCAAGCCTCTAAGGGCATCCCATCATATCATCTCGGCCTTTGTGGGCGAAATCATCAACGTATACTAGCTGATTAGGTGGTGCGTATATAATGCCATAACCTTTCCACATATCCCATATACATATAATATATGTGCATATAACTCCATCTAGTTATGGGTCAATGTACATGTATAACTTAATGCAATGCATAAGAAGTAAGTCAATAATATCTCTCGGGATATCATAAGATTAATATGCCTTCGGTTAATATCATGAAAATATATTTTCTGAGACCCATGAACATACGATATAATAATAGGACACATGGGTAATCAAGAACATAGGCACCCCTAGTACTTCTAAGAATAGAGTCATTGTGAAAGTTTCGCGTTTGGTCGTTTAGTTTCTATCATATAGATCATACCTAAAGAAAAGAAGGGATAACCTTAATATACCTCAGCTCCATGGAGTCCTTAATACCTTCCAAGCAATTCTTCAAACAACTCAACTCAAACTACCATAACATAAGGAGATTAAAAATAAGTGTGATGAATAAAGGCTAAGTCCGCAACTTAAACTAGTAGCTCGCTTATGTAAATTTGGGTAGCATCTCCCCTGTAAAAAGAGCCTGCTCCAATACCATATACCAACAACAATGACCAGATCAATCTAGCAATACATAATTATAAATAACAAGACACCATATAACAACAACAAGTCACAACTACTTCACGACGAGCGGCAAGTTCTGATTGAAACCTGTATACCCCATATCACCCCTTATAGACTCCTTAATTTAACTTAACAATATCATTAACATGATAATGAAGTCATTCATCAATGATTCTAGCCTTATACCATATATTTATAACAAAGAAAATAATTCACAACTCCAACTATCCTCAATTAGCAACTTTATTTACTAGTTCATGTCTAGCCCATCCATATAACCTAATCAGCATCAAGATAACGTTAAACACATGCAAGAACACAATATAATTACCTCCTACAGTAGATTCAAGTCGAAATCCATGTTATATTTAGCTTACAACAGGCCAACACACCTCAGTCACTTCATTCCCAAAACGACAACTATAGTAGTGTCAAACACCCCGAAAATATTACAAAGAATGACTAATCCACCATTTCACTATTATGTTGTGTTTCTCCATACCATTTCTCCTCAAAAACTCCATTAAACAGTATCAAAATAGACAGCCCAAAAACAACACAAAACAACCCACGAAACAGTCTACTACAAGTCGAATAACTCGAACTCATAGCTTCCGATCACCGTCCTGTGAGTTCTAACTATTAGGAAATGAATTTATCAACCTTCATTGATATTTAAAATCTTAAATACAGAAAGTAGGCATTTTATTAACTATTAAATACCTTCCAAAACTCAAACTACAAAGAAAAAGAGAGACGATATAACGATACTTATGTCTTTGGGATCGTTCTAATGTTATCACTTCTTGATTTCGTATACGGGATGCTAATCTTCTTTGAAACCCTTGTAGAGAGATTAAGGGTAAGTTTATGGGTCTTATTTGGCTGTAGCATCTGAAAAAATGAAGAAAGAGACGACATAAGAAATATAAATATCCAATTTGCTGAAAAGTCAAAAAGGTGCTACTTGGCACCCTAGAATTGGCCCTTCTTCCAATGCTTATATCTTTTTATACGGATTTCGTATGAATGAACGCTTAAATGAGTTGGAAACTACATTCCAAGACCTTCAATTTGGTATATAATATGTATCAAAAAGACCTCATATAACACACGAGATGTATTGCTCAAAAAGCTATAGTGACCCACCTACTCGTCACCTATGCAATCTGCGCAGTCTCGCAAAACTGCAAATATCTCTCTGCTCCGATGTTACATCGACGAATGGTTTAATGCATTAAAAACTAGACTCGTATATATTCAATTTAATTTGTGAATCATCCTGTAATTCAAAGTATATTAGTAGAAAAGCTTTGCTACATTTGACATGTTATTCAGTACATTATGAATGTAACTTGTGATGACCTTTGCCAACTTTTGTTCCAAAACTTGCTTGACTTCAAAAGGAAACACACGACTATCATACGACTAAAATAACTCATAACCTAATATCATTATCATGTTAAGAACTCTAGTATCATCCCAAAAGAACATTCCCAACTTGTCAACATTCGACGAAACTTATTTTCTTCAATTTGCTTATCTCCTAATCCTTTCAACCCTCTTGGTAGTTGTTATCCCTGATCTTAAGGATTTGTAACCTCCAAGCTAACATGATTAACTTACTTTATGTACTTTCAAAGACGGTCTCATTTATGAGCTTACATCAAAATGTACTCTCACGTACAAAAATATGGGGTGTAACAGCTAGTCCCCGGGCCCACGTCTCGAAGTTCGATAAAAGTTACAAAATCTGGAAGTTCATTCAACCACGAGTCCAATCATACCAAATTTATCAAAATCCGACCAAATCGTCACCCAAATCCCCAAATCAAACCCATTAAATCTCTAGCCTCAAACTCCCAATTTACACCTTAAATACATACCAATTAGGTGGAAAAATCAATGGGGAATCAAGATTATTGATAAAATTTAGCACAAGGGACTTACCTCAAGAATCCCCTCGAAAACCCTCTCAAGAATCACCCAAACTCGTGCTTGAAATGTTTGAAATAAAGCCAAAATCGCGAACCCTTATTTTAATTAATCTGCCTAGGCTTTCCGCTTATGCGGAAACTTAACCGCTTCTGCAGCGTCGCAGAAGCGACATCACACACGCATCTGCGGCTCATTCTGCTCCTGCGGTCCCTCACTCCGCTTCTGCGGACCAAGTTCACCTGCCCAGTTCCACTTCTGCAGTCCCCCTGCCGCATCTGCGGTCACGCAGGTGCGGAATTCCCTATCGCACCTGCGCGCCTTCCGCTTCTGCACGCCTCTCCGCAGGTGCGAAAAACTCCTCACACCTGCGACCACCTGCACATTCCCCTCCAAACGTGCACATGCGCAAGCCAGCCCGCACCTGCGATCAAAGCTCCGCAGGTGTGGTCACACCACTAGAGGTCCAACTTCAGAAATCTCTCAACTTCAACTTTTGATCCGTTAACCATCCGGAATCAATCCGAGCCCCCCAGGACCTCAACCAAACGTACCAACAAGTCCTAAAATCTCATACGAACTTAGTCGAGCCCTCAAATCATACCAAAAACTTCAAAAACACGAATCGTACCCCAATTCAAGCCTATTGAAACTAAGTAAATTTAATTTCTATAAACGACGCCGAAACTTATCAAAACACGTCCGATTGAGCCTAAATTTTGCACACAAGTCACATTTGACATTACGGACCTATCCCAACTTCCGGAATCGGAATCCGACCCCGGTATCAAAATGTCCACTTCTGGTCAAACTTTCCAAAAAATTTCAAATTTCGCCATTTCAAGCCTAATTTCACTGCTGACCTCCAAATCACAAGCGAGACACGCTCCCAAGTCTAAAATCATCCAACGGGGCTAGCGGTGCCATCAAAACTCCATTCCGGAGTCGTTTACTCATACATCCAGTTAATCATTTCAACTTAAGCTTTCAACCTTGAGACTAAGTGTCTCATTTCATTCTGAAATCTCACCGGACCCGAACCGACTACCTCGGCAAGCCACATAACAGCTATAAAGTACAAAATGAGCAGTAAATGGGGGAACGAGGGCTACAACTCTCAAAACGATCGGTCAGATCATTACAAAGAAAGGTATATATATATAAGAAATCATGATTTCAATATGGGCTAAAGTTTTTCCGTTTTGACTTAGAAACTTTTTCTCGAGATATTTTTTGTCTAAGAATAAATATCTCTCTCCGAGGAGTTGATCTTTTGCACATTTATTAGGTATATAATATAATATAATAGGGATGTTAGAAATTATATCATTATTTAGAAGGGTAGGCATTACTTTTGGATTGTTGATAGGCATTGGAAGAAGCTTTATATCTTATTCTTATCCTAGAAAGAATATCATGCTCATTTGATTGGTCTTTAATTTGCACATTTTTTAGTACCTTTTGACTAGAAATATTCAATTGTTTGTATGGATCGTAGAAATATGATAACCTAGATAAGCCATTATCATAGCCTCGTACGTGTCCCAAAGTGTGACTTCCATGCAGAATTCGAATTAGTCAAATCTAGGTGAATATTGAATTAGTCGAATGAGAAACTAAAAACTATGTGTCCCACTAGTGAAATTGAATCTTTTTTGCTTAGTCTAACCTCAAAATATTTGTCATGCAAATTTAACATTATATATATATATATATATATATATATATATATATATATATATATATATATATATATATATATATATATATATATATATATATATATATATATATATATAAAATTAATTAATTATATAATTGAAATTAATGTGAAATTCTTTGACTTGTTAAATATTTTATAAGTTTTCACAGTAGATATTGTCTTAGTAATCTTTTCGATTACTATTTTACTTATTATGTACAATTATTAATTTGTAATTTCACTTATTATGCATATATTAATTTGCAATTATTTTTTAAATAATTCGATAATGCAAAAAAAGATTATATTGATTAATGTATAATATATTCAACAGAAGTATTTCTATCGGAAATAATTTTTCTATCTTTACAAGATAGGGATGAGGTATGCGTACACATTACTCTCACAGACCTCACTTGTAGGATTACATTGAGTTTGTTATTGTTTGTTGTATAATATTTATTGTATAATTGGATAATGCTAAAAAAAAATATACTGATTAATATATAATATATTCAACAGAAGTATTTCTATCAGAAATAACGTTTCTATCTTTACAAGATAGGGATGAGTTATACGTACACATTACTCACTCATACCTCACTTGTAGGATTATATAGAATTTGTTATTGTTTGTTGTATAATATTTGTGTGCCCCCTCCCCCTCCCCCTTGAATACTCCAAGTCCATAGCTACAATAAATTATGTTTCTTCGTCAACTCTATCACCATTGTCTCAAAAGCATCTTTACACAATGATACTGATATACCACTTCGAAAATTCGGCAGACCAAAAAGAAATATATTATCTCCAATCCCAACTACTGGTACAACATGATTTGTTCATTTGATGATTTGATGTGATAAGATAAAAAAGAGTGGTTGACAAAAAAGAAATCGGTGTGGCACGTGTCCTGCCCTCAGATGTTTTATTTCTATTGGTGGATTAAGATTAACTGCCTCTCAAATTGAAGTATCTCATTCTCGTGTTTCATGCCTAAAAGGGATCGTCATGTGTATTAAGACAAGGTTTAACAGTATTATTGCGTGCAAGTTTAATTGGTTAGGTGATTGTTGTATTAATTTATTGTGCATTACCAACAAAGTTCGTAGTGGAGTGGTAAATATTTATTCATCATTAATCAAAATTTTTCGGTTCGAACCCTGAACATGAAGTCGTCTTTGTAAGGGAGCGTTTTAGCCTCAATGTATTCGCCTTTCCGACGCGAATCCAAATTTTGTTGAGTCCCAATGTAAATACTAAACAACTGATTAAAAAATAAAACAAGATTTAATGTGCATCAGATGATAATGTACGAAGTATTGAATACTCTCAAAAGATATAGAGTAAATTCCCCCTTATCTCCTTACCTTTTAAGGGCAAGAAAATAATACCTCTTTTACCTTTTGAATAGAAAAAGTAACCCCTTTTTACTCAAAAGTCAACCAAAAAGATATTTAAATTTTTTTTTATCAAAGTTTTCACAATAAGTGATTTTTTTGGATATTTTCATACAGATTTATAAGAAATTCACCTTTTAACATTAATTAACAATGAAATTGATCATATTAACTTTTATTATCTCTTTACATAAGCACCCCTAACACATACTCCAATATTATTTACTCCAAGGGCAATATAAGAAAAAATAATTAATTAATTCTTGAAATATGATAAAATCACTTATTTTGGACTACAAAAAAATGCCAAAAAATCACTTGTTGTGGACCGGAAGGAGTATCCTTCTAGTATGACTTTTTGTTAGTTTGTCATTTGGCTTAATATATGTATCTACTACTATTCTTTTAATATAACATTGATAAGCATATTTCTTTCTCTTTTTATTTTTAAAATTTATTATATTATTCGCAATTCTTCAATTATCTAATTTTTTCAATAATTGTTTTTGACTATTATTTACTTACTTTATTTATTTTTTAATTAATTCAAAGCATGGATATTCTAACATTAGCTATAACCCCCTCTTTGTATTTTTATCTATCGTGATATTTTAATTATGTTTTCTTTACGCGTACTTAAAAATATCATATTAATACCAAATTGTGATTTAAATTTGTCCAAAGTATAAAAAGTTCTTTCATTAAATTGCTATATAATCTATGATATTTGGTCTTGCACCATAGATCAAAAACTTAATTTCAAACTTTAAAATGCAGAATTTCACTGATGCAAGGATCACCAACGGACGTATCAAAATCAAGATGACAAAAAACATATGTTTGACTTAATATCATTATCAGTTTATAAATAGGTGGACTAACCAAGACTGAACACTAGCCTTATTTTATATTCCCTTTATTTCAAGTTAAATGACATATTTTCCTTATTAATCATTTCAAAAAAAATCACATATTTTTATATTTAGAAATAATTTAAGTTAAAATTTTTTATTTTACCTATTTTAACCTTAATGAGAAGCTTTTATAATCACACAAATATCATGATCCCATAAAATTTTTGTCCCTTAATTTTTTAGCGCCATATATTTCAAAAATATTTTTCTTTCTCTAAACTTTGTGCCAAGTCATTGATTAATTAGACGGAAACATGATTTGGATCTACAATCACCGGGTCATGTGCATGATGAGTTAGCTTGCTCAATATCATTTTCACAATTGCATAGCAAATAAGCAATGTAGTAACTTTTAAGATTTGTTGACTGATAGTTTACCATATTAATTAGTAATATTAATTCTCTTATTTGCTATAAGAAGTAGTCCTAAAACCTAAATGTTGGATAAAGTTTTAAAGTTATTGAGCTGTCCAAACGTAAGATTGGCCTGACGAATGACAAGATCACATGCAAGTCGGTGCTGTATTAAAAGGGACATGCAAAACATGATTCATGAGGGAGGGAATGGGGTATACACTTTTTTCCCACCAAATATCCGATATCTGCATTGTGGCCTAAATAATTTAGATTCGCGCCGAAAAAGTTTATTTGAGAGTGAGCGCTCTCTACTAAGGCGATTACTTCTTAGAGTTCGAACCCAAAATCTTCAATCAGAAATATAGAAGTACTTATCGCTCGTAAGGCATCACCAACCCTCCCCCATTTCTCCAAAATATAGTCCTTTTGTGCAAAATATGGCTCCAATGCTCCCCCATTTTTGCCCCTAAAATGGGGAATGAATAGTATAACTCTAATTTTGGAGTGACATTATTCATCTCCTCCATTACTATACATATTTTATTATTATTTTTATTATTTAACTTGTTTAATTTATCTCTTTAACAACAACCCAGTAAAATTTTACTAATGGGGTCTGGGGAGGGTAGTGTGTACGCAGACTTTACCCCTACCCCGAAGGAGTAGAGAGGCTATTTCCGAAAGATCCTCGGCTCAAAAAATAAAAAGACAAAAGGACAAAAAGGGAGACAATATTAGTATCACAACAACAATCATAGGATAAATAGGAACACCATGAAATCCAGAAGAAAGATGCAAAGCAAAGGGAGACAATAGTAGTAAATATTAGTATCACCATAACAGTCATAAGAAAAATAGGAACACCATGAAATCTAGAAGAAAGATGCAAAGCAAAAGCGATAGCTAGTAAATAGGACATGCATTGAAAAGCAAAATAGAAAGCCACAACATTCCCACTAGCTATCTTAGACAAAAATCCTACATGGCTAGTCTCACTATGGTACGAATTAAGGCACGACTCAACTACCTCCTAACCTACAACCATAATACTCGACCTCCACATCTTCCTATCAAGTGTTATGTCCTCGGAAATCTGGAGCCTCGCAATATCCTGCCTGATCACCTCTCCCCAATACTTCTTAGGTCGCCATCTACCTCTTCTCATGCCCTCCGCAATCAGCTGCTCACACCTCTGTACTAGAACATCTGGGTTTCTCCTCTGAACATGTCCGAACCATCTAAGCCTCGCTTCCCGCATCTTGTCATCAATGGGAGCCACATGCACCTTCTCCCGAATATCATCATTCCTAATTTTATCTATCCTAGTGTGCCCGCACATCCACCGCAAAATTCTCATTTCTGCTACTTTCATCTTCTGGATATGTGAGTTCTTAACGGGCTAACACTCAGCCCCATACATTATGGCCGGTCTAACCACCGCTTTATAAAACTTACCTTTGAGTATCGGTGGCACTCTCTTGTCACAGAGGACTCCAGATGCTAACTTACACTTCATCCATCCTACCCCAATACGGTGTGTGACATCCTCGTCGATCTTCCCTCCCCCTGGATAACCGAACCAAGGTACTTGAAGCTACCTCTACTCGGGATGACCTGCGAATCAAGCCTCACATCCATGCCCACTTCCCTTGGCTCAGCGCTGAATTTGCACTCTAGGTAATCCGTCTTCGTCCTGCTCAGCTTGAAACCCTTAGACTCAAGAGCCTGTCTCCAAACCTCCAGCCTCGCGTTAACACCGGCTCGCGACTCATCAATCAGAACTATGTCATCGGCGAATAGCATGCACCATGGCACATCCCCTTGAATATGGTGTGTTAACGCGTCCGTCATCAAGGAGAATAGGAACAGACTGAGCGCAGAACCTTGGTGTAACCTCATTACAACCGAAAAATGCTCAGAGTCGCCTCCTTCTATCCTAACCCGAGTCTTAGCCCCATCATACATGTCCTTAATCACCATAATGTAGGGAACCGACACACCTTTTGCCTCCAGGCATCTCCAGAGAATTTCTCTAGGAACCTTGTCATACGCTTTCTCTAGGTCAATAAACACCATGTGCAGATCCTTCTTCCTCTCTCTGTATAGTTCCACCAACCTTCTAACAAGGTGTATAACTTCTGTAGTCGAACGACCCGGCATGAACCCAAACTGGTTGTCGGATACAGACACTGTCATCCTCACCCTCACTTCAACCACCCTCTCCCACACTTTTATGGTATGACTCAGTAATTTGATACCCCTATAATTGTTACAACTCTGGATATCATATTTGTTCTTATACAATGGAACCACCGTACTCCACCTTCACTCATCCGGCATCCTTTTTCCCTTAAAAATAATATTAAACAACCTAGTCAACCACTCCAAACCTACTCTCCCCACACACTTCCAAAATTCCACCAGAATCTCATCTGGCCCGGTCTCTCTGCCACTACTCATCTTACGCATAGCTCCCACGACCTCCTCAACCTCGATACGCCTGCAGTACCCAAAGTCATGGTGACTCTCGGAATGCTCCAATTCTCCTAGCACAATATCCTGAACCCCTTCTTCATTCAGAAGTTTATGAAAGTAAGTCTGTCATCTCCTCTTAATCTGGGCATCTTCCTTTAATACTCTACCATCTTTGTCATTGATGCATCTCACTTGGTCCAAATCCCAAGCCTTCATCTCTCTCAACTTGGCCAGCCGGAATAACTTCTTCTCCCCACCTTTTTCCCCCAATTCCTCGTACATACGACCATAAGCCGCAGTCTTAGCCTCTGTGACCGCCAGCTTAGCCTCCTTCCTAGCTGCCTTATACCTCTCCATGCACACTCGCCTCTCCTCCTTACCTATGCTCTCTACTAACTTCAGTACGCCGCCTTCTTTGCTTTCACTTTACCTTGGACCACTTCATTCCACCACCAGTCTCCTTTATGTCCACCAGAGACCCCCGTCGAGACCCCTAACACCTCTCTCGCAGCCTCCCTAATATAGTCTGTTGTCGCTGATCACATAGTGCTCGCGTCACCACTGCTCCTCCAAGCTCCCAAAGCCGACAACCGCCCCTCCAATGCTTGGGCTTTATCCTTAGTTAAGGCTCCCCACCTGATTCTCGGTCTTCCTCGAGTAGACCTTTTCCTTCTCTTTAACATAATACCAACGTCCATCACCAAGAGCCTATGCTGCGTCGCGAGTATCTCACCCGAAATTACCTTGCAATCCTTGCACAACCCTCTGTTACACCTCCTGAGGAGGAGATAGTCAATCTGGGTCTTCGCCACCGCATTTTGAAAAGTAACCAAATGCCCCTCCCTCTTCCGAAAGCTAGAGTTCGCAATCACCAAACCAAAAGCCTTAGCGAAGTCCAACAATGATGTACCTCCTCCGTTCCTCTCCCCAAAACCGAAGCCTCCATGCACCTCGCCATAACCACCTGCGGTCGACCCAATATGCCCATTGAAATCCCCTCATATGAATAGCTTCTCAGCAGGCGGGACCTGGCGCACAATCTCATCTAACCCTTCCCAGAAGCGCCGTTTAACCTCCTCATCTAGGCCCACATGCGGCGCATAGGCGCTAATGATGTTTAAGGTTCACTCTCTAACTACCAACTTAATAATCATCAATCTATCATTTACTCGTCTAACCTCAACCACAGACTCTCTAATTTCCCTATCCACCAAGATGCCCACTCCATTCTTACCTTTCTGGACTCCTCAGTACCAAAGCTTATACCCGTCCACGTCCCTCGCCCTCGACCCTACCCACCTTGTCTCCTGGACACATGCTATATTGACCCTTCTCTTCTGAAGGATCTTCACCAACTCTATAGATTTACTCGTCAATGTACCTACGTTCCATGACCCAATTCTCAACCTACAGACACCCTTGTTCCCTTTACCTACCTTGCCTCCCGCCCCACCCCCTAAACCCTGCCCTACCTCCCGCCCCACCCCCGTTCCCCCGAGGACATGACCTCACTCGACCATCCCAGACCACAGCCACTCTACCTACGACAGAGTAAGGGGAATCACTATCACACAAGGCAACAGACCAAACCAGAAGAATACAAGTTGCAACAACATGCACACTAATACGGTAAATAAACTAGTACGGGGTAAGGTGTTAGCAATTTAACTCACACAACAAAGGGAAACTGGAAAACGGGAGGTACCAACTCCCGCGAGCAGAAAAAATACAATAAAAATACTGATACCACGAGTACCAGATATAGAACGAAAGAACCTGGAGCAAGTTTTCCTAAGCGTGTCGGATCTGCTCAAAGAGCACTTGCAAGTCCTGTTGTGTCCCGCCGGAAAGCTGTTCGAAAATCGCCAGAATTTACGAAACTTGCCGGCAATCTTAACACACCGGGAAATAGTCCGTCCTCGCCGGGAAGAAGCTGTACCTGTCCAAAGAAATAGACGCACCCACACACACACAAGGGAGGGGGAGAGAGAGGGAAAGAGAGAGAGGGGAAGAAGAAGATGGAGCGGATGGTCGCCGGAAAAAGCAAAAGCAGAAGGGTCGCCGGAAATCAAGGGTCGCCGGAGTTGCACCAACTCGCCTGGAACACGCACGTCCCGACTCCGGACGGCGGAGAGAAGAGAGAGAAGAGAGAGAGAGAGAGAGAGAGAGAGAGAGAGAGAGAGAGAGAGAGAGAGAGAGAGAGAGAGAAGAAGAAGAAGAAGAAGGGCAAGTTCATGGTAAAAATGTGGAAAGGCATCAAGGCCGTCTGCTGGAAAGAGAGAAGTGGACTTACCTGTAACAGCAACTGCGGCGGCGACAGCGACGGCAAAGCAGCAGATGCCGAAGTGTCGCTACTGGGGTGCTACTGAAGGTTACTGTTTTACCTAATTATGTTTATGTAATATCTTTATAATATTAATTTTACATCTTAACTTTGGCATATAGTTTTGATAAATTAATTTTCGTGCATTTATTATTTTTATGTAAAATTGTAAGTTAATTTTATTATAAGTTATTTTTACATAAATCAATTTCATTTATGGGAGCATATTAGAGGTGGAAATTGAATATTTATGTAATATTTAATCTGAATTTTACCATAATATAATATGCATTTAATTATCTTGTATCTCTATAATTTTACTTTTATTTGAATTATCCGTTAATATATATGATCTATAATATTTGCTTACAAATCATATTATTTAAAATTTTATGGTATAAAATAATTTTATATTAAATTATATGTGATGAATATGTAAAAAAGAAAAAAAGATAGAATTTATTTAATAGAAATAAGAAAATAAAATTTAAATAAAAGATAATAATATAATATTGAAGAGAAAGAAAAATATAAAATAGAATATTCTTTTTTATAGTAAAAAATAGAGTAATGGTTGCAGTAATTTTACTTCATTTTAGAGGAGAAAATGGAGGCAATGGTTGGAAGTGGCCTAACAATATTTTTTTGGTAAGAGGGGAAACCCGCAGCCGCTATAATTTCTGCCACAGCCTTTGCCTTTCGGCTGAACACTCTATGGTGAGCACTTTATGTGCATTGGATAAATTTTTATTTGTGTAATAACGTGCAAACTACATAAAAAATATAAACCGCACTAGACAAGCCCTGACCAATGTTACGAGTCGCTTTTAACTCCCCCGCTGTCGCTCAAATGGACCACCTCCCTTAAAATCCTAGTGAACATGTGAAACACAACGGAAGCTGTCGTGGACTAACTGCATCCATACACGTGTGACGATTTGGTTTGTTCCTTAATAAATAAAGATCAACCTATTAGTTTCGAATACCTCCGGAAAAGTAGAGTCCCAATGTGCATCTATTTGGAAATTTTTATGAAATACTTGTATTAAAACACTTTTTTTTCTTTTTTTAAAAGCTTCTTTTTCTAAAAGCTGTTTTTATTTAAAAACTTGCAAAAATAATTTAGTTGGTTGAAGCTTCCTACTCGTTACTCTAGCTTGTCTCCAACGATACGATCAACTAACTAAAAGACTAAAATTTGAATTGCCGTGTGCAAGTTCAATTTCCTATGATCTTGTGATAACTGATACTATTAAGAGTTATGTGTTGGTTGAGGCTGAGGGCATACATTGTTGTTTTGCTACTATATGGTATCGAGTATTTTTTTACTTTTTGAATTAGTTTTTGAGATTGAATTAAATATGATGTTTATATTCTTTACATTAACCAGTGACAGGTGCAGGGGCATACTTAATGTAGAAGCTATGAGTTTAGATAGGGGTCATATGAATTCATAACTTTTGTTCATACCATATATTTTGTCTAATTAAATATATATAAAAATAATAAATTTAAACCCATTAAATTAGATGAAATATTATAAAATTGCTAATATGAACTTCTAAAGTTCAAATTTTGGATCTGCATGTAAACGGATGTATAGTGCAGCGATTGAGTTTAACCAAACTAAGTAACTACAACTATGTGTTAAAAAAAAAGTTAGATACGTGCAAATAATATGTTCTGAACAAGAAATCAAATGAACAGTGAATTTAAAATATCTCAAACTATAAAGTTTAAATCTTAGATCGACCTCTCGTATTTAAATGGAATCGTTTTAATTCATGTTACTTTTCCAGAAGAAGTTATCACGGATTTATTAAAAGGACAAAAAAGTAAGAAAATTGTGAATGGCGTTTTTATTCAGCTATCAAAATATAGAAAATGCGCAAGTCAAACAAAGGATTTAAGGCCGAAAATGTCGGGAAGAGAATAGTTGCCGCGTACTTAAATCTGAATACTGACAGTGTGTAGTGGGTCCCATATATAGCCTGTCCAATTCCTTCCCCTTCCTATAAATTCATCCAATTATTTTCTTCCTTTTCCCCACCTCATCTTCTACCAAAAAAATCAGGAAAATTTTCCGCCGGAAAATCCCCCAAAATTTCCCCTTCCTCTCAAATGAAGAAATCAGGAATTTTTATTGCCTCTGTAATTGCAGCTTCTGCAACTGCTATTTCTTCTTCTACTTCTTCTTCTTCTTCTAAAGTTCGAATTTCTCGTCATCAGGTAAAAAATTTCCTTCTCTTTTACCCTTAATTCTGTTAAAACTGGAGTATTTTTCTTTGTGATTTTCTCTTTTCTTTCCCGTTTTCTAAACTGTTATGTTTATGCTTACCTTGAACCGAGGTCTATTGAAAATCGCATCTTTAACTTTACAATATAGGGATAAGGTCCGCGTAAGATTACCTTCTCCACTTGTTGTTTTTCTTGACCAAAACTTTGAAACAGATCTATAATTTTAAATCATTTGATTAACAGGGCGGAGCTAGGAGATAGTTTAATTGAATGCTTTCATAAAATTATATTCTGCAAAATAGGATAAAAATAATTATTTCTGGTTATATATAAACGGTTGAATTTTATTGATGCGGAATTTTCGTGGTATAAAGACTCAAAAGTTGCTTCACGCCACTAGATATAGTGTACAATTGTGCTAACTAGTTATTTGTGATATAATTGATTTAGATTTAATATAATTTTAGCTACTTAATATATATATATATATATATATATATATATATATATATATATATATATATATATATATATATATATATATATTCATTGAGTAAAAAAAATTGAGTATAATTTTTACTAATGGATATGGTTAGAGTCAAAAGTAATTACTCTATTTGAATCGGCCAATTCTTAATTATTTTGGTACTAAAGAAAATTTCGCATCTCCTAACTAAAATTTTGTGGCATGGAAAAAACGCTTTTTATTTTATATTTTATTTTTAAATCCCTTGAATTTCGGTCCCTTTTTTTGTAGAATGAAAAAGCTTAATTTTTTATTCTTCTTTTTGGAAAAAAATTAAATAATTCAGGATGATAGTTTGAAGAAGAAGGATGGAAACTCTTCAAAGTCAGTGTCAGCACCTGCATCTTCAGATAAATTTGCTCCAAAATTTGATGGATTAAGATTTATTGAGACGTTGGTCACTGCTCACAGATAAGTGTAATTTCGGCGATCTTGATTTTTTTACAAGAGGCAGTAAAAATTTTGACGGATTTATAGGAAATATCAGAGGAAAAAAATGAATTTGTATGATAATTAGTAATTACCCATTTTCTTGAATTTTATCTTTTTCTTTGTTATTTGGGGTTATTGATTTTTCATTTCTTGTTCCTGTTATGAGTTGTCTGTATAACTCAATTAGCCAATTGATGACTCTGTAATCTGTATTGAGAGCCCTGTTTTTCTAATTCAATTGTAGAGGAACAGAAAAAGATTGAAGGAACAAAAGTATAGCTTTTTTCTTTCTTCTGTGTTGTAGGATATTGATTGGTGGATTCTTTTTCCCTTTTTTTTTTTTTTTTTTTTGCTTTTCTTTATTATTATTATCATGGTGGTTTTTTTCTTTTTCTTTAATTTGTTCGGGATTTATGCATAACTAAAAGAAAGGCACGTCAGTACACAAAATATCTTGTATTCACGCATGATTTAGGAAAGAGCCGTGTGATATAGACAACGTATCCTAATTTAATTATCAGTGACTGCTTTCACGATTCGAACTCGTGACATATAGGTCACACGGAATCAATTTTGCTTTTGATACATAATTGTTATTATTATTTTATAACGACAATGTTCGAGCCAGCTTGGGCGCTTCGACAATTTTCCTTTCATCGGTTTGAATATGAGATAACTTTACTTGTCGGCGCATAAAAGAAAATCACTTACTAATATTTTTTATTTTTTATTTTTTCTGAAATTTAAGTTCTAATTTCTCATGATTTTTACTTTACTACCTACTTCACATGTGCGATTGGTGGATTATTATGGTGTTCTTCAGATAATTGGTTAAAAGTTTTCATTCAAGTAAAAATGAGGAATTTGTCGTTTTGACAGGGACAAAAGGGTAGACCATTTCTTTACCTTTACCTTTACCTTTTCTTTTTCTAATAATAATTGGGACAAATGGCGTGATCAATTACTACAAAACAAAAACCAAAAGAATAGGCCATCCAAAAGTTTGTTGAATTTGGTGTAATAAATAATTATTGTTACTTGTTATTCAAGTCAAATGGGGGAGACGTCACAATTTGATTTTGGCAAGCAGCTTTATATTTTCATAGCGTGTCGGCTGTGAAAAAAAAAAGGAGTTATTTAGAGTGAATTACCAAATGCACCTTAAAAATACAAGTACATTTTGACTACTCGCCCATCTAAACACTTGAAACAGATTGGTGGGTTGAAATAATAGGCACGGGTGTATATAGGTCGGGTTTGTTCGAATTTTTTAATAATCAAACCAAATTAATGGTATCGGATTTTTAAATTTATAAATCAAACCAAACTAATAAAGTCAGATTTTTCAATCTTAGTTTTTCTCGCATTTTTCGGTTTTTCTCGGATTTTCGGATTTTTTCCCTGGTAAAGTGTAAATAGCATAAAATATGTAATTTATGCTCCAAATATTTATTTTAGTCCTAGTAGAATACAACTATATAATATATTTTTCAAGAAAATAAAATAATAGTCATAACATTGTACTAAAATATTCAATAACATAGATAATAATATCGCACAAAAAAAATATTATTAATTAATACACCATAATAAAAATTAAAATAATCTAAAAATACTATATAGGTCGTGCTAAAATAAGTACAATTAATAAGTACTATTAATTACACAACTAAGCATAAAAAAGAAAGATAAACTATGTTATACATTTTTATTATAAATCAATGCAAAACTAAAAAATAGATATTCAACACTATTGTCATTCGTAGTGTTGAATTGAATTTCTTTTATTAGAATTAGTATTTAAACTTTATTTGACTTCGTACCTTTATGGGCTATAAATTTTATTGGACCATTCAAGAATGTTAAGTCCAAACTTTAATTAATACTTTTAAAGATAAAACTGTAAACAAGTTTAAGAAATATTTATAAATTATATTATAATAAATATTTATATGCATAAAATATTTTTAAAAATTATATAAATGTAATGTCGGGTTGGTTTGGTTTCGGTTTGACTTTTTTTAGTTAAAGCCAAACCAAACCAATTATGGTCGGGTATTTTTTTTCCAACACCAAACCGCAATTGGATTTGTTTTCTCGGTTTGACTCGGATTATCGGGTTGGTGCAGTTTATCGATTTTCTTTGTACACCCTTAATAATAGGTGTTTGTCCGAACACCACTATTATGAAAAATATCAGCTGTTACAAAGATAAAGGTCGAAGTATTATACTACATCCGTCCCTTTGTATGTGACGGTGTTCTGATTTCGAAAATCAAACAAGTTTATCTTTAACCTTATTTCAATATTATAATACTTTTTACATAATTTTTAAATATATAAATTTTATTTCAAAAAATTTAAAGATGATATGTTCGAGTTCACAGTTAAATGAACTCATTTGACTATCGAAATCTATTTGATGTGGCCTTTTCATTGTTATGGCCATAAACTATAACAACTCCAGCTCTTTTGACTACAATACACACGAAATTGAATTCCAGTAGTCTAATTATGTGAAAAATGAGCATTTACCTTTCAGCTAGGACTAAGGTCAATCGAACCACTACACCAAATACACCATAAGCCTAAGCAAAATAAGCTTCAAATTTAGACACTTATGGTTCCTAGCAAAGTGTAGGACAGTCTGGTCCACTAAGTTCCCGTTATTTGCGGGATCCGGGGAAGGGTCGGACCATGAGGGTATATTATACACAATCTTACTCTGTATTTCTGTAAGATCCCCGTTTTCACGGTTCAAATTCGTGACATTTTGGGCACATGATAGCAACTTTACCATTCGAACCGTGAAAACGGGGATCCCACAAACACTAAGGGCCGTTTGGACATAAAATTTGATGGAAGATTTTTCTAAAAAATATTTACTTTTTTCGAAATTTGATGGACATAAAATTTTTAATTTTTCACTTGACGATGCATTTTAAAAAATTTCGAAAATTTGAAAAACTGCAAAAAAATTATTTTTCAAAATTTTCACTCAAATCACTCACAAAACTTCAAAAACAACACAAACTGAAATTTATGTCCAAACACAGCTATAAATTTCAAATACCATTTTTATTTTGAAAATTGTTTTCATCATTTTTTCGAATTTTACAATTCTTAGGTCCAAACGCCTACTAAATCATAAGTGTATGCTTATTCAGCAAAGCAATTCCAATGTCTTTCTGCATATTCAGCCTCCACAGTGCTATATATTCTTTTGTTTTTTCCCACTTTTACTTTTTTGGCGGGGAAAGGGAGAAGAGCATCTTTCTGCTCCTCTTTACTTTGTAATGGGAATATTCTCTAAATTTTTGCATCCATAACATGTGAGCTAACCGAAGACGAAAATCATAAAAGATCAAGGTTCGAATCACAATAACAAAAACAAAATTAAACTCTATGTGGTTTCTTGAAATATGCCAAAACCTTTATAGATAAAATTATTTGTTACATGTGAGAATAAAAGATGCATACCTAATGTCAATGTATGAATAAGTTGACTCGTATACTATTGTTATTAAAATTAAATCTTTCTTTCGGCCTGTTCATGCCTTAAATGATAAATTATTGATTTCTAAAATAATTGTGACGACATAGCACACTCACACCACAATAAAAAAGACAAAGAATTGGTGTTTTATTTACAAGTTATAAATGCATATGGAGATCGAGTCAACCCCATTCAACTCAATATTGATTCATGGTTGAAAGGGATGTGCAGCCTCTTGAATTACTTAATTGATAGTTATCCGTACATTAATGACTCATAATTTTCTTATATAATAAATCGAATTCAGATAAATTAGTATGAGCTATAATCCATAGGTCTGTGTGATCTTAAGGGTGGAACAGTTGGATCAAAGTCAAAATATAACCTGATTTTCTTGTACGTCATGTTCTTGTTTGTAAATGGACCTGTCACGACCCGAAATTCTCACTTTCGTGATCGTGATGACGCATAACATTTCACTTGCTAGGCAAGCTAACGTTAGAATAATATTAGCCATTTTAAAATAACTTTAAATTAATTAATAACAAAGAAACAAATACGAAAATAAAGTCAGAAATAGAGTGAATAATCCATAATAATAGCGATGTCTAAATATCATCCTAGAACTGGTGTCACAAGTGCATGAGCTACTAGAATAATACAAATAAAGGTTTGAATGAAAATAAAGTTGTCGGAAAGAAATACACAATTACAATAAAGTGGAAGGGGACTTTAGTACTGCGAACGCCATACAGTTATACCTCAAGTCTCCTGCGAATAGTTGAATCCGAGCAAATCTATTGTACGCCAACTCCGATATCTGCACAAGAAGTGCAGAATGTAGTATGAGTACAACCGACCCCATGTACCCAGTAAGTGCCGAGCCTAACCTCGACGAAGTAGTGACGAGGCTAAGGCAGGTCACTTACATTAACCTGTACGCAATAATAATAATAATAACAACAATAATAGAAATAAAACATGTAACTCATTTCAATAGTTAAAAGCAACTCGGCAGTCATAACCAATTATTATTTCAATGAGTTTTCGTTGCGGCGTGCAACCCGATCCTACAATATATTTATTTTCATTTAATCCCGTTGCGACGTACAACCCGATCCTCGATATATCTTTTCAATCAATTCTATTGCGACGCGCAACTCACTCCTCCAATATATTCATTTCAATCAATTCTGTTGCAGCGTGCAACCCGCTCCTCCAATATATTCACTTTCATCTCTGTTGCGGCGTGCAACCCGCTCCTCAAATAATATAATTTACCAATTCTTATAAAAGAAATTACTCCAATAAATGCAACAATTAATATGAAATTATAAGACAACATGCATACAATAATTATGATTTATTTAGATATAAGTGATGACAAGTAACAATTAATTGTGGAAATTAAGGAGGAAATATGCAATTTAATAATTAGTATGCTAAATGTCAAGTAGCAATTAAGTCACATAAATCAAATAAGCATGTAACAATTATAGCATGGATTCAAGGCATAATATTGAGCAAGGAATATGAGAGAAATAATTAATATAATAATTAATTCATGATTTAAAATAATTTATGATTTTCAAATAACTATGTAAACAATTAATTTGACGACGTATAGACACTCGTCACCTCGCCTATACGTCGTTCACATGCATTTCATATAACAAATAATTCAAGAGTTCTATTTCCTCAAGTCAAGGTTAACCATGACACTTACCTTGCTTCGCAACCAATTTCAAGATTCCAATAAACTTTTGCCTCGCGAATTCGTGTCCGAAAGCTTTGTTGATACCTAATTTTGCCCTCATAATTTTTCAAATAGTATATATATTTTTAAGATGTCATTTTGCATTATCATTTAATTTATAAGAATTATACATGTATTTTCCATAATTTTTAGCAATCTTTTTAAAGCTTTAAAATCAATTTTCGTGCATTTAAATTGCTTAAATGTTTATTAATTATACCTTTAGATTATGCATGATGACTTAATCATCCGAATCTGTTATTTATACCCACATACACGCTTTAAAATATTTTTTACATAATTGCATTCATATTTTAAAGCTATTTACATAATTTTGCATCAATAACCTATATTCTACACATAATTGGATTCATTATATTATTTATACTAAAATATCCTTTCTTATATTTTTATATATTAAGCTATTATTTTTAAGTATTTTACTGCATAAATAATATTTTTTTATCATTTATTATTTATTTTTATAATTTATTTTTTTGATAAATTTCATGTATTTAAACTATAGCCCATTTTAAAGACAATTTCGGACCAAAATTTTGGCCCAAATCCTTAGCCCAACAGCCCCTAGCCCAAGCCAAACAACCCTTTACTAAACCCGGTCGGTACCCATCTCCATGGCCCGCCCCGTTCAATTTTTAATCCTGCCTATTGATCTCTCAAGATCAACGACCCTCGTTCATTCCCCTTTTTAACTAACCCAACCCCCAAACCCTAATCCTTATTTCCCACCTACAACCGCCTCTATTCTCTCATCTCTCCACCCACCTCTCATAAACCCTAGCCGCCATGTCCCTAATCTTTTCTGTTCCCAACTCAAACATGGAATCAATCCATGATTTACTTACCTACTTTGTGATATTCTGCTATTATGCGCATGTTTATGGTGTTACTTAGTTCTTGTCCTATTTTTGGCAAGAACTATTTCTCAAAACGGGACCGATTTGTCTTGATTTGGTGAAGATCTGGACAACTTTTTGTCTATATACACGTTACAATAAACGATTCTTGCATTATTGGTTAGATTCAAGGCCATTATACCCAACTAGGGTTTGAGATTTTCCTTTTTTCCTTACTGATTTTCGATTGCATGTGATATTCATTCCTTTCTTGTGTTTGACTGATGATTTTTTCTTGTTTGTGTGTTTAATTTTGCTACTATATAAACTCCTCCCTAATCCCTTTTGAAAGACCGGAGTTTTTACTGCTATTGCACTAAATATACCTTCCTCATTCGTTCATCTTCTTTGAAACCCCCTGGCTCTTTGGCCGGCTGAAAGCCAAAGCCATAATATTATCAACCTCCTCAGGTGCAAGCACTGCTCAGGGCCCTTACGAGGCTCTTGTGAACTCTGAAGCATCGGAGATTTGGGGTTCCCGCTACCAGTATTCTAAAATTCTTATTCTTTTGCCTGTCTAATTTTGCTACTGGTTAGTGTCTTTAACTCTTGCAATGTTCAATATTTTTCCTTCTGTATATCTCTATGTGTTCTAGATATTAAGGACGTTTAAAATTCTGTGAGCATGATTTAGTTCCTTTGTTAGTTGTGAATCCTGGATACTGCATTTCTATGATACTCCCCTGTCATTCTGTATTCTTTGAGAGTTGAATGCATTTTAGTACATGTGATAGATTCCAGTTTGTTCTTGTAATGACCCGGCCAGTCGTTTTAAAAGTTGTAGTCCTGTTTCCCTATTTACTGCTCATTGTGTACTTTATAACTGATATATGACTTGTCAGAGTAATTGGTTTAGGTCCGGTGAGGTTTTGGAATGAATTGGAATACTTAGTTCCAAGTTTTAAAGCTTAAGTTCAAATAGTGATCAGATGTCGACTTGTGTGTAAACGACCCCGGAATAGAATTTTGATGATTCTAAAAACTTCGTATGGTGATTTTGGACTTAGGAGCATGTCCGAAATACTATTTGGAAGTCCTTAGTTAAATTAGGCTTGAAATGGCTAAAATAGAAATTTAAGTTTGGAAGTTTGACCGGGGAGTTGACTTTTTGATATCGGGATCAGAATCCAGTTCTGAAAATTTTCATAGTTATGTTATGTCATTTATGACCGGTATACAAAATTTGAGGTCAATCAGACTTGATTTGATAGGTTTCGACATTGAATGTAGAAGTTAGAAAATTTTAAGTTTCCTTAAGCTTGAATTGGGGTATGATTCGTGGTTTTAGCATTGTTTTATGTGATTTGAGGTTTCAAATAAGTTCGTATGATATTTTAGGACTTGTTGGTGTATTTGGTTGAGGCCCCGAGGTCCTCAGGTGAGTTTCAGATGGTTAAAGGATCAAAAGTTGGACTTAAATAGCTGCTGCAATTTTTATTCTGCTGGAAATTCAGGGGCAGGGTCGAAGGCCGATTACCGAGGCCCAAGATCGAGGCCGATGATCGAGGTCTAGGATCGAGGCCGAGGATCGAAGGCCCAGAATCGAGACCCAAGATTGAGGCCGGGGATCGAGGCCGATGATCGAGAGCAGCCTGGCAGAACCTTAAGTTATAAAGCAAGGGACTTCGTCCCATTTTTCATTTTTGATAAATTGGAGCTTGGGAAAAGGCGATTTTCGGGAGATTTTCAGAAAAAATAATGGAGTAAGTGTTCTTAACTCAATTATGGTTAGATTACCCGAATCCATCATTTGTTTTCACCATTTAATTAGTATTTTGAGATTGAAATTTGGGAAATGTTTAGAAATCTCATAGAAATAAATTTTTGAGATTTCGGAGTCGGATTTGAGTGAAACTAGTATGGTTGGACTCGTAATTGAATGGGTTATCGGATTTCGTAACTTTTGTCGGATTCCGAGACGTGGGCCTCGCAGACGATTTTTGAGTTAATTTCAGATTTTTATTGAAAAATATAGTATTTTCTTATGGAATTTATTCTATAATTTTTGTTGACTGTATCGAATTATTTTAGCTAGATTCGAGCCATTCGGAGTTGGATAATCGAGGAAAAGGTCTACTAGTGGATTAAATTGGAGCAAGTCGAGGTAAGTGACTTGTCTAACTTTGTGTGGGGGAAATTTCCCCTAGGATTGGTATTGATGTGATAATTGTAATGTATTGAAAGTCATGTACACGAGGTGATGAGTGTGTACACGGGCTAAATGTGAAAAACTCTAATTTTTAAATTGTGTATATCTCTGTCACACATTAATTAAATTATTTTATCTGATTATATGCATCATCATTGATCTATATTATATTCCTAAATTTGTCTCATATTTTTCCTACTAATTGTTTTCACCTGTTTGGTCGAAACTTGCTTTCTTTTATTCTGTGCATTATTTGAAGGTTGAATATTATTAAAAATAAAGTATTTTACATTTAATAATTGGATGTTAAGTCAAGATGTTAAATTTGTGAAAATATTATTTTTGCTGAATATTTTGTGAAGATTTTTGTATTCATTGTGATTGAGCCATGAGCTCCGTATTGTGAAAATAATGGATATTATTTTGCTGAATATTTGGTGAAGACTTTTGTATTTACTGTGATTAAGCCGTGAGCTACTTATTATGGAAAAATATTCTAGTTGTTGATTTATTTTGGCAAGTTAAAATATTTGGGCACTTGAGGTGCAAATTGTGATATATTGTGATATTGATATGCATGCGGTGGTATAAGGTTTGAGTGTTGAAACGCATGCAGTGAGATAAGGATGGCTTGATACGCGTGGCTACTAGAAGTCATGCGGTGTGATAAGGGTGGCTAAAACGCGGGATGCTATTTCGAAAAAATATTTTCTTTAAAATTAAATGTGAAGGCTCCCGCGGTGATATTGGAAAATGAGATATTATGAATTTATTTATGATTTGGAATTACGAGGCGGTACCTCGGGAGTGCCCTTGTTGATATTGATTTATGGCCGCAGTTGCCCTTGATTATTGTTATGATTTTCTTAAAGTTGAAAAGAATTCTGTTTTGTTTCCACGAGGTATTATTTTCCATTATTTTGCGTAGTTAATTGGTGACATACTATTTACTTGATTCATTTACATTGTCATTTTATTTTTATTATATTGTTGAACATTTCACCTCGTCTTTTATTATTCTAGTAGGGAATGACCTGACCTCGTCACTACTCTACCGAGGTTAGGCTTGGCACTTACTGGGTAACGCTGTGGTGTACTCATACTACGTTTCTGCACATCTTTTTGTGCAGATCCAGGTACATCTTATCAGACCAAGCATAAGTAATCTAGTTGTACGAGGAGACTTCGAGGTATATCTGCCAGCGTCCGGAGACTCCGGAGTCCCCTTCTATCTTATTATGTTGTCTTTCTTATTTGCTTTAGACTCTGATGTATCTCACATAGAGAATAAATTCATAGAAGCTTGTGACTTATTTCTATCGGGTTTTTTGATTTATAATTATGTGAGTTACAAATTTATTTATTTTATATTTCTATTGTTATTCCTCATTAACAGGCTTACCTAGTCTTAGAGACTAGGTGCCATCACGACATCCTACGGAGGAAAATTTGGGGTCGTGACAAGTTGGTATCAGAGCTCTAGGTTCATAGGTGTTATGAGTCACAAGCAGGTTTAGTAGAGTCTTGCGGATTGGTACGGAGACGTCTATATTTATCTTCGGGAGGCTATGGAACTGTTAGGAAAATATTCACTTCTTTGATTCCTTATCGTGTGCACTGTTGACTTCAAAGTTCTAAACCATTGTATTTATATTCTCTCACAGATGGTGAGGACACGCACAACTGGATCCGATGATCAGACACCCGCGCCCCCTGTTGGAGCCGCAAGAGGCCGGGGCCGGGGCCGGGGCCGGGGTAGAGGTCGTGCCAGAGGCCGAGGAAGACCACGTGGTGCAGCCAGAGCACTCGCACGAGCTGCTGCAGAGGAACCACCAATAGCTCCAGTTGGAGAACAGGCACCTGAGACGCCTGTTACCACTCCTGCACTTCAGGAGACTCTTGCCCAGTTTTTGAGCATGTTTGGCACTCTAGCTCAGGCATGGTTAATTCCACTAGCTCCTGCCACATCTCAGGCTGGGGGAGGAGCACAGACTCCTGCTGCCCGTACCCCAGAGCCACAGGCCCAGGTTGACCATGCCCTAAAGGTTATACCAGTGTAGCCAGTTGTTCCAGTTCGGCCCGAGGTTAGGGCATCAGTTTTAGAGGGGGAGCAACTCAGGCTCGAGAGGTACAAAAAGTACCACCCTCCCACATTCAACGGTTTAGCTTCAGAGGATGCTCAGGGTTTTCTGGAGGAATGTCACTGTATCCTCCGTACTATGGGTATTGTGGATTCCAGTGGGGTTTTTTCACGACATTTCAGCTTAGAGGAGCAGCCTACCAGTGGTGGCGGACATATGAGTTGGATAGTCCGGCTGAGGAAGCTTCACTCACTTGGACTCAATTTTCAAATATGTTTTTAAAGGAGCATGTTCCTCAGAGTCTTAGAGATGCATGGCGCGCAGAGTTTAAGCGGCTGCGCCAGGGTTCTATGACCGTGTCAGAATATGCAGTCTGATTTAGTGATTTGGCTAGGCATGCATCGGACTTAGTTGCTACTGTTCGAGAGCGGGTTTGCAAATTTATTGAGGGGCTCCACCCTAGTATCAGATTCAGTATGGCCCGAGAACTGGAGATGGACATCACATACCAACAGGTGGTGTCAATTGCTAGGAGATTGGAGGGTATGCAGACTCGGGAGAGAGAAGAGAGGGAAGCTAAGAGACCCCAAGATTCTGGCACATTTAATAATTTTCGTGCCCCAGTTGCATCCCGTCATGGTAGAGGTTATGTGAGTCGTCCTATTCATTCAGCACTTCAAGCTTCCAGTGGTATGCCGGCTACTCCCAGACCTCAGGTTCCATATTATTCACCGCCAGTGTCTTTTGTACCTCATGTACGGGGTGCCTTCAACGAGCAGTCTAGTCGATCAGGACCGAGCCAGTCCCAGCAACCACATCCTCTGAGGTCTTGTTTTGAGTATGGTTGCACTCGTCATATCATGAGGGATTGCCCCAGACTTAGGAGGGGTGCACCTCCACAGATTACTCAGGCCCCACCTATTCCACAGGGCCCTCAGGCTTCTCAGGCCATGATCACTGCACCAGTTGCTACTCCACCTGCATAATCAGCTAGAGGTGGAGGTCGCCCTAGAGGAGGAGGCCAGGCCAGATATTATGCCCTTCCTGCTAGGACAGAGGCCGTTACATACGATCATGTTATCACAGGTATTATTCCGATTTGTCATAAAGATGCATCAGTCTTATTTGATCGAGGCTCCACTTATTCTTATGTATTATCTTATTTTCCCCCGTATTTAGGCGTATCCCGTGATTCTTTGAGTTATTCTACTTATGTATCTACACCCGTGGGTAAATCTATTATTGTTGACCGCGTGTATCGGTCGTGTTTGATTGTTAACAGTGGTTTTGAGACCAGAGATGATTTATTATTGCTCAGTATGGTGGATTTCGATATTATTTTGGGCATGGACTGGTTGTCACCCTATCACGCTATCCTTGATTGTTACGCCAAGACGGTGACGTTGGCTATGCCAGGTCTACCATGGCTAGAGTGGAGAGGTACCTTGGATCATGTTCCTAGCAGAGTTGTTTCATTTCTTAAAGCTCAATGAATGGTTGAGAAGGGGTGTGATGCGTATATGGCCTATGTGAGAGATGTTAGTATTGATACTCCTACCGTGGAGTCAGTTCCTGTAGTAAGGGATTTTCCTGATGTATTTCCAGCGGATCTTCTGGGTATGCCACCTGACAAGGGATATTGACTTTGGCATTAATTTGTTACTGGGCACTCAGCCCATTTCTATTCCACCATATCGTATCGCCTCAGCAGAGTTGAAAGAATTAAAAGAACAATTATAGGAGTTGCTTGATAAGGGTTTCATTCGGCCCAGTGTTTCGCCTTGGGGTGCTCCTGTCTTATTTGTGAAGAAGAAGGATGGTTCTATGCGGATGTTTATTGATTACCGCCAGCTGAACAAGGTTACAGTGAAGAACAGGTATCCATTGCCACGTATTGATGACCTATTTGATCAGCTTCAGGGTGCCAGGGTATTCTCTAAAATTGACTTGCGTTCAGGCTATCATCAGTTGAAGATTCAGGAGCCATATATCCCGAAGACTGCTTTTAGGACTTGGTATGGTCATTATGAGTTTTTTGTAATGTCATTTGGGCGGACAAATGCCCCAGCAGCATTTATGCATTTGATGAACAGTGTATTTCAACCCTATCTTGACTCATTCATCATTGTATTTATTGACGACATTCTGGTGTATTCCCGGAGTCAGGAGGCTCATGAGCAGCACTTGAGAACTATGCTTCAGACCTTGAGAGAATAGAAGTTATATGCTCCAAGTTTTAAAGCTTAAGTTCAAATAGTGACCGAATGTCGACTTGTGTGTAAACGACCTCGGAATAGAATTTTGATGATTCCAACAGCTCCGTATGGTAATTTTGGACTTAGGAGCGTGTCCGGAATTTTATTTGGAAGGTCGTAGTTAAATTAGGCTTGAAATGACTAAAATAGGAATTTAAGTTTGGAAGTTTGACCGGGGAGTTGACTTTTTGATATCGGGATCGGAATCCAGTTCTGAAAATTTTCATAGCTCTGCTATGTCATTTATAACTGGTGTGCAAAATTTGAGGTCAATCGAACTTGATTTGATAGGTTTCGACATCGAATATAGAAGTTGGAAATTTTTAAGTTTCCTTAAGCTTGAATTGGGGTATGATTCATGGTTTTAGCGTTGTTTTATGTGATTTGAGGTTTCAAATAAGTTCGTATGATGTTTTAGGACTTGTTGGTATATTTTGTTGAGGTCCCGAGGGCCTTGGGTGAGTTTTGGATGGTTAACGGATCAAAAGTTGGACTTAAATAGTTGCTGCAATTTTTATTCTGCTAGAAATTCAGGGGCAGGGTCGAAGGCCGAGGATCGAGGGCCAGGATCGAGGTCGATGATCGAGGGCCAGGATCGTAGCCATGATTGAGGCCATGATCGAGGGCTAGGATCGAGGCCGAGGATCGAAGGCCCAGGATCGAGGCCGATGATCGAGCGCCAGGATCGAGGCCATGATCGAGGGCCGAGGATCGAGGGCAGCCTTGCCGAACCTTAAGTTATAAAGCAAGGGACTTCGTCCCATTTTCTATTTTTGACAAATTGGAGCTTGGGGAGAGGCTATTATTGGGAGATTTTCAGAGAAAACATCGGGGTAAGTGTTCTTAACTCAACTATGGTTAGATTACCCGAATCCATCATTTGTTTTCACCATTTAATTAGTGTTTTGAGATTGAAATTTGGAAAAATGTTAGAAATCTCATAGAAATGAATTTTTGAGATTTCAGTGTCGATTCGGAGTTGGATTTGAGTGAAACTAATATGGTTGGACTCGTAATTGAATGGGTTGTCGGATTTTGTAACTTTCGTCGGATTCCGAGACGTGGTCCCCGTGGACGATTTTTGAGTTAATTTCGGATTTTTAGTGAAAAATGTAGTATTTTCTTATGGAATTGATTCTATATTTTTTGTTGACTGTATTGAATTATTTTGGCTAGATTCAAGCCATTTGGAGTTGGATAATCGAGGAAAAGGTCTACTAGGAGCAAGTCGAGGTAAGTGACTTGTCTAACTTTGTGTGGGAGAAATTCCCCCTGGGATTGGTATTGATGTGATAATTATAATGTATTGAAAGTCGTGTACATGAGGTGACGAGTATGTACACGGGCTAAATGTGAAAAACTCTAGTTTTTAAATTGTGTATATCTCTATCACACATTAATAAATTATTTTATCCGATTATATTATCTACATTATATTCCTAAATTTGCTTGACATTTTTCCTACTAATTTCTTTTACTTGTTTGGTCAAAGCTTTGCTTTCTTTTATTCTGTGCATTAATTGAAGGTTGAATATTATTAAAAAATAAAGTATTTTACATTTAATAATTGGATGTTAAGTCAAGATGTTAAATTTGTGGAAATATTATTTTTGCTGAATATTTTGTGAAGATTTTTGTATTCATTGTTATTGAGCCGTGAGCTCCGTATTGTGGAAATAATGGATATTATTTTGTTGAATATTTGGTGAAGACTTTTGTATTTACTTTGATTAAGCCGTGAGCTCCTTATTGTGTAAAAAAATTTTGGTTGTTGATTTATTTTGGCAAGTTAAAATATTTGGGCATTTGAGGTGTAAATTGTGATATATTGATACACATGCGGTGGTATACGGTATGGGTGTTGAAACGCATGCGGTGAGATAAGGGTGGCTTGATACGCGTGGCTAGTAGGGAAACTACTAGAAGTTATGCGGTGTGATAAGGGTGGCTAAAACGCGGGATGCTATTTGAGGAAAAATATTTTTTTTAAAAAAATTAAATGTGAAGGCTATAAGGAAATGAGATATTGTGAATTTATTTATGATTTGGGACTACGAGGCGGTACCTTGTGAGTGCCCTTGTTGATATTAATTTATGACCGCTGTTGCCTTTTATTATTGTTGTGATTTTCTTAAAATTGAAAAGAATTCTGTTTTTTTCCCCGAGGTATTATTTGCCATTATTTTGCGTAGTTAATTGGTGACATACTACTTACTCGATTCATTTCCATTGTCATTTCATTTTTATTATATTGTTAAACATTTCACCTTGTCTTTTATTATTCCAGTAGGGCCTGACCTGACCTCGTCACTACTCTACCGAGGTTAGGCTTGATACTTACTAGGTACCGCTGTGGTATACTCATACTACGCTTCTGCATATCTTTTTGTGCAGATGCAGGTACATCTTATCAGACCAAGCATCAGTAATCTAGTTGTACGAGGAGACTTCGAGGTATATCTGCCAGCGTCCGCAGAAGCTGAAGTCCCCTTCTATCTTATTATGTTGTCTTCCTTATTTGCTTTAGACTCTGATGTATAGAGACATTGAGAATAAATTCTTAAAAGCTTATGACTTATTTCTACCGGGTTTTGGGAGTTATAATTATGTGAGTTGCAAATTTATTTATTTCATATTTCTATTATTATTCCGCATTAATATGCTTACCTAGACTTAGAGACTAGGTGCCATCACGACATCCTACGGAGAAAAATTTGGGGTCGTGACAGTTCTTAGTTTGCATTAGGCTAATATGTGTTCTTTACTATATCCTGCACTTCTATGTTGGATTTCCTTGTTTTCCTCTGGAATCAGTTCCATACCTATGTGTTTTTCTTAGTATCTGAACATGTTTGAGTTTTGAGTTTCAATGCATGCCTATTGTAGATGTTCTTTTAATGAAACTGACTACATGTTGTTAGTTATAGAATCCTTTTCATGCCTTGCTTTGGGTACTATACTAAAACTCTTATGAAACCATTCAGTTGCTTTGAATGAATTACTGAGTCTTGTGTTTAATCGACTGATCTTTGCAAACTGGTCGCAACTATATAGATCTTATACTGTCTTAAGATCTAGCCTAAACATGTTTCCTTGCTATTTGTAATCCTGATCTTTAGCATCATCTAAGACTTTAGGGTAAATGTCACATTTTCTCTCTTATGTATGGTCAACGGACATGTTAATGTGTAGCTAATATGCCTTTCACATGCTATAAGTTTTTGTAAAGCCTTTGAACTATGATCTATCCCCACCATGTTAAGTTTTATGATATTGACGAAGCTATACTACTAGTATGCTTATATGCTATTTGTGACCTTATTAGAACTGTCATGCTAGAACTTTCATTGTACCATATAGACATTTGAAATCCTTTAGGTTAGTGCCCTATCCTGGACTTGTTTGGCATTGTGCACTCTGATATGTTTATCTTATAACCTCAGAAAACCCGATTCCCCTAACTCTCTCAATATGTTCTTCTGCTCAATATTCTATCTCCTACTAATTGATCGAGTCTGGAATGTCAGTATTTTTATATAAACTTGCCATGAGGAATCTAAGCCTTATTGATCCTCTTAACTTGCATGTTCTTTGTTTAATTAATCCTACTATGTCTGCTTCTAAAACACAAAATGCATTTCTTCAAATTCTGTCACTTATTCATTGTTAGTAGGTTCAGAATTCTTAAGTGATTGCTAGGTGTATTTGTTAACTCGCAATTGTTTGGTAAGTAAGACTCCATCTGGATTCTAACATGGTTCCAAAACCTGAATTTGGGTTGTGCAATTGATACCCTCCAGTGCTTGAGCTGAGTTCGCATCTGGGCCTGCTATTCGTAGAAAAGTGAGCTTGTTGAGAGCCCAGGCAATACTGGTTTATTTTTTTTTACTGTTGGGCCTACTTTTGGCATATATTTTTCCGTGTGTAATATTTATACTTATGTTCATTAATTGGGCCTGTAATCATTTGTAAACAAACAATTGGGGTGTTAGTGAAATTGGGGAAACGAATATGTTCTGATGTTTGCATAAAAGGGTAGAAAATATGTCTATAAGGTCTATGTGATCTCTTTGTTACTCTAAACAACATGCCAGATCTGCTATCTGTTTTCATGTATTGTGCACTAGTAGAAATCATGCCTATAGGAAATTACACACTCACTTAACCTGTTTTACTATCAGACGCATGGGTTTAAGTACTTTACTTGTTCCCGTGTTTACTGTCATACGTTATTAGAAAATATGCCTATAGGAATCATGTGTCCACTCCTTCAATTTGTGCAACTGCAGTGTATTTACTAGATAACATGCCTGTAGGATTATATTAACTTATGATCCTAATCTAGATATCATGTCTATAGGACCTTAATTGATTAATTAGCTACTGTTATTGTTGTTTCCATCATATTGCTCGCCTAGAAAACATGCCTATAGGGATGAAGTGTTATAGAATCAGTTTCAATTGCCAACTCTTAGAAATCCTGCCTATAAGATACTGTTATTCTCCTAGAAAGTATGTCAATAAAATCAAACGCGGACAATTTTAAGCTTTCAAATGGTTTTATTCCCTCATTGCGCAAACAATTTAGAGATCATGCCTATAGGATATATAATACCTATAATCTGCAAATTCATTGTTCTAAAACAACAGCACTGCATGTACTCTTGAAAATCAGAATTATAGAAACCATGCTTATAGGACTTAACGGCTCTAATGCGTCCAAACTCTAAAACTGTATGTCGCCTAATCTGCTCGCGTGCATTCGCTGTTTATGTGTGGAGGCTAACTTGGGCTTTAACTGTTTATACATGAAGTCCTATTTGTTTTGAATGTCGCTTAGTTTCATCATTTTTTGAGCAACCTAAGTAAAGTCTAGAACCACCCAAATAGTATGTCCAAGGCCTCCTGGACCATAGGCATGGGAAGGGTAGTGCATGCATAGGACGCGACCTAGAGTTGAATTAGAATGCTCTAGTTAAACAACCTCAACATAGTAATCTGGTAGCAGGAGATGATAGTATGTGCCCGCAGAATAATACGAGCAACTCCTATCTAAAAGGAGATGCTAAGTATTATTATGTTGCACGGGGTGATCCTTTAGGCTAAAAAACTTAGGACCCCCCTTTTCTTTACACACTTAGTCATCTAATATAGATTGTTATAGTTGTATCCTTGTAGTCCTTAAGATTTGTACCAATTCTCATTGTGTTATAATGAAACTCTTTGACCTTTTATTCTCTTTGTTTATTTGATCATCTCGCCTAATTATAATCCATATAGTCTTAAGTTCGGCCGGGATTCACAGTTGTGGACCTCGAAGAGTGCCTAACACCTTCTCTTTGAGGTAATTTAAGCCCTTACTCGATCTTTGGTGACGTTGACTAGTCAAACAGAGTTATCTACATAATAGGTGCCCTAACGCACCTTAAAAACCGTTAGGTGATGAATCTTTTCTTTAACACTCTATCTTCCATTTAAAAGAGTTGTCACATGTTGAAACTCGCTTTTGCGAGAAAAAGGGGCGCGACAGCCTGGCGACTCTGCTGGGGATACACTTAGGCTCTTACCATAATGAACTTGATTTACGTGGATTACTTTCTTAATTACATGCACATCCCTTCTTCACCTTTATTTGTTTAAATTTGCTATTACATACATATCCCCTATTCACCTTTATTTGTTTAAATTTGTTATGACATACACATCCCTTCCCTATCCACCTTTATTTGTTTAAATTTGGTATGACATGCACATCCGTTCCCCGTTCACCTTTATTTGTTTAAATCTGTTATGACATGCACATCCCTTTCCCGTTCACCTTTATTTGCTATGACCACTCTTCAATTCATCTTGTCTAAGACTGCCATATCATGCCTCTCCCATCCCTATTCCTGTATCTGCTTTATTACATTCTTGCATATATTCCACGAACTAAACTGACTCCTTCCTTTATATATTTCCTATGTTTACCTTACTATTGTATTTACTGCTTTTACATATTTATCATGAAAATACTCTGCATAAAGCATGCTCTATATCATACTCCACTCGTACCAATTATCAACATAGCGGCGCTTGATGAGCGTCCGCACTCTTCCAAAATTACCCTTTTTTTAAATTGGAAAGGTTTATTTGCGGTAGACTAGTCGATCAACGGTGCAATCGACCGTCCCGTGCCTTTCCCTCTCAAGTTGTCCACTTGGGAGTACCAGTCTAGGCCATTCTAGAAACCTCACTCCAATATCAAATGTACATGCATCATGTTAAACCTAGTATGGGTTAGAACGTTGTTAACGTAATAGCCCGCTAAGATAAGCCTTGTCCAAAGTCCGATGAGATTTCTATAATCCCAATGGACACTACCATATTATGTGCATTACTTGGAGAAAATGTGCCAATATGTTGATCATTATTGTGTAAGTGGTCGAATCTGGAGGGGGAAAGGGCTAACTTTATTTGTTTACAGAAAATGAAGCACGAAGTCCCCAGGTTCGGCATGGTCCAAAACATCCCACCTCTGCTACTTGACTGGTGGAAAGACCTTGCGCCTTACGACAAGAATCATGTGAGAAGGGTACTTGGTGACTTACCATCTTTGCTTAACATCCGACCAAATAGGGCCTTGATTGAGCGCGCTACCATGTTCTGGGACGAGAAAAGGTTTGTCTTCCGCTTTGGTGACATCAAAATGACTCCTCTCCTAGAAGAAATAGGAGGCTTCGCTAAGTTGCCGTGGGATAGTCCAGGATTACTAGTGCCAGAGAATCGCACCCCTTGCGGTTTTCTAAAGATGCTAGGTTTTAATAAAAATGATGAATTGCTTTGTTAAAAGATATCATACATCCCATTTGAATTCCTTTACGAGTGTTACAGGCACAACAAGTCGTATCACCTTCATCATGATGAACTCGCCATTATTTCCTTGGGTTGGACGTAACGCTGGGTTTATATATTCATCGTCTGCTTCTTAGGGTTGTTGATATTTCCAATGAAGTGGGAAAGATTCATACCCGTTTAGCCATGGTCTCCAGGACTTTGATGGAAGGCATCGAGGGACAAATTTATACCATCATCCCCATGATCCTAGCCAAAATGTACCGCGCTCTAGATCGGTGCAAGCAAGGATTCGGACACTTCGAAGGTTATAATCTGTTACTGCAAGTCTAGTTGTTGGAACACTTTCAGAGGGGAGAATATCATCAAGAGCTTCTGCGACGGTCGTTGAATGATTACATAGCTTACCATCACCCAAAGAAAATGACATTTATTCCAGACAGGTTTGCACAGCCTGGAAATGCTATAAGTTGGGTGCGTTTCTTCAACAATCTAACAGATGAGCAGGTACATTGGATGTTTGAATGGTTTCCTAGCAGTGAGTTCATCATCAGGTTGAGAGAGACTACCTATTTGGTACTGATCGGGTTGAGAGGCATCTATCCTTATGCTCCCATAAGGGTAATGAGACAAGAGAGAAGAAAACAGGTCATACCTCGGGTTTCCAACATGGTCTAGTATAAGGCAGATTTCAAAGGGGACGTCATTCCATTCAAGTTCAAGGCACAACATATGTGGAACCAGAAGATCATTGTGGAAAAGGAAACTATTGAGCCAGACAGGTATCATATCAGTCATGTGTACTTATACCCATCATGGTTGGTAGACGATATAGCAAGATACGTCAAGCCGGGAGTCAATCTGAAGAACAAGATCATAGATGATGCTGCTGAGGCACAAGTCAAGTATAGGAGGCTACACAAAAGGGTTTTTGAGTCTGAAGCTAGACATCTGGAACAAAATAAAGTGGACATGGAGCCAATTAATGAATCGAAGGAAATCGCCACTAAGTCCACCGAGAGATTGGAATATCTAGAACAAGGATTGATGGAGCTTGAGGGAAAGATGAGAAAGAGGCTTGCGGATTGTCAAAACACGGATGGCAGTGAAGGAGGGCATCTAACAAAGGCTTATTTATTATTGGATATGCGCGACTTGGGGAACTTGATTGATGGAGTCAAAAGAGCCAAGCACGGAGAAGGTCCTTCAGGGACCAAGTAGACTAGCAAATAATGTTCTTTATTATTTTCTAGCTTAGCTTTAGATTTCAATTGTCTTAAGGCTAAATACCATTAGTAACTTTATTATTATCAATTTAGCGAAGGTTTGGCTCATTTTCACATTAATGAAATGATGCAATTATTGGCACCAATTTTCTCCAAGTCTATGTGTCGCTTAGGCCTACCTCGGGCACAACGAGGTCCCCATATTAGGACGCGAATTATTACATGATTTTGCAAAACATGTTTAATATTGCAAGCATTCTTTCAATACCCCTTACTAACTTGGGTACCTTTTGCTTTTTCTTTCTTTTGATTATTCCCACTCCCCAAGGTTGGTTCGTGCATACTGGCATCGTCATCATATCACACTATATCCAGATGTCCTCCACCTCATCCTCCACCAAGCGATCCTAAAGGAAAAAGCAAAGGGAAAGGGAAAATGGATGATTTAAGTAGTATCAGGAAAGACAACGCCAACCTGGCAGAAAATGGCAAAACTTCGGATGGCCGAAGTACTCTGGCACAGAATGAACTAGTCTTACGTCTGGAACAGAAAATCTTAGAGCTACAAGGAGAACTTGAGCAGGTCCGAAACTTAGCAAACCTTTCTCTCACCCTTAATGTCCCTGATATTAACTAGCAAAATCCAACTACCCAAAACCAAGCACCACCACAAAATACACAAAACCAAAATCCACCGCCAAATCCTCATGCACCACACCAGTACCCCACACCTTCTCAAAACCTTAACCCTCCACCAGTACCTACTCCTTAATAACACCACCATCATCCAACTCCATACCCACAAAATACCACTTATCACACTCCCCAGAATGCACCACATCCCACTCCTGATCCCCAAAACTCAACCAATGACCACCCTTATGCCCAGATTCCCGGAGTTCATCAAAGTAATCCCATATACATGGAAACTTTACACCACACCCCGCAAAAAACCCTATACATACCTGAATCAGCCGAGAAAGACCTGCTCATTAAGAACATGGAGGAAGAACTCAAGAAGCTCACGGGTAGAGTTCAGAGTGTCAAAGGTGGTAAAGGCATTGAAGGTTTAAACTATGAAGACTTGTGCATTCAGCCAGATATGGAACTACCGGAGGGTTACATACCTCCCAAGTTCGAAATGTTCGATGGAACTGGTGATTCGAAAGTTCATCTGAGGACATATTGTGACAAACTTGTAGGAGTGGGCAAAGATGAATGAATCTGTATGAAATTGTTCATGCGAAGCCTCACAGGAGATGCGTTGTCTTAGTATATCAGTCAGAATCTGAAGAAGTGGGTTGATTGGGTAAGCATGACATCAGATTTCATGGACAGATTCAGGTTCAACACAGAAAACGCACCAGACGTTTTCTACATTCAAAACCTCAAGAAGAAACCAACAGAAACCTTTCACGAATATGCTACTCGATGGAGATCTAAAGCAGCGAAAGTAAGGCCAGCACTTGAAGAAGAACAAATGAATAAGGTCTTCATCAGAGCTCAAGACCCGTAGTACTATGAAAGGCTCATGGTTATTTAAAACCACAAATTCCCCGACTTCATCAAGCTGGGAGAAAGAATAGAAGAAGGGATTAAGAGTGGGATGGTGAAAAATTTCGAGGCACTGCTGGCCACGAATAAAGCATTGCAATCGGGAGGTATTTCGAAGAAGAAAGAAGTAGGAGCCGTAATAGTGGCCCAGGGTCCTAAGTCTCCTCTCACATACCAAACACCTCCACCTATATACCAAATGCCTCCACCCACATACCAGCCTTCACCCCCAGATACCAACAACCTGCTACTACCTACCACGCGTATAACACTCAACCCGCATATTACCACTCACCACCACCCGCCCGCCAAAACTACCAAAAACCACGACCAAACTTCGACCGCAAACCACCTAGACATACACCCCAATTGCTGAACCCATAGACCAACTATACGAGAGACTGAAAGCTGCTGGTTATGTCACTCCCATTCCTGCCGTTGCTATGGAGAATTCTTCTCAGTGGATTAACCCCAACAAAATATGTGCCTATCATTCAGGCATGAAAGGTCATACCATTGATGAGTGTCGCACACTGAAAGACAAGATTCAGATGCTGATCGACACTAAGGTCATACAGGAAAAGGAAGTTGCACCAAATGTTCTTAACAATCCTCTCCTGGATCATAGAGGTGAAGTAATGAATGTGATAGAGACCGACAAGGAATGGGATTCAGAGGGGTCAATTGGACTCATTCGGGAGGGGGACGATCCTAAAATGTCTCTGGTCACCCTCACACCCGTTGTGGTGCAAACCAAAGCACTATTTAAAGTCGAGGTAACTACACCATCTTACAAGTCTGATGCTATCCCATGGGATTATGTTGTGGAAGCAAGGAGAAAAGGAAAAGAAAAAATGGAGGAAACAGGTGCGACGCAAGACATGACTAGAACTGGCAGAGTCTATACACCTGAGCACCTGGGAGGAACAAGAAAAGTAGCTGCATCTAAGCCGCCTGTTGTTGAGACTGGCCCTGATGACCTTTGGAGAAAGGTACAAGCAAGGGAATACTCTGTTGTCGATTATCTGAACAAAACTCCCGCTCAGATATCCATCTTGTCACTACTGCAAAACTCTGAGACACACAGGAATGCCTTGATGAAAGTACTGAGTGATGCTTATGTACCCATCAACATCACTAGTGGGGAGATGGCCAACATGGTCGGGCAGGTACTGGAGAGCCACAAAATCACCTTTCACGAGGATGAATTACCACCAGAAGGACTAAGTCACAATAGGGCACTACACATCATAGTGCACTTTGAGGATAAGTTCATCGCCAGGGTCTTGATAGATGGGGGTTGAAGTCTCAATATATGCCCACTGACTACTCTAAAGAGGTTGGTTAAAGGCCTGCATGAGATACAGATGGGAAGTATGAATGTAAAGGCGTTTGATGGTTCCAAAGAGCCACAATCGGAAAAATCAACCTCAGCCTACAGATGGGCCCAACCAGGTTTGATGTTGAGTTTCAAGTGCTGGATATATCTGCTACCTATAATATATTGTTGGGAAGACCCTGGATACATGCCGCTGGGGCAGTGGCTTCTACTCTGTATCAGGATGTGAAGTTTGAGTGGAACCATCAGGAGGTGATTATCCATGGAGATGGAAGTAACCCCATCTACACCAATCGAACTGTTCCAGTCATCGAGAATAGGAAGAAGCTAGGTGGAGAAACGTACCATCGCATTGAGCGAGTCAACACAATTGAAAAGGATCGATGGTGGAGTAATAAGATAGAAAGCATATTAATATGGACATGATATGAACCTGGCAAGGGTCTCGGCAAAACCCCCCAAGGGATCACCAAACTCGTACAACCGCATCGTCATGGCACAACTTTTGGGCTCAGATATGAATATACTTTGCAAGAGTATCAGGATTGGTCGCCGCTATGGCATGGTCCTTATTATCCGCTGGAACAACCAGTACCACCTCTGTACCAGACATTTTATCAAGCTGGCATGATGTGGGGATCTGAGGAAGATGAAGTCTTAGCTGGCATGACGAAATTGTTTTTGGATGAAGAAGATATGGATTGTAGTGCAATAGTTGAGGAGGAAGACCTTAATTCAGACCGTGGGGAAAGGAGCTGTTCTAAGAAACTGGACTGATGCACCATCCCGGGCCCGTCGAGTTCCTGGGTAGCCTCGCAATTAGCATCAATTATTCTTTTCAAAATAGTTTTGAGCATTTTAGACATTTTCTGTATTTTGTTTTGAAATAATTTCTCGAGTCATCGAGCCGCACTTGTTGACGTTTCCAAATTTTATTAATGCATTACTACTTTTCGTATTTGTTATTATTCTCTACATTTTCTTCCTTTCTTTACAGCATCATTATTACCTATCCCGATGAACCTGCAACTGTGACATGTAATGAGACAACGCAACATAAGGATAGTGATTCGGAGGATCTGGAAGATGATACAATACCTTTGGAAATCGTCAGAGAAGTGGAAAAGTTTGAAAACAAACCAAAGTCTAATTTGGATAAAACTGAGGCAGTTAACTTAGGGGATTCTGAAACGGTGCATAAGCATTCACCTAGCACCGTCAGAGAAGGAAGAGTACGTTAGATTCCTAAAGGAAGATGAAGATATCTTTGCATGGTCCTACGCCGATATGACTAGTTTGAGCACATCCATAGTTGCTCACAAGCTACCCACTAATCCTACATGTCCACCGGTAAAATAGAAGCTCAGAAAGTTCAAGTCGGATATGAGTTTGAAGATAAAAGAGGAAGTCACTACGCAGATCAAATCCAAGGTTCTTAGAGTGGTTGAATACCCGACTTGGTTGGCCAACATTGTGCTAGTTTTGAAGAAAGATGGGAAAGTCAGAGTATGTGTTGATTACCGTGATCTAAACAGGGCAAGTCCCAAAGATGATTTCCCATTACCCAATATACACATACTGATCGACAATTGTGCCAAGCATGAACTCCAATCCTTTGTGGATTGCTTCACGGGATATCATCAGATCTGGATGGATGAAGAGGATACCGAAAAGACAACCTTTATCACACCATGGGAAATATACTGCTACAAAATGATGCTAGTTAGTTTGAAGAATGCTGGAGCCACCTACATGAGAGACATGACAACCATTTTCCACGACATGATACATAAGGAAATAGAGGTATACGTGGATGACGTTATCATCAAATCTAAAAAGAGTATAGATCACATAGCAGACTTGAAGAAATTCTTTGATCGGCTTCGAAGGTACAATCTGAAACTGAATCCTGCAAAATGTGCCTTCGGAGTCCCTGCTGGAAAATTGTTAGGATTCATCGTCAGTCGCCGAGGGATTGAACTAGACCCATCAAAAGTCAAAGTTATCCAGGACTTGCCACCTCCGAAGAATAAGAAAGATGTGATGAGCTTTTTAGGGCGCCTCAATTACATCAGCCGTTTCATAGCACAATCAACTGTGATATGTGAGCCGATCTTCAGGATGCTGAGGAAAGATGCTGCAACAAGCTAGACTGAAGAATGCCAGAAAGCCTTCGACAAAATCAAGGAGTATTTATCTAAACCACATGTTTTGGTCCCACTAGAACCAGGAATACCTCTGTTGCTTTATTTGTCCATATTGTATGGAGCTTTTGGCTACGTTCTGGGACAACATGATGAGGCTGGAAGAAAGGAGCATGCGATATATTATCTGAGCAAGAAATTCACGCCCTATGAAGCCTGGTACTCTTTGCTGGAACGTACCTGCTGTGCTTTGACATGGATAACTCAGAAGTTGAGGCATTATTTCTGTGCATACACTATATATCTCATATTAAGGATGGACTCGCTAAAATACATCTTTCAGAAACCCATGCCTACGGGTAAGCAAGCAAAGTGGAAAATATTGCTTAGTGAGTTCGACATTGTCTATGTAACTCAAAAGGCGATCAAAGGGCAAGCATTGGCGGATCATCTGGCAGAAAATCCCGTAGACAGAGAATACGAACCATTGAAAACGTATTTTCCCGATGAGGAGGTATCGTTCGTGGGAGAAGATATCACCAAAGCATATGATGGTTGGATAATGTTCTTCGACGGAGCAGCAAACTTCAAAGGAGTAGGTATTGGAGCTGTCTTGGTATCAGAGATCAGCCAACACTCTCCGATATCCGCAAAACTCAGGTTTCCATGCACTAATAATATGGTGGAGTATGAGGCCTGCATTTTGGGACTCCGGTTGGCCATTGACATGAACGTTGAGGAGCTGCTGGTAATCGGAGATTCAGACCTTTTGGTGCACCAGGTTCTAGGAGAATGGGCCACAAAGAACACCAAAATATTGCCATATTTGCATTGTGGACAAGAGCTGATCAAGAGATTCACAAAGATAGCATTCAAATATGTTCCGAGAATTTAGAATGACTTCGCAGATGCATTGGCCACTTTATCTTCCATGATACAACACCCATACAAGAACTTCATCGATCCCACCCCAATAGGAATTCATAAATAGCCAGCTTATTGTTCTCATGCTGAAGAAGAGAGTGATGGAAATCCGTGTTTCCACGACATCAAGTAATATTTGGCAAATGGAGAGTATCCAGAGCACGCAACCCATACTCAGAAGCGCACACTTCGAAGGTTAGCCAACCATTTCTTTCAAATCAGAAGAATTTTGTATAAAAGGACTCCAGACCTGGGATTATTACGGTGTGTAGATGCCAAGGAGGCATCCAGATTGCTCAAGGAAATACATGCCGGAACCTGCGGCCCGCACATGAATGGGTTCAGCTTAGCGAAAAAGATACTAAGAACGGGGTATTTCTGGATGACTATGGAAACAGACTATATCAAGTATGTTCAGATGTACCACCAATGCCAGATACATGCTGACATGATACGGGTACCACCCAATGAACTCAATGCAACAAGTTCACCTTGGCCTTTCCCGGCCTAGGGTATGGATGTCATCAGCCCGATTGAGCCTACCGCTTCGAATGTGCATAGATTCATTCTAGTGGCCATAGACTACTTCACAAAATGGGTTGAAGCCGCATCTTACAAAGCTGTAACTAAAACGGTCGTAGCAGATTTTGTTCTGGACCGCATTGTTTGTCGGTTTGGAGTACCAGAGTCAATTATCACCGATAACGCCACCAATCTCAAAAGTGATCTGATGAAGTTCATATGTGAAACTTTCAAGATCAAGCAGAAGAACCCCACATCATACAGGCGGCAAATGAACGAAGCCGTAGAAGCCGCCAACAAGAACATCAAGAAGATACTGAGGAAAATGGTAGATAATTACAAATAATGGCACGAGAAATTGCCATTTGCTCTGCTCGGGTATCGTACCACGGTTCACACATCAATTGGGGAAACTCCCTGCTTATTGGTTTATGGCACTGAAGCGGTTATTTCCTTCCGAAATAGAGATCCCTTTTTTACGAATCATACAAGAAGCTGAGCTTAGCGATGCAGAATGGGTACAGAGCTGATACGAGCAACTAGCTCTCATTGATGGAAAGAGAATGAATGCGGTATGTCACGGTTAACTCTACCAGAACAGAATGGCAAGATCTTTCAACAAAAAGGTCAGACCAAGACAATTCGCACTGGGGCAATTTGTGCTAAAGCGGATCTTCCCATATCAGGATGAAGCCAAGGGGAAATTCTTACCCAATTGGCAAGGTCCCTACATGGTTCATCGAGTACTAACAGGAGGAGCACTTATACTTGCATAAATGGATAGAGAGATTTGGCCAAAACCTATCAACTCAGACGCAGGCAAGAGATACTATGTTTAGGATTGTTTACATTTCTGCATTTGATGTAACTGAATTACGCTTGACCTGATTCCCGTTTAAGAGGGGATACATAGGCAGCCTTGTGGGTTTGGTCACATCTTAATAAAATCTTCATTTTCCCATGATCAGAAACCAAGGCAAGATCGCAAGTTCAACCAACTTCGTCATATATGGAACAACCAAAAAGCATTATCAGAAGTATGCATTTAAACTGGAGCAGAATTTTGAGGAGGTTGCAATGTCTCTAAATGCATCACAGTCACCGGTTCATCTAAATTATTTGATATCACATACTGCAATACATTTCAAACAACTATATTTTTGCAAATAATTTGTCAAATGCACATATATTTTTTGAAAACTTTGTTTCTATGACAGCGAGACGTTACCCAGGGTAAGTCAAACAGGATCTCAAGACAAGAGTGAAGGCAAAGCAAAGAGTCAAGAGCACGAACCGACCTTTCCCCCACCCCCACCCCCCGCAAAACTCACGATTTTTCTTTGAATGCAGGCACAATAAAATAGCAATATTCGCAAATACATACGCACATCACTACCTTCATAACGACAAGTTACCAAACGCAAACACATCCAGCAAAGAAATACTTCACTCTCTCACCGTCACTCATCACTTTTCTTGCATAAGGCTAAGCACTGCCTTTCCTTTGTATGAGACTAAGCCTTGTCTCCCTTCCTTTGCATGAGACTAAGCACTGTCTATGCTTCTTGCATGAGGCTAAGCATTACCTCTATAATTGCATAAGGCTAAGCACTGCCTTTCCCTGCATGAGACTAAGCATTGTCTCCCTTTCTTGCATGAGGCTAAGCATTGCCTCTGTAATTGCATAAGGCCAAGCAATGCCTTTCCCTGCATAAGACTGGGCATTGTCTCCCTTTTTTGCATGAGGCTAAGCATTGCCTCTGTAATTGCATTAGGCTAAGCACTGCCTTTCCTTTGCATGAGACTAAGCCTTGTCTCCCTTCCTTCGCATGAGACTAAGCACTTTCTCCACTTCTTGCGTGAGGCTAAGCATTGCCTCTGTAATTGCATAAGGCTAAGCACTGCCTTTCCTCGCATGAAACTAAGCACTGTCTCCCTTCTTTTCATAAGGCTAAGTACTGTCTCTCTTCCTTGCATAAGGCTAAGCACTACCTTTCCTTGCATAAGGCTAAGTAATGCCTTTCCCCGCACGAGACTAAGCGTTGTCTCTGTTTCCTGTAGAAGGCTAAGCATTGCCTTTCTTTGCATAGGACTAAATACTGTCTTCACTACACTACATAAGGCTAAGCACTGTATCCATCCTCTGCATAAGGCTAAGCACTGCCTTTTCTTGCATGAGACTAAGCATTGTCTCCCTTTTTCGCATCGGGCTAAACAGTGCCCTCATCTCATACAAGACTAAGCCTTGTCTTGTCCCATCCTCGCATATAACCAAGCATCACCTGTTTCTTTTATCAAATGATCGATATCGCCATATCTATGCATCTTATAGGCTGAAACATCGCAATTTTTTCGAAGGTGTCATAGTCCGAAGGCACCATCCTCATAGCCGGGAGACACCATTCCATGGTCTGAGGATCTCTCGATACTACATATCATTATTCAAAGGCGTCATAGTCCAGAGGCACCATCCCTATAGCCCAAGGACACCATTTCATGGCCTGTGAATCCCTTATCATGCACTTCATGGCCCAGGACGTCATGGTCTAAGGACATCATCCTCGCCGTCCAAAGACAACCTTCATGGTCCAAAGGAAATTTGCATCATGTTTAAATTGTTGCAATAACCCATATATATTCGCATGCACCGTGTTTTAAGTTTTGCAGGTAATTCGGGAGGTAACCGTTCTACAAACAGGGGCAATCATCTCTCTGGTTTCCATTCACAACGTTCACATCCTTCGATCATTTCAAACGTAACCGACTACCAGTAAATGCCTACCTTTTACTCTATGACCATTCAGATATCTGCCTTGTGATACATCCGTAACGTTTCAAATTCGCATTTATGACTCCACCTAAAATAATCTGTTATTTGCGATAATATACTACCCAAAGAAAACTCTTCAAAACATACGACCACTCTTACAACAACTCCATCGGTTTCGTTCGTCGTTGGATCCAGAACTACACACGGCCTGATTTCCATAACACCAGGGATATATAGGCAACTAATGAACCAGGGTTTGGCCCCTATTTTTAAAATCACATCATTCCCCATTCAACTCGGCCAAAAATTGGTCATCATTTTCTTTACCTGACAACTCTTTCATCATTCCCGGGTAAAGAGGGACAACTGTTGATACCCAATTTCGCCCTCACAATTTTCCAAATAGTATATATATTTTTAAGATGTCATTTTGCATTATCATTTAATTTATAAGAACTATACATGTATTTTCCATAATTTTCAGCAATTGTTTTTAGAGCTTTAAAATCAATTTATGTGCATTTAAATTGCTTAAATGTTTATTAGTTATCCCTTTAGATTAAGCATGATGACTTAATCATCCGAATCTGTTATTTATACCCACATACACGCTTTAAAATATTTTTTACATAATTGCATTCATATTTTAAAGCTATTTACATAATTTTGCATCAAATAACCTATATTCTACACATAATTGGATTCATTATATTATTTATACTAAAATATCCTTTCTTATATTTTTATATATTAAGCTATTATTTTTAAGTATTTTACTGCATAAATAATATTTTTTTATCATTTATTAATTATTTTTATAATTTATATTTTGATAAATTTCATGTATTTAAATTATAGCCCATTTTAAAGACAATTTCGGACCAAAATTTTGGCCCAAATCCTTAGCCCAACAGCCCAACAGTAACTCCTGGGCTAGGCAGTGTCTATGAGCTACAATTCAAGGAGTATGAACAGGCTGATGAGCGGGCAATTATTCCAAGAGCATCGGGGGAAATAGAGGAAGTGCCTATGGAATCTGGCACTGATCAAGTTATGCAACTACATCTTAATGTTCCACTTAAGACTCCTCTACAACATTTACATGATTTAGTTATACACAATGTGACACCAATTGATGAAGACTTATTGAGACAAAATCCAATGGAGGATGAAGGAGATGATGAATCAACTGCAGAAAGCATCAAATAAGTGGCTAGGGAAGGGGATTTATCACCCACAACTAGTGCTAAAGGAGGTAAAAAAAACTAAGAAGAATCAGAGTACAGATCCACCAGGCCTTTCCTAGGGTGATCAACATGAATAGGGAGCATAATTTTTGTGTAGTTGCATTGATGGAACCTTTTTAAAAGAAGGGACTCATTGATAGATATAAAAGGAGATTGAATATGGAGACTGCTTATGCAAATATTAATGGGCAAATATGGTTGTTCTTCGATGCAGTGGTGGAATAGGAATTAGTGGAGGATACTGAGCAACAGGTGACTGTGAGAGTGTTTCACCATGACCTGGGGCAGCACATGATGATGACATTTGTTTATGCAAAATGTTCAACAATGGAGAGGTTGGATTTGTGGGATCACTTGTATTACTTAGCAAGTGATATGGAATTACCATGGTTGGTAGGAGGGGATTTCAATGTGATATTGCATGAAGATGAAAAAATAGGGGGACTTCCAGTACACCCTCCTGAATATGAGGATTTTGCATTTTGTGTAAACTCTTGTGGTTTGTTTGAGCAAGGGTACAAAGGTAGTCCATTCACATGGTGGAATGTGAGATCCAATGCTGAGTGTATATTCAAGAGATTGGATAGGATTTTTGTGAATTTGCCATTTCAGAACATGTTGCCAACTATTGAAGTTGAGCATCTAATCAGATCTGGATCAGATCATGCACCATTGCTAATGACATGTAGGGTGCAGACAACCAATTTTGTCAAGCCTTTCAGATTCTTGAACTTTTGGACAAAGCATGCTACATTTATGGATGTGGTGAGGCAGAATTGGGAAGCTGATTTCATAGGGGATCCATTTTTGATGTTCAAGCAGAATATCAAGAGGGTGAAGGCAGCACTCTCAAAATGGAGTAGGGAAACGTTTGGTGATATCTTCAAGAAATTGGCTATTTTGGAGGACATTGTTAGGGTGAAGGAGATGTTGTTTGAAGAAGAGCCTACAACTGAGAATAGGAATGTGCTTTTAAAGGCTCAATCTAAATTGAAGAAATACTTGAGTATTGAGGAGCAGTATTGGAAGCAAAAAGCTGGGATGACTTGGTTTGCTGAAGGAGATAGGAATACAAGTTTCTTTTACAATCATGTCAATGGAAAAAGAAAGAAATTGCAACTGAAGAGGATCAAAAGTGGCAGTGGGGTATGGATTGAAGACCAGGAGCAATTGGCTACAGCTGCAGTGGACTTCTATCAAAAACAGTTCACAAATGAAGGTGATGCTTCTGTTCCTTGCTCAATAATGTACCTTCAATGGTCACTATGGATCAGAATTTGGAACTTAGCAGATTGCCAACAATTGAAGAAGTAAGGGCAGCAGTTTTTGAGCTTAGTGGGGAGAGTGCTAGTGGTCCTGATGGATTCACTAGCCTGTTTTATCAAACATGCTGGGATGTTATTGGTGTTGATATACACAACATGGTGCTACACTTCTATGGAGGAGCTACATTGCCTAAATCCATCACTCACACCAATCTAGTGTTGCTGCCCAAGAAACCTAGAGTTGAGACCTTCTCTGACTTAAGACCTATTAGTTTGAGCAACTCTATTAACAAGGTCTTGTCTAGGGTGTTACATGACAGATTGGAGAGTTTTTTGCCATCTCTAATAACTCCTAATCAATCCGGATTTGTAAAGGGTAGGAGTATATTTGAGAACATCTTATTGACTCAAGAAATTGTCACTGACATAAGGTTAAGGGGAAAGCCAGCTAATGTGGTGATCAAGCTTGATATGGCTAAGGCCTATGATAGGGTTTCATGGAAGTACTTATTGCATGTGCTAAGGAAGATGGGATTTTCTGAACACTACATCAACATGGTGTGGAACCTGATGTCAAATAATTGGTATTCAGTATGGGTGAATGGGAAGTCCTCAGGGTTCTTTAAGTCGACAAGGGGTGTGAAACAAGGGGATCCCCTATCTCTAGCATTGTTCATTCTATCAGCTGATGTACTTTCCAGGTCTTTGAATAAGTTCTTTGAAGACAAGTCATTTGTGGGATTTGGAATGCCTAAGTGGTCTGAACCTTTAAACCACTTGGCATATGCTGATGATACGATAATCTTTGCATCTGCTCATCCTCTCTCTTTGAGAAAGATTATGGCAGTGTTGGGGAACTATGAGAAGATATCAGGTCAGATGATCAACAAAGATAAGAGTTCATACTACATACATTCAAAGGTTGCTAATGGATTGTTTTAGGCAGTTGGAGCTATTAGAGGATTTGCAAGAGGTAAATTCCCCTTCACATATCTAGGGTGTCCTATTTTTTACACTAGAAGGATGAAGGACTATTATGAGGATCTTATCAATAAGGTGAAGGCTAAGTTGCATTCATGGAAAGGAAAGTTGTTGTCATTTAGAGGAAAGGCAACACTCATCTCTAGTGTGTTGCAAAGTATGCCAGTTCACATGTTATCAGTACTTGATCCACCAAACAGCATCCTGGGGCATCTACATAAGACTTTTGCTAGGTTCTTTTGGAGCACAAAGGAAGAAGGGAGAAGCAGACACTGGGCTTCATGGCAAAATCTTTGCCTTCCTAAAGAGGAAGGGGGCCTAGGTTTTAGGTCCTTAAATGATGTCTCAAGGGAACTGTTTGCTAAATTATGGTGGGGGTTTAGGACCACAAAATCTTTGTGGTCTAATTTCATGTGGAATAAGTATTGCAAGAAGGAGCTACCAACAATGGTGCATTTTAGAGGAGGGTCTCATGTTTGGAGACAAATGTTGAATGCTAGGGAAGAATGATATCGTATGGGAATTGAAGAGTGGAACAACTAATATTTGGCATAAAAATTGGACTGGATTGGGTGTACTTTATCACATATTACCGGAAGAATTTCCAATCAATGGAGATCTTCAGGAGGTGGCAGAACTGCGGCAAGGGGAAACATAGGATGATCAGCTGCTAGATCAAACTTTCAATGAGGAAATTGCAGAACATATAAGGCTAAATGTGCATTATTAAGGCAGTGAGGGATATTGGGATAGGCCATACTGGATGCCAACTCCTTCAGGAAAGTTCAGTGTTAGCAGTGCTTGGAAAATATTAAAGCATAGGGCAGATCCTAATTAGGAATTCAAGTTAATATGGATTAAAGGTTTGCCATTCAAGATATCCTTCTTCTTGTGGAGATTGTGGAGGCAGAAAATAGCCACCGATGATATGTGGAGGAGGCAAGGGCAAATGGTGATGTCTAGGTGTTGGTGTTGTCAGCAGCCCCAAAAGGAATCCATTGAGCATATATTTGTCACAAGTCCTACTACCTATAAGGTATGGAACTTGTTCATGGGGGCTGCTGGAATTTCTGTGCAATTGATTCAATTAAAGCAGATTATAAGGCATTGGTGGTATGCTCACTGTTGTCCAAAATTAAAGCCACTATTTCAAGCAGTACCAGCTATCATCACTTGGGAGCTTTGGAAGAGAAGAAATGCAGGTAAACATGGTGGTTCAGTGTCCCCAAACATGGTGATTCATGAGATAAATAGGACATTGCATCAACTGGCAAGGGTGGGGTATGCTTGGATCCCTAATATTCCATTGTTATGGCCAGACATGATTCAATACTTTGAAGGATATAAACCTATATTGATCACTACAAGAGTAACATGGCAGCTTCCTTTTCATGGTTGGTACAAATCTAATACTGATGGAGCTTCAAAGGGAAATCCCGGACCTAGCTCCCTAGGATTTTGTGTGAGGGATGATGAAGGTGATGTGGTGTATCCTAGGGCAGTAGACCTAGGAGTGACAACTAATGTGGTAGCTGAAGCTAAGGCTATTCTTCAAGGGTTGGAATATTGTGTGGAGCATGATCTTCACCCTCTCATACTGGAGACTGATTCATTGATGATGAAGAAGGCGATAGAAGGGGAATGGGATCCTCCTTGGGTAATTGCACAGGATGTGAAGAAAATTATAGAGATGAAGGACAACTTCAATGTGATCTTTCAACATGTGTTCAGAGAAGGCAACTCAGTGACATATTTTATAGTTAACATTGTGTTCTCTCTGAACTGCCTAGTGCAGGGAGGAGGTTGATCAATCTAGAAAAATCTCAATCACCTAACCTTAGGGTTAGAATAGCAAAGAGAAAAACCCCAGACAGATGGCTTCACAGGATTGGACTCTGCACAAACCTGCATGTTTCTTTGTCACATTCAGTATGCTATCAAGGCACTTTCCAATGGTATTAGCATGGTCCCATGCTCATTTTGGGGGTGCTTCGATAGTGTACAGAAAAAATGCGATAAGTAGGTGTGGGATGGTACAATATATCCTACTTCTGATATGTCCAAATGCTAAGGAAAATGCTGAACCCATCATATGGTATTTTTGGAGATTGTTGAATCATTTCTCAGTGGTATTAGCATGCTTTAATGCTCAATCTGAGGATGGTTTAGTAATTTTTAGAATGATGTCTACATTAAAGGTTCTAGTAGGGAAGGATCTAAGCTTACAAGATCACAAAAAGGCACAATTTCAAAGCCTGGCCTTTGCTTTGCAAATCCTGCTTAACGCCAGCTCATTCCTGGCTTTTGCCTTGCAAAGCCAGCCTAAAGCCAGCTCATGCCTGGCTTTTGCCTTGCAAAGCCTGCCTAAAGCCAGGCTCCTCTTCTACACATTAATTTTGATGAGTGAGCACATGATTAATACTTGGACAAAATCAGTCCACTGCATATGGAGATCATATAGTAGCTACACTTGGAAGACTATGCTGGCTTCAACTCTGTGGTGGAGATGTTTGGAGTTCATTTTAGCCTATGGACAGTATACCCTGGCGCCTGGTGAGAGCTTGATAGGTGCTTCTTGGTATTTGCCAATGACAATTGGATTCACATACACTAATAGGAGAAGGAAGCATTCAACTTATCATGTTGTAATAGCTAGTTCATTAGATTTTAGCTTTTCTATCTTTTAATAGCTAGTAGCTTCATGCAACTTCTATTTTGGTTTGGACATCTTGTAAGCTTTGGACCCATTTTGGGATTTTATTTATATATTAGCCACTAGGCAAGTGCTGCTGAGTGGTATAGTTACTTAAAAAAAATAGCCCCTAGCCCAAGCCAAACAACCTTTTACTAAACCCGGTTGCTACCTATCTCCATGACCCGCCCCGTTCAATTTTTAATCCTGGCCGTTGATCTCTCAAGATCAACGGCCCTTGTTCATTCCCCTTTTTTAATTAACCCAACCCCCAAACCCTAATCCTTATTTCCCACCTATAGCCGCCTCTATTCTCTCATCTCTCCACCCACCTCTGATAAACCCTAGCTACCATATCCCTAATCTTCTCCGATTCCAACTCAAACATGGAATCAATCCATGATTTACTTACCTACTTTGTGATATTCTGCTATTATACGCGTGTCCATGGTGTTACTTAGTTCTTGTCCTATTTTTGGCAAGAATCATTTCTCAAAATGGGACCGATTTATCTTGATTTGGTGAAGATCTGGACAACTTTTTGTCTATATACACGCTACAATGAACGATTCTTGCATTATTGGTTCGATTCAAGGCCATTGGACCCAACTAGGGTTTGCGATTTTCCTTTTTCCTTACTGATTTTCGATTGCATGTGATATTCTTTCCTTTCTTGTGTTTAATTGATGATTTTTCCTTGTTTGTGTATTTAATTTTGCTACTATATAAATCCCTCCCTAATCCCTTTTGAAAGACCGAAGTTTTCACTCCTATTGCACTCAATATACCTTTCTCATTCGTTTATCTTCTTTGAAACCCTTGGCTCTTTGGTCAGCTGAAAGCCAAGGCCATAATATTATCAACCTCCCCCAGTGCAAGCACTGCTTGGGGCCCTTATGAGGCTCTTGTAAACTCTGAAGTATTAGAGATTTGGGGTTCTTGCTACCAGTATTCTAAAATCCTTATTTTTTTGGATTAATTTTCCTACTGGTTAGTGCCTTTAACTCTTGCAATGTTCAATATTTTTCCTTCTGTATATCTCTATGTGTTCTAGATATTAAGGACGTTTAAAATTCTGTGAGCATGATTTAGTTCCTTTGTTAGTTGTGAATCCTTGATACTGCACTGTTATGATACTCCCCTGTCATTCTGTATTCTTTGATAGTTGAATGCATTTTAGTACATGTGATAGATTTCAGTCTGTTCTTAGTTTGTGTTAGGCTAATATGTGTTCTTCACTATATCCTGCACTTCTATGTTGGATTTCCTTGTTTTTCTCTGAAATCAGTTCCATACCTCTGTGTTTTTCTTAGTATCTGAACATGTTTGAGTTTTGAGTTTCAATGCATGCCTATTGTAGATGTTCTTTTAAAGAAACTGACTACATGTTGTTAGTTATAGAATCCATTGCATGCCTTGCTTTGGGTACTATACTAAAACTCTTATGAAACCATTCCTTTGCTTTGAATGAATTACTGAGTCTTGTGTTTAATTGACTGTTCTTTGCAAACTGGTCACAACTATATGGATCTCATATTGTCTTAAGATCTAGCCTAAATATGTTTCCTTGCTATTTGTAATCCTGATCTTTAGCATCATCTAAGACTTTAGGGTAAATATTACATTTCCTCTCTTATGTATGGCCAACTGACATGTTAATGTGTAGCTAATCTGCCTTTCACATGCCATAAGTTTCTGTAAAGCCTTTGTACTATGATCTATCCCCACCATGTTACGTTTCCTGATATTGGCCAAGCTATACTACTAGTATGTTGATATGCTATTTGTGACCTTATTAGAATTGCCATGCTAGAACTTTTATTGTACCAGATAGACATTTGAAATCCTTTAGGTTAGTGCCCTATCCTGGACTTGTTTGGCATTGTGCACTCTGATATATTTATCTTATAACCTCAGAAAACCTGATTCCCCTAACTCTCTCAATATGTTCTTCTGCTCAATATACTATCTCCTGCTAATTGATCGAGTGTGGAATGTCAGTATTGTTATATCAACTTGCCATGAGGAATCTAAGCCTTATTGATCCTCTTAACTTGCATGTTCTTTATTTAATTAATCCTGCTATGTCTGCTTCTAAAATACAAAATGCATTTATTCAAATTCTGTCACTTATTCGTTGTTAGTAGGTCCAGAATTCTTTAAGTGATTACTAGGTGTATTTGTTAACTCGCAATTGTTTGGTAAGTGAGACTCCATCTGGGTTCTAACATGGTTCCAAAATCTGAATTTGGGTTGTGCAATTGATACCCTCCAGTGCTTGAGCTGAGTTCACATCTGGGCCTGCTATTCGTAGAAAAGTGAGCTTGTTGAGAGCCCAGGCAATACAGGTTTATTTTTTACTTTTGGGCCTGCTTTTGGTATGCAGTTTTCCGTGTGTAATATTTATACTTATGTTCATTAATTGGGCCTGTAATAATTTGTAAACAATCAATTGGGGTGTTAGTGAAATTGAAAAAATGGGTATGTTCTAATGTTTGCATAAAAAGGTATAAAACATGCCTATAGAGTCTATGTGATCTCTTTGTTACTCTAAACAACATGCCAGATTTGCTATATGTTTTCATGTATTGTGAATTAGTAGAAATCATACCTATAGTAAATCACACACTCACTTAACCTGTTTTACTATCAGATGCATGGGTTTAAGTACTTTGCTGTTCCCGTGTTTACTGTCATGCGTTATTAGACAACATGCCTATAGGAATCAGGTGTCCACTCCTTCAATTTGTGCAACTGCAGTGTATTTACTAGATAACATGCTTGTAGGATTATATTGACTTATGATCCTTATCTAGATACCATGTCTATAGGACCTTAATTGATTAATTAGCTATTGTTATTGATGTTTCCATCATATTGCTCGCCTAGAAAACATGCCTATAGGGATGAAGTATTATAGAATCAGTTTCAATTGCCAACTCTTAGAAATCCTGCCTATAGGATACTATTACTCGCCTAGAAAGTATGCTAATAAAATCAAACGCGGATTTTAAGCTTTCAAACGATTTTATTGCCTTATTGCGCAAATAATTTAGATATCATGCCTATAGGATTTATAATACCGATAATCTGCAAATTCGTTGTTCTAAAATAACAGCACTACATGTACGATTGAAAATCAGAATTATAGAAATCATGCTTATATGACTTAATGGCTCTAATGCGTCTTAACTCTGAAACTGTATGCCGCCTAATCTGCCCGTGTGCAATTGTTGTTTATGTGTGGAGACTAACTTGGGCCTTTAACTGTCTTTGCATGAAGTCTTATTTGTTTTGAATGTCGCCTAGTTTCATCATCTTTTGAGCAACCTAAGTAAAGTCTAGAACCACCCAAATAGTAGGTCAAAGGCCCCCTGGACCATAGGCATGGGACGAGTAGTGCACGCATAGGATGCGACCTAGAAATGAATTAGAACGCTCTAGTTAAACAACTTCAACATAGTAATCGGGTAGTAGGACATGATAGTCTGTACCCGCTGAATATATGAGCAACTCCTATCTAAAAGGAGTTGCGAAATATTATTTATGTTGCACGGGGTAATCCTTTAGGCTAAAAAAACTTAGGACACCCCCCTTCCTTTATACATTTAGTCATCTAATACAGACCGTTATAGTTGTATCCTTGTAGTCCTTAAGATTTGTACCAATTCTCATTGTGTTATAATAAAACTCTTTGACCTTTTATTCTCTTTGTTTATTTGATCATCTCGCCTAATTATAATCCACATAGTCTTAAGTTCGGCCGGGACCCATAGTTGTGGACCTCAAAGAGTGCCTAACACCTTCTCTTTGAGGTAATTTGAGTCCTTACTCGATCTTTGGTGGCGTTGACTAGTCAAACGGAGTTATCTAGATAATAGGTGTCCTAACACACCTTAAAACCCGTTAGGTGGCGACTCTTCTCTTTAACACTCTATATTCCATTTAAAAGAGTTGTCACACGTTGAAGCCCACTTTTGTGAGAAATTAGGGCGCGGCAAGCTTCAAATCTAGTCATAAACAATTCAATATACTCAACACGAATCGTAGGAATTATTTTCATATGAATTTACTAATTTTTCGGATTAAAATCCGAAATTCATTAAAAAAATCGATAGTGGGACCCACATATCAAATCCCTAAAAAACTTATAAAATCCAAACACCCGTTCCGATATGAGTCCAACCATACAAAAATTATCGAATTCCGACATCGGATTGTCTTTCAAATCCTAAATTTTCGTTTTTGAAAAGTTTTACAAAAATCCCAATTTCTTCCATCTAAATTCGAAATAAATGATGAATATTGACATGGATTTATGAAATACAATCACTTGCGGATAGAGAACACTTACCCAAGTCTAATTCCTAAAAAATCTCTTTGGAATCTGACGAGCGCAAAACACACACTTAAATTGTGCTCGCTAGTCAAAGATAGTATATTATAATTATCATCTCCACGAGAATTGGATTTAAACAGTATTCTCGAAGTTCGTAGCTCAATTGCTATCCAGGAGGATCAATAATGGAGATTTATACAATTAAGAATTGAAACTAAATAAGAACCTAAACTATTGACTAATGACAATCTCAACAAAGGTAATCAAGGAAGTTATTAATGGGAGAAAATATGGGTTGATAGGATAGGTGCAAGATAATTGTTCGGGATCTAACTCTAGATAATTCACTTCTAATGTTCAAGTAAGTCTCTCGAATTCACTTAATTATCAGTACAATTATTTCATAGAAACTCCTCTCTCGATTAAGTCTCAACCTCACAATATGAACCAATTTAAGCTCGGTGAAGATATGCAAGAATTCGTAATGGATTGGTCTTTAGGAGAACCTCTTTCGATTATCCTCCTAACTAGGTTTAATCAAGGATTCAACTAGCCTATTTCGATAACTTAAAAGAATCTATGAACTCTACTAACAATATAGTGCAAATATATCACAAGTAGGGGAGTACAAATGAAACGACAAACCGCACAAACCCGATAATCCGAGTCAAACTGAGAAAACAAATCCGACTATAGTTTGGTTTGATTTGGTTTGGTGTTGGAAAACAAAACCCGACCATATTTGGTTTGGTTTGGTTTTAACTAAAAAAAGTCAAACCGAAACCAAACCAACCCGACATTATATGTATAGAAGTTTTAAATATATTTAATACACAAAAATATTTATTGTAGTGTAGTTTATAAATATTTCTTAAGCTTTTTCATAGTTTTATCTTTTAACATATTATTTCAAGCTTGGGCTTATAATTTTTAAATGCTCCAATAAGTTTTATTCTCCATAAATGTTAGTAACTTAAATAAATCCTAAACCAAAATCAAATCAATACCAATGCTTATAAAACATTCAATTCAATTGTACTATGAATGAAAATAGTGTTGGATATCTATTTTTTAGTTTTTTCATGGTTTAGATAAAATGTATAACTTATTTTTCTTTTAGTGGTCATTCATGTAAATAATAGTACTTATTAGTCGTAATTTTAAATTATATTTATTTTTATTATGGCTTATTAATAATTTATATTTTATGCAATTTTATTATCTTTATTATTGAATATTTTAGTACAATGCCATGACTCATCTCATATTTATGTTATTTTATTGAAAAATACCTTATATAGTTCTGTCTTACTAGGATTAAAGAAATATTTGGAGCACAAATTTTACGTTTTGTGCTATGAAGACTTTATGAAAATAAATCCGAAAAAACCCGAAAACCCGAAAAACCCGAGATTAAAAAACCTAACTTTTATTGGTTTGGTTTGATATTTAGATTTAATAACACAATACAATTGGTTTGGTTTGGTAATTAAAAAATCCGAACCAACCCGACCTATATACACCCCTAATCACAAGTTATGCCTCTCTCGATTACAAGAACAAGTGAACATAGATGCAATAATTAAATCTTCCAAACATGATTCAAATACATAAATATAGAGTTATAATCCAGAAACAACCATCAATACACCATATCCATCAAACCCAAAAGGTTCTACACCATAGACATGGAGGAGTTCTTCACAATGAAATAAAAATAGAGAAAAACATAAATACAATCCAAACCCGGATTTGAGTGAGGAAGGAAGGATGAAATCCTTGTGCTCTTGCTTCTCCTTCTTCTCCTAAGCTTCCCTAGGTCTAAGGTATGTGAAAAGTGTGTCAAAAATGGTGTTTTGGGGTGTTTAATCCACCCCAAAACAAATTCCGGACAAAACTACCCTTTCTTAGCGAAATAGGGCTTTTCCCGGACAGGACATGCATGACCGCGCACCTGATCTCGCACTTTGCACACCATTCTGCCCCAAGTGCCCAGTGCGCGATTGCTCACTTGGTCGCGCACTTGAGTTGTATAAGTTGGGAATTTGGGAAAGTGTAAAACATGAAAGTTGTATTCCTTTTAAATAGCTTTCCAATGATATATTGTGGAGCCCAAACGGAGTTCCAAGCAAATAGTTATGTGCATTTTACTGGACACTGCGCAATATGCCTGCTCGATTCTTCATTTCGTTCCACTATCATCCGTTGATCCCCGAACTCGATCCCGACTTAATCCTTGGGCTTTTACTCAGACTTTAAAACTCAAAAATAGCATGAATTCATGCCACAACATCTATATAGCTCGGAATCACTTATACAAGGCATAAAACATACAATAAGTGCAAAACACGCCTAATTAAAGCTCAACATAAGTAAAGTGCAGTGAATTAGAGTGCAATAAGCGACTAAAATACGGGAATATAGCCTACCATCAGAATCGCCCAAATCCGAGACTCAAAACTCAAAAATGAGTAAAAATGGCAAAACTCCCCATTTTATGGGGGTTCTAATTCCGTGGCGCCACAGGTGGCGTGGGGCGCTGCCTGTGGTGCTGTTTCCAGAACTTCAGAAGTCCCAGCTCCAGGGATAGCACCCCACGCTACCCTGGACACTGACGACGATGGAAAATATTTCCCGACACGAAAACGGGCATAACTCTTTCATACGATGTCCGAATTCAATGATTCTTTTTGCTATGGATCAGAATTTTCAATACGGATCCAATCCTTTAATCAAAACTTAATTTGGAGCTCATTTACTCAATGTGATATCACTTATTCTTGAATAAACGACGTTGAAACATTCTAGAATATCCAAATTAAATTCTGTCAACCATCCGAAATCCACCCGAGGCCCTCGGGACCTCAATCAAATATACCAACAAGTTCTAAAATATCATACAAACTTACTCAGGGTCTCAAATCACGTCAAATAACGTCGAAATTACAATTCACACCTCAATTCGGACTTATCAGTTTCAAACTTTTTCACATTAACCTGAAACATATTAAATGAATCCGGAATAATTTCAAATTTGGCTCACAAGTTATAAATGACATAACGGGCTATTCCAACTCTCGAAATCTCAATCCGAGTCCGATATTGATAAAGTCAAATTCACTGTCAAACTTTAGAAATCTTTAGCCTTTAGATTTCTAGTTTTCGTTAAATGCCGATAATTTAAGGTAGGTACCTCCAAATTCGATTCCGGGCATACGCCCAAGTCCCAAATCACGATACAGACCTACCAAAACTATCAAAATACTGTTCCAGGTCCATTTGCTCAAAACATTGACCAAAGTCAACTCAAATGAGTTTTGAAGCTCCATTTCATATTTTAATCACTTTTTCACACAAAACAAATCCGGAAAAAATTACGGATTGCGCCCGCAAGTCGAGGGATGCTGAAAGGTACTATTTGGGGTCTCAAAATATAGAAATAAATGTTTAAAATTAAGGATAACATATTGGGTTATCACATTCTCCACCTCTAAAACAAGCATTCGTCCTCTAACGGAATTAGAAAATTACCCGAGCTGGTAAAAAGGTGTGGATATCTACTCTGCATGTCCGACTCGGACTCCCAGGTAGTTGCCTCAATCGACTGACCTCTCCATTATACTTGGACTGAAGGATAACTCATAGTCCTTAACTGTAAGACATGCCGGGCTAGAATAGCTACCAGCTCCTCCTCATAAGTCAAATCTTTGTTCAATTGGACTGAGCTGAAATCTAATACATGGGACGGATCACCATGGTATTTCTCGAGCATGGATATATGGAACACCGGATGAATTGCTGATAAACTAGGTGGTAGCGTAAGCATGTAGGCTACTTCAACCACCCTTTCAAGAATTTCAAAGGGCCCTATATACCTAGGGCTCAACTTGCCCTTCTTTCCGAATCTCATTACACCTTTTATAGGTGAAACCCGGAGCAATACTCTTTCTCCTGCCATGAATGCAACGTCACAAACTTTACGGCCAGCATAACTCATTTTCCCTGACTGAGCTGTGTGAATCGATCCTGAATAATCTTGACTTTATCCAAGGCATCCTGTACCAAATCGGTACCCAACAACAAAGCCTCTCCTGGTTTAAACTAGCCAGCTGGCGAACGACATCGCCTCCCGTATAATGCTTCATACGGAGCCATCTGAATGCTCGACTTGTAGCTATTATTAAAGACAAATTCCGCAAGTGGCAAGAACTGATTCCAAGAACCTCCAAAGTCTATAACACAAGTGCGAAGCATATCTTCCAATATATGAATAGTGCACTCGGATTGTCTGTCCGTCTGAGGATGAAATGTTGTACTCAACTCAACCCGTGTGCCCAACTCACGTTGTACAGCCCTACATAAGTGCGAGGTGAACTGCATACCTTGATCAAAAATGATATACATAGGCACACCGTGAAGGCGGACAATCTCGCAGATGTAAATCTCCGCTAACCACTCTAAAGAATAGGTAACTGCTACTGGAATGAAATGTGCTGACTTAGTCAACCTGTCCACAATCACCCATACTGCATCGAACTTTCTCTGAGTCCGCGGGAGTCCAACAACAAAATCCATAGTGATACGCTCCCACTTCCACTCAGGAATTTCTAACTTTTGAAGTAAACCACGAGGTCTTTGATGCTCGTACTTGACTTGCTGACAATTTAGACACTGAGCTACATATGCAACTATATAATTCTTCATTCTCCTCCACCAATAATGTTGCCACAAATCTTGATACATTTTGGCAGCACCCGGATGAATAGAATACCGGGAGTTGTGGGCTTCTTCAAGAATTAATTCACGAAGCCCATCTATATTAGGCTCACAAATACGACCCTGCATCCGCAAAACTCCATCATCTCCCACGGCAACCTGCTTGGCACCGTGTCCTTAAGGACAAGAAAATGAGGATCATCATGTTGTCGCTCTGTGATACGCTCATACAAGAAAGATCGAGCGAATGTGCAAGCTAGGATCTGACTAGACTCTGAAACATATAACCTTATGAACTCATTAGACAAAGTCTACACATCTGCAGTTAATGGCCTCTCACCAATCGGAATATACGCAAGGCTGCCCAAACTCACAACCTTTCTACTCAAAGCATCATCCACCACATTGGCCTTTCCGGGGTGATACAAAATGGTAATATCATAGTCTTTCAACAGCTCCAACCATCTTCTCTGCCTCAAATTGAGATCTTTTTATTTGGACAGATACTGTAGACTACGATGATCAGTGAATACTGCACACGAGACACCGTAAAGGTAATGCCTTCAAATCTCCAGCGCATGAACAATGTCTGCCAATTCTAAGTCATGAATAGGGTAATTTTTCTCATGAACCTCCAACTGCCGCGACACATATGCAATCACTCTGTCATCTTGCATTAATACTGCACCAAGCCCAATGCGAGATGCATCACAATACATCGTATAATATCCTGAACATGTGGGCAATACCAACACTGGCATCATAGTCAAAGCAGTCTTGAGCTTCTGAAAGCTCAATTCACACTCGTCTGACCATCTGAATGGGGAACCCTTCTGGGTCAATTTGGTCATTGCTATGGATGAAAATCCCTCCACGAACAGGCGGTAGTAACCTGCTAACCCCAGGAAACTCCGGATCTCTGTAGATAAAGTAGGTCTAGGCTAATTCTGAATTGCTCAATCTTCTTAGGATCCACTTTTATGCCTTCTGCCGATACAACATGCCCAAAAAAGGCAACTGAGTCTAACCAAAATTCGTATTTTGAAAATTTTGCATATAACTGATTATTTTTCAAAGTCTGAAGTACAATCCAAAGATGCTGCTCATGTTTCTCTCGACTGCCGGAGTAAATCAAGATATCATCAATGAATACCACCACAAACAAATCCAAATAGGGCTTGAATACCCGGTTCATAAAATCCGTAAATGTTGCTGGGGTATTTGTCAGCCCAAATGACATCACTAGGAATTCATAATGCCCATACCAAGTCCGAAAAGCTGTCTTAGGAACATCGGATGCCCTAATCTTCAACTGATGGTAACCAGACCTCAAATCGATCTTTGAAAACACCTTGGCACCCTGAAGTTGATCGAATAAGTCATCAATTCTTGGCAATGGATACTTGTTCTTGATAGTAGCCTTGTTCAACTGCCGATAATCTATACACATCCGCATTGAACCATCTTTCTTCTTCACAAACAACACTGGAGCACCCCAGGGCGAGACGCTTGGTCTAATAAATCCCTGATCAAGAAAGTCTTGTAACTGCTCCTTCAATTCCTTTAGTTCCGACAGGTCCATATAGTATGGTGGAATAGAAATGGGTTGGGTGCCCGGAGCCAAATCAATACAAAAGTCAATATCTCTGTCGAGTGGCATCCCCAGCAAATCCGCAGGAAATACATCTGGAAACTCACGGACAACTGGGATTGAATCCATATAAGTAATATTCTCACTCGGATCGTGAATATAAGCCAAATAAGCTAGACACCCCTTCTCGACCATACGCCGAGCTTTCATGTAAGAGATAACCTTGCTGGTGGAATGGCCAAGGGTCCCTTTCCACTCTATTCGAGGTAACCCCGACATGGCTAAGGTCACCATTTTGGTGTGACAATCCAATACAACATGATAAGGTGACAGCCAATCTATACCTAAAATGACATCAAAATCTACCATATCAAGAAGTAGAAGATCTATGCTAGTCTCAAGACTCCCGATAGTAACCACACACGAATGATAGACATGATTTACGACAATAGAATCTCCCACCGGTGTGGACACACACACAAAAACACTCAGAGAATCACGAGGCACAACCAAATATGAAGCAAAGTAGGAGGACACATAGGAATAAGTAGATCCTGGATCAAATAAAACTGAAGCATCTCTATGGCAAACTGGAACAATACCTGTGATCACGACATTGGATGACTCGGCCTCAAGCCTAGCTGGAAAATCATAAAATCGGGGCTGGGCCCCACCACTCTGAGTTGTATCTCTGGGACGGACCCTAACTGGCTGGCATCCACCTCTAACAACCTGACCTCCACCTCTAGCTGTTTGACCCTTGCCCCTAGCTGGTCGGGCGGGCGGTGGAGCAACTAGTGCCGGTATGATGGCACGAGAATTCTGCTGAGATCTGTTGCTCAACAACCTAAGGCAATACCTCCTGATGTGACCAATGTTCCCACACTCATAACACCCATCCTGTTGTCGTGGCTGCTGAAGTTGAATCTGATCCGAACGGCTCAGATAGCCGCCATAGTGACTTTGGAGTGTTGGTGCACTAATATGAGCTGAATGTGCACTAAATGTTGGTTGTCCAGGGTAAGAAACATATGGATCTTGACTCCCTGAAGCACTGTGAGAAGTCATAAGTGCTGAATAAAATGGCCTGGGAGGATGACCCTTACCATAAGTACTCCTGCCTCCAGATGAGGCGCCTATGGAATTACCAGAATGACGGGGCCTCTTATCTGACACTGGACCTCTCTCCTGTGAAAGAACCATCTCGATCTTCCTGGCAACATTAGCAGTCGTCTGAAAAGAAATCTCACTCCCGGTATATTTGAACATATGTAGCTTGATAGGTTGAACGAGTCCATCAATGAACCTCCTCACCCTCTCTCTCTCTCGGTAGGAAGCAGAAGAAGAGCATGATGGGCTAGATCCACAAAACGGGTCTTAAACTGAGTGACTGACATACTGCCCTGCTGGAGACGCTCAAACTGCTTGCGATAATTCTCCCTCAGTGTGATAGGAAGGAACTTCTCCAGAAATAGCTGCAAGAACTGCTCCCAGGTAAGTGCAGGCAAACCAACTGGTCTAGTAAATACATAATCTTTTCACCACCTCTTGGCAGAACCAGTCATCTGAAACACAGCAAAATCAACCCCATTGCTTTCTACTATCCCCATGTTCTGCAATACTTCATAGTAGTGGTCAAGAAAATTATGTGGGTCCTCAGAAGGTGTACCACTGAAATGGACTTGAAATAGCTTAGTAAACTTGTCCAACCTCAACAAAGCCTCAGAAGACAAAGCAGGCCTATCACTGGCCTGTGCTGCAACAACTGGTTGAACTACCCCAACTGGATGGGCTACTGGAGCCTGATACTAGGGAGTTGTCTGCCCCGGAGCGGGAGTAGTGGGAGTTTGTAATCCTCCCCCAGCATATGAGATGGCTGGTGCCACTGAAAATGTACCATTTTAGGCCACACCCTCCATAAGACTCACCAAATAGACTAGAGCGTCCTCAAGAAATGTAGTAGCTATGAATCCTTCTGGAACCTGAACTGGTCCAACAGGTACCGTCTGAGCTGGAACCTCCGCTTCTAAATCTACCTGAGGTTCTATAACAGGTGTTCCTGCTCGAGCTCTAGATTGAGCTCTGCCTCTGCCTCTACCTCGGCCTCTGGCGCGACCTCGGCTTCGGCCTCTGCCCCTAGTCGTAGCTGTCACTGGGGGCTCTGGCTCCTGTCCGGCTATAGACATTGTGCGTGTTCTCGCCATCTCTGAGAGGACAAGAATAGAAGATTTCAATCGTTAATGATAGAATAAAATCACACGACAAAGTTAAATAGAAGTGAAATTATTCCTAAACTCCATAGCCTCTGAAAGATAAGTACAGACGTCTCTGTACCAATCCTTCAGGCTCTACTAAGCTTGCTCATGACTCGTGAGACCTATGTAACCTAGTGCTTTGATACCAACTTGTCACAACCCGAAATTCCCACCTTCGGGACCGTGATGTCTCCTAACATTTCACTTGCTAGGCAAGCCAATGTTAGAATAATATTAGCAATTTTTAAACAATTTTAAATTCATTAATAACAAAGAAACAAATGCGGAAATAAAGTCTGAAATAGAGTGAATAATCCATAATAATAGCGATGTCTAAATACCATCCCATTACTGGTGTCATAAGTGCACGAGCTACTAGAATAATACAACTAAAGGTTTGAATAAAATGAAGCTGTCTGAAAGAAATACAAAGCTACGATAAAGTGGAAGGGGACTTCAGAACTACGAACGCCATACAGTTATACTATGATGACCCAAAATGTTATCTTTAAATTTAATAATTAATTCTGTGTTCTAAGACCTTGAAAAGTACTATTTATCATTTCTCGACTGGCGTGCATAATCCGTAAAAATTTTTGGAAAGTTTTTATGTGAAAAATGGATTAAAATGTGAATTAGAGCTTTAAAACTCAATTGAGTTGACTTTGGTCAACATTTTGAGCAAATGGACTCGGATCAGTGTTTTGACAGTTCCGATAGGTCTGTATCGTTATTTGGGACTTGGGCATATGCCCGGAATCAAATTCCGAGGTCCCTAGCCCGAGATATGGAATTTTGATAAAAAATTAAAAGTTTAAGTTCAAATAGTGACCGGATGTCAAATTATGTGCAAACGACCCCGGAATAGAATTTTGATAATTCTAACAGCTCCGTATGGTGATTTTGGACTTAGGAGCGTGTTCGGAATTTTATTTAGAAGTCCGTAGTTAAATTAGGCTTGAAATGACTAAAAATAAGAATTTAAGTTTGAAAGTTTGACCGGGGAGTTGACGTTTTGATACCGGAGTCGGAATCCAGTTCCGAAACTTTTCATAGCTTCGTTATGTCATTTATGACTTGTGTGCAAAATTTGAAGTCAATTGGAATTGATTTGATAGGTTTCGACATCGAATGTAGAAGTTGAAAATTTTAAGTTTCATTAAGCTTGAATGGGAGCATAATTCGTGATTTTAGCGTCGTTTTATGTGTTTTGAGGTTTCAAATAAGCCCGTATGATATTTTAGGACTTGTTGGTATATTTGGTTGAGGTCCCGAGAGCCTCGGGTGAGTTTCGGATGGTTAACGGATCAAAAGTTGGACTTAAAACAGCAACTGCAATTTTTCCTTTCTGATGGAAATTCTGGGCCAAGATCGAGCCCAAGATCGATACCCATGATCGAGGCGATGATCGAAGCCACGATCGAGGCCATGATCGAGGCCGAGGATCGAGGGCTGCCTGGGTAGAATTATAAAAGACGACATTCGTCCCATTCGCCATTTTTAACAAATTGAAGCTTGAGCAGAGGCGATTTTTGATAGATTTTCAAGGAAAAGACATTGTGGTAAGTGATTCTAACTTGGATTTGGTCTATAAACACAAATATATCATTATTCTCATCATTTAATTAGTGTTTTGAGATTGAAATTTGGGAAAGTTTTAGAAATCTTATAGAAACGAATTTTTGAGATTTCGGTATCGATTCGGAATCGGATTTGAGTGAAACTGGTATGGTTAGATTCGTAATTGAATGGGTTGTCGGATTTCGTAACTTTCACCGGATTCCGAGATGTGGGCCCCATGGATGAATTTTTAATTAATTTCGGAATTTTTATTAAAAATGTAGTATTTTCTTATAGAATTAATTCCTATAACTTTTAGTGATTGTATCGAATTATTTTGGCTAGATTCTTGCCAGGCAGAGTTGAATAATCGTGGAAAAGGCCTTTTAGTGGATTAAATTGGAGCAAGACGAGGTAAGTCTCTTGTCTAATCTTGTGAGGGGGAAATTACCTCATAGGTGATTAAATTAAATAATTATTGCTAATTGTGGGGGCTACGTACGCACGAGGTGACGAGAGTCTATGCGTAGCTACTATTAATGCTAAAGTCCGGGTAGTTTAGGACTCAAAGCATGAATTACTTGTATAAATTGTATTCTTTGTTTAATTAATATTAATTGATATATATATAAATATATTATTTAATATTATTTGATAGATATATTTATATTGTGAATTGTTAGATAAAAATATTAAAGGATAAAAATCTCATATACTTGATTTTTCTGTTTAAATTAATTAATTATTAAGAGAGATTGTTCTTCCTCCTGAATTTATCTTATAACAAATATACTCTAATTCCGGAGGTAAATAAGAAAATATTCACCTTTCTTGTGGAGCGGACCGAACGCCTCAGCAGGATAGATGCATCTATGGAGCGTGCCGCACGTCCCTTGGCAATGTACACAAAACTTTGGATCGGGCCGTACGACCTCAGCAGAAAATCGTGCTTGATAATAAAAACATTTCACGATACTTGGACAGTTTATTACAACTTGTAAAGTTATTTGATAAATTGGAAATTTATTGAAATTGAATTTCAGCTTGTATAGCTATTTGATAAATTGGAATTTTTATTGAAATTGAAGGATTTAATTAATAGATTGGAAATTGTTGCATTTGAAGGATTTTTATTATTTCTGCTAATTGAATAAAATTATTGTTAACTCTGTGAATCATGCTGATTTGAATAATTATAATTTATTTCATTTATTATTGTTGACCCTTAGTGAGTGTCAAAGTCGGCCATCTCGTCTCTACCACTTCGAGATTAGGCTTGATACTTACTGGGTACACGTTGTTTACGTACTCATGCTACACTTGCTGTACTTTTTGTGCAGGATCTGAGACAGATACTAGTGGAGGACCTATCATAGCACATCCTCGTTATCCAGAGGCGTAGTGGTGAGCTGCCTTTCTGAGTCGTCCTGCAGCTACCCGTGCCTCTTCTTGTATTTTTAATTCTGTCTATTTTCATTTCAGACAGTATTTGGATTTTTGTATAATCTACTAGATGCTCATACACTTGTAATACCAGGTCTTGGCATACACATTGGTAGAATTTGGTGTTTTATTATTTTTTTTGGATTTAAATTTTATCGATATATGTTTAATTTATTAGTTGGCTTGCCTAGCTATAGTGTTGGGCGCCATCATGACCTATAGGTGAAATTGGGTCGTGACATATACCTCAAGTCTCCTGCGAATAGCTGAATCTAAGCAAATCTATTGTACGCCATTGGGACCAACTCCGGTATCTGCACAAGAAGTGCAGAATGTAGTATGAGTACAACCGACCACATGTACCCAGTAAGTGCCGAGCCTAACCTCAACGAAGTAGTGACGAGACTAAAGCAGGTTACATACATTAACATGTACGCAATAATAATAATAACAACAATAATAGAAATAAAACAGGTAACTCATTTCAACAGTTGAAGCCAACTCGGCAATCATAACCAAATATTATTTCAATGAGTTTTCATTGAGGCGTGCAACCCGATCCCACAATATATTCATTTTTATTTAATCCTGTTGCGGCGTGCAACCCGATTCTCGATAAATCTTTTCAATCAATTCTATTGCGGCGCACAACCCGCTCCTCCAATATATTCATTTCAATCAATTCTGTTGCGGCGTGCAACCCTCTCCTCCAATATATTCACTTTCATCTCTGTTACGGCGTGCAACCCGCTCCTCAAATAATATAATTTACTAATTCTTATAAAAGAAATTACTCCAATAAATGCAATAATTAATATGAAATTATAAGACAACAATCCTACAATAATTATGATTTATTTAAAAATAAGTGATGATGAATAGCAATTAATTATAGAAATTAAAGAGGAAATAGGCAATATAATAATTAGTATGCTAAATGTCAAGTAGCAATTAAGTCACATAAATCAAATAAGCATGTAGCAATTATAACATGGATTCAAGGCATAATATTGAGCAAGAAATATGAGAGAAATAATTAATATAATAATTAATTCATGATTTAAAATAATTTATGATTTTAAAATAATTATGCAAACAATTAACTTGACGACGTAAGATACTCGTCACCTGGTATATACGTCGTTCACATGCATTTCACATAACAAATAATTCAAGGGTTCTATTCTCTCAAGTCAAGGTTAACCACGACACTTACCTTGCTTCGCAACTAGTTTCAAGATTCCAATAAATCTTTGCCTCGCGAATTCGTGTCCGAAAGTTTCAAATCTAGTCACAAACAATTCAATATACTCAACACGAATCGTAGGAATTAATTTCATATGAATTTACTAATTTTTCGGATTAAAATCCAAAATTCATTTTAAAAATCGAAAGTGGGACACACGTCTCGAATCTCAAAAACACTCACGAAATTCGAACACCCGTTCCGATACGAGTCCAACTATATAAAAATTATCGAATTCCGACATCGCATTGTCTTTTAAATCTTAAATTTTTATTTTTAATTTTTTTTACAAAAATCCCAATTTCTTTCATCTAAATTCGAAATAAATGATGAATATTGACATGGATTTATGAAATACAATCACTTGAGGATAGAGAACACTTACCCAAGTCGAATTCGTGAAAAACCCTTTTGGAATCGCCCAAATCTAAGACTCAAAACTCAAAAATGAGTAAAAATGGCAAAACTCCCCGTTTTATGGGGGTTTTATGTTCGTGGCGCCACAGGTGGCGTGGGGCGCTGCCTGTGGCGCCGTTTCCAGAACTTCAGAAGTCCCAGTGCCAGGGATAGCGCCCCACGCTACCCTGGATGCTGACGACAACGGAAAATATTTTCCGACATGGAAATGGGTATAACTCTCTTATACGATATCCGAATTCAACGATTCTTTTTGTCATGGCTCCAAAATTTCAATACGGATCTAATGCTACAATCAAACGACGTCGAAACATTCTAGAATATCCAAATTAAATTCCGTCAACCATTTGAAATCCACCCGAGACCCTCGGGACCTCAACCAGATATACCAACAAGTCCTAAAATATTATACGAACTTACTCGGGATCTCAAATCATGTCAAATAACGTCGAAATTACAATTCACACCTCAATTTGAACTTATGAGTTTCAAACTTTTCACATTACAAAACTCATGCCGAAACATATTAAATGAATCCGTAATTATTTCTAATTTGGCACACTAGACATAAATGACATAACAGAGAGCTATTCCAACTCTCGGAATCTCAATCCAAGTCCGATATCGATAAAGTCAAATTCACAGTCAAACTTTGGAAATCTTTAGCCTTTAGATTTCTAGTTTCCGTTAAATGCCGATAATTCGAGGTAGGGACCTCCGAATTCGATTCTGGACATACGCCCAAGTCTCAAATCATGATACGTACCTACCAGAACTATCAAAATACTGATCCGGGTCCATTTTCTTAAAACGTTGACCGAAATCAACTCAAATAATTTTTGAAGCTCCATTTCACATTTTAATCAATTTTTCACACAAAAACTTTACGAAATAATTTATGGACTGTGCCCGCAAGTCGAGGGATGCTGAAGGGTGTTATTCGAGGTCTCAGAATACAAAAATGAATGTTTAAAATTAAAGATAACATATTGGGTCATCACTGGACCTTACGACTTTTGTATGGGTGGTAATTTGAGCCCAAACTCATTTAACACGCTCAATTTATTCAAGGTAGGGTCGGTCATTGACCCGCTTATTTGTTGAACTCACCCCATCTTGACTCAACCCATCTAAATTTAGGTTGATTTTTAGCACCATGAGTAAATTTGCTAAAATATTTTTAAAATAATTTATTTTTTATATATTATATATGACCATAACAAAAGAAAAAAAAATCTTATTTGATAATTTAATAATTTATAAGAAAATAACACACATTATATGAAGCTTGGTAAGAGTTGGGCGAATTGAGCGGGGAATTTGCAGTCGTACCCTATATTTGTGTCACCTTTTAACCTGTACCCTATTTTTAAAAATTATTAATTTGGTAGCCAGCTGACAAAAAATCCGTAATAATATGACAATTACACCCCTGAAAAAAGAGATAAAACTTGCATTACGCATTAATCGCATGATCTGCAACCTCATTCGTAAAAAAAGATTTTCTCCTCTTCTATCAACAGCTTTATCAAAAAATCAGAAACTTGTCGAGATTCACCTTCAGAATCACACTTGCATGAAGTTATTTTACCTTGAAGCTAAAACTTCATGCTAATGTAGCATGAAGTTGTTTCATGTTGAAGTTAAAACTTCATATTAATTTAACATGAATTTGTTTCACATTGAAGCTAAAACTTCATGCTAATGCATGCTGAAATTATTTATCCTGCAGTCTACAGTTTAGTCATGAGTTTTATCCGAAATTTTAGTTTAAACATGCTGAAGTTATTTAGTTCATTTGCTAAAATTTTATATTAAACATGCTTAAGTTTTTTAGTTCGTTTGCTAAAACTTCAGGGTAAACATGCTTAAGTTATTTAGTTCATTTGCTAAAACTTCAGATTAAACATGCTTAAGTTATTTTGTTCATTTGATAAAACTTCAGACTAAACTTGCTTAAGTTATTTAGTTCATTTGTTAAAACTTCAGACTAAACATGCTTAAGTTTTTGTCTTGCAGTATGTAATTTTCTAATGAGTTTTTGCTAATGCATGCTGAAGTTATTTAGTTCAGTTGCTAAAACTTTAGACTAAACATGCTTAAGTTTTTTAGTTCATTTGCTAAAACTTCACACTAAACATGCTTAAGTTATTTAGTTCATTTGCAAAAACTTCAGTCTAAACATGCTTAAGTTATTTAGTTCATTTGCTAAAATTTCAGACTAAACATGTTTAAGTTATTTAGTTCATTTGCTAAAACTTCAGACTAAACATGCTTAAGTTTTTGTCTTGCAGTATGTAATTTTCTAATGAGTTTTTGCTAATGCATGCTGAAGTTATTTAGTTCATTTGCTAAAACTTTAGACTAAACATGCTTATATTTTTTAGTTCATTTGCTAAAACTTTAGACTAAACATGCTTAAGTTTTTTAGTTCATTTGCTAAAACTTCAGACTAAACATGCTTAAGTTTTTGTCTTGCAGTATGTAATTTTCTAATGAGTTTTTGCTAATGCATGTTGTAATTTTTTAATGAGTTTTTGCTAATGCATGCTGAAGTTATTTAATTCATTTGTTAAAATTTCATACCAAAACATGCTGAAGCTTTGTCATACAGTCTACAGTTTTGTCATGAGTTTTATCCGAAACTTCAGTCTAAATAAGCTGAAGTTTTTTTAGTTCATTTGCTAAAACTTCAGACTAAACATGCTTAAGTTTTTGTCTTGCAGTATGTAATTTTCTAATTAGTTTTTTTTAATGCATGCTTAAATTATTTAGTTCATTTGCTAAAATTTCATACCAAAACATGCTGAAGTTTTGCCCTACAGTCTATAGTTTTGTCAATAATCTTTTATTAAAGAAGGGCAAAATCATCTTTTTAAAACGCTTTTAACAAAAAAAAAAGGTACGGATGCAAACGGAAAAATAAAACGGGTATAAATTAAAAAGGGGCGACCAAATAGGGTGCCCCATGCAATTTTTACCAATTGAGTTATGACCCAAATTTTAGCCCATCTTGACATAGTCCATCTCAGCCCAAGTAACTTTTGGGCAGATCAATTTATTAACTCAATTCATTTTAACCCGCTCAAAATTAGCCCAACTCACCCATTTGACCCTAGTCTTTTGCTTTCCTCCCCTTAGAAAATAAAGTATAAAAGAAAACTCTCATAAGAGCAATAGACAGAAATAGAAAAAAATTAAAGGCTAGGTGATTTTCTTCCTATTTAATTAAACGTTGGTGGCCCGAGCTATTCGGTACTTCTACTGATGAAAGATAGCAGGTACCAATGAAATAATCGATGTATGAACTAGCGGCAGAGGTAAAACTTTCACCAAAAGCATTCAAAAAAAAAATAAAAATAAGAAAAAACACAAAAAAAGCCAAGGAAATTCATCACCAAAATACAAGATAAAAAGAAATTAACCTTATATACACAATATAATTTATAAAGAAGGGATTTAATCCCTTCTACCCCTAGATCCGCCCTAATATCTATATGTAAGCTAGCCCGACATCACCATTGAGCAATATATAGAAGGGAAAGTTTTCAATATAGAAAAAGAAATATTAAGACTCCACGGAATGTGTAAATAAAGAATTACAAATCCCAACTATAGGGATTGAATGTACATCTCAACAGCATAGTATACTGAAGTATATGAAAGAATTACTAAGACCAACAAAAAAAGAAAAAAAAAGATCCTTCAAATGTTAAACAGTATAATTAAAATGCTAGCAATTAGCATTAGTACCACAGAGGATTTACTACCTTTAGCAGAATGGCTCTTTTGTTCCTCAGGTTTATTTCCTTCAGGAGGAATGATATTATCGCAATTTAAACCTTTTTTGTCCTCCTTACACATATTGGCAAAAAGACCAGGTGGATATTTCCCATATAGATTAATGTAATTAAACATAATTGTTGCACATCCATTTTGCACATCATTTAATTCATCCATATGGTTGCAGGCTAATTGCTTGAATGCATTGCAACATATTGTTTCATTGTAGTGAGGTCCTTTGCATTGGCTTGTTACAATGGTATAATTCTCCTTCTCAAAATCAACAGGACAATCTTTTAGGAAAAGAAAAATGAAAAAAAGATGGAAGTTAGAACACTAGTTTAATTTGGTAGCTAAGCAAATTATAGAAGAATAAACAAACAAATTAAAGGAAAATTAATTTTGAGTTGGACGGATTGTGTTATGACCTATGATGTGTGATTTAAGCCAAATTGGCCGGTCCATTTTGACTAAAGCAGCTATTGAATGCGGCCACTAATGCTTACAGTAGTATAGGTTGTCTACATCACACTAGTTTAGTTTGGTGGTTAAGCAAATTATAAAGCAATAAACAAACAAACAAAAACAGATAGGAAAATGACATTATATAACCGCTCTCAAAATAATAGCCGAAATATATATTCTTTGTATATTTTTTAATTTTGTATGTTATATACAAAAAACATATAAATTTTATACACTTTTGCAGCTACCGGATATAAATAATTTCGATCGCGAGATAAAAATAATATTTGCCCAAAACTAATTTTGAGTTGAACTAGTTGAGTTATGACGTATGATCTACAAAAGCCCAAATTGCCCCGTCCATTTTGGAGAGAATGGCGTGGTATAGTCACTTTTTTAAGTGGTATTTACTTTTTAGCCAGTATTTTTTAATATTGAGCAAAAATAGTCACTACTCTATTAAAATTGATACGAAAGGTCATTTTTACCCTTTATTCACGAGTGATGTGTAAATATTAAGGACATCGTGTCCTTAATTTCATGAATGTTGTGTAAATATTAAGGACAAACCATGTCTTTAATATTTACACATCACTCATGAAGTTAATGACACCATGTCTTTAATATTTACACAATACTCATAAAGTTAAGGACACTATTTCCTTAATATTTACAATGCACACATGAAGTTAAGGACACCATGTCCTTAACATTTATATTGCACATATGAAGTTAAGGACATGATGTTCTAAAGTTCAACAACAGAAGGTGCAAATACAAGTTAAGGATATTATGTCCTTAACATTTACATTGCACACATGAAGTTAAGGACACTATGCCCTTAACATTTACACTGCACATATGAAGTTAAGGACATGATGCCCTAAAGTTTAACAATAGAAGTTGCAAATACAAGTTAAGGACATTATGCCCTTAACATTTACATTGTACACATGAAATTAAGGACATCATGTCCTTAACATTTACACTGCACATATGAAGTTAAGGACATGATGTTCTAAAGTTTAACAATAGAAGTTGCAAATACAAGACACTTTGTCCTTAATATTTACACAACACTCGTGAAGTTAAGGACACCATATCCTTAATATTTACACAGCACCCATGTCTAGCACATGGGTATTTTTGTCCGAGCGGGTAAAAATGTATTAAGCACTGGCTAGAGAGTAAATATATTTAAAATAGTGGCTAAAAAATAAAGACATCTCTAATTAGTGACTATTTATGCACTTCCCCCTCCATTTTGACTAAAGCAAACATTGAACCGTTATGATTCAACTCATTTATTGATTAGATCCTTTTTAACCTACCAAATATAGGAAAAAATGGCATCCTATGATAACACATAACAAGGAATTGGCAATATTTTTAGCCTTATATTAGGTTTGAAAAAGATAGCCCAAATAATTGATATTATATAGCAAAATCCTAAAAAAAATTATTTTCTTATATATTCTCTCTCAAACAATTGGCCCCAAACCGTCTGCTTCACCCCGTCTCTTCGCCGCTCACTTCTCTTCTTGTTCACTGCTACCCTCTCCATTTCTCTCCTTGTATTTCTTCTTCTATCTCTTCTCTTTCGCTTTCATAGTTTAGCAAAAATTCTTGCAAATTATGCAAAAAAAGCATTGGGATGAAAAGGTAAGGTTGATCTCACATCAGAGAAAATTAGAAGCAAAAACTAAGAGTGAAAATATATATTTCAACTTTGTTTTTCTTCTCTCTTCTTTTCTTTGGTTGGACTGAACGAGTTGGTGTGATTGAAATTAGTTGAAAATACCTAAACGAGGCTATATACAAAATTTGAGCAAGATTAGAAGTGATTTAGGCTGGTTTCAAGTAAAAAAATCAGACCTAAAAATCCAACTGCGACATGTGTATATCACATTGTATATCGTGTACATCAATGTATATCACACACGTGTTTTTAAGGACGTTTGTGTATATCACTTTGTATATCGTGTATACAACATAATTTATTTATGAACGTCCATGTATATCCTACTGTATATCGTATATATAACACAAATTTTTATGGATATACACGGATACACATGAGATACATGAGGTATCACTGATGGACATAGAGATATACACGGGATACAATAAGGGATACACATGTAGAGTCGTCTTGAACTTGAGTTTTTAATTGGAAATGTGTTATACAAAGAAGGAAAATAAAATTTTAATATACTTTTTTGATATACACATTATTATTATATTATACACTGTGATATACAAATAATATAATTATTAATTATTGATCAAAAAAGAAAAATAAATTTTTGATATAGCATATTTAATAATTATATTATTTGTATATCACAGTGTATAATATAATTAATATATGTGTTTATATATATATATATATATATATATATATATATATATATATATATATATATATATATATATATATATATATTTGAGAGTTTTTTCGGATACTTTTTAAGGAAATGGAAATTAATTTCTAGGATGATGGTTGCTATGAGAAGAGAGAGAGAATTTTATTTTATTTTTGTTATTTTTAAGGAAAATAATTTTGATGGGGCTTATTTTTAGGATTGTGGTTGAACTATTAGAAGAGAGAGAATAACTTTAGGCTACCATATGCCAAATCCTAAAACGTTAGCTTTTTTATGACAATTGTTGGACCTAGTTGTCATGCCATGCCAAATCTCCCAAATGTAGCACAACACACCCTTTTGACTAAATTTCAAGCTTGTGTTGTAATACAAACTAAAAGTTTATTAGAAGTTTTGGACTAAACCAACCCAAATATACTTTTAGCATAGTGTGATATATTATCTATTTTGGGACAAGTCTAATTTTCCCCTCAAATTAAGTTCCACGTGGCCCATGTAATCGAGCTCCACGCCATAACCCTGCTATCGTCATACTCGTCCCGTCGAACATGTGCTCTTATACCAATGTTGGACTTAATCAGTCCAAAAATACTCTTAATATGGTGTGATATTGTCCGTTTTGAGCCAAACTCGCACGGTTTTCCCCAAAAGACCTTATACTATTAAAAAATCTCTACACTTTATACGTAGACTCCCAATCTTTTCAGCTACTAATGTGTGACTTTGTTCGCATATCCGGTAAGAACCAATAATCTTTGAGAAATGACTCAAATTGTCTCGGTGGTTACATTTTTTGGAGGTTTCAAGAAAACAAAAGGTACGTTATTTTTTTAGAAAAAACTGCCAAAGAAGGTAAGCCTAAATTACATCAATTCTTGAAATTAATTGAATTGAGAATATTTAAAAGTTCACTAAAAAGAAGAGAATAAAATAATAGGAGGGATTAAAGAATACTAACTTCCTTGTTGCTGAAGAAGGGCACGCCCCGTTTGTACACGAGCCTCAAGCACGTCATCTGCTCCAATACAAAGGGAATTTTAAATAGAAAAAAGAAAAACAAGATCAATTTTTTTTGTTAATGTTGCAATTTGAATATAAATAACAAGAACATAGAAATAAAAATAAAAATGGGGGAATTACTTTTGATGTAGAATGGAGAAGGGGAAGCCAAACCAACAAGAAGGAAGAAGAGAAACAAGAAGAAGCATTTTTTGAACCCCATCAGGTTCTCTTCTTCTTTGTATGGATTAAATATTATTAATATCTTTTTTTTCCAGTTATTGTGATGAGAAATCTCTTTGAAATTTTCACAAATTGTTTTTTTAAGAGAGAGAAATGTTTGATTAAGGAACGGAAGCCAATGAATAGAAAAGAGAGAGATTCGGAAAAACAAAGGATGAAACTGAAATGGGACAGACTTGTTTGGGCTGATTTCAATCCATTGATTTTTTTTAGATTTGTAGGTTAATTACTATTTTAATAATATTATCTCTTCCGTGCCATCAAGAGTTGTGGGAGGATTAATGGAATCCCTTCATCATTAATTTAACTCGAAAAATATAAATATTTTTGATAGGGAGCGTTTCCCTTTAATGAGTTCTAAATGGCGCAAATTTGAATTAGTGGAGGCACTGAAATAAATACTAAACACCGGGCAGAAAGCTAAGAAAAAAACACTATCTCTTTCATCGAAAAAGTGGAGGAGTTATTTCATTGTTACTATTACTACTAGTTTCCTATATAGTGCACCATAGATTTTGAATAACCTACTAAGTTAATGACTAATTCATTTTGGTTAATCTGTCGCCCTTTTAGGTTCTTTATTAATGTGGTGTGTGAATTAGTGATTAGTATTTTACGGTGTGTATATATATATATATATATATATATATATATATATATATATATATATATATATATATATATATATATATATTTTGCTCTTGTTTTATTATGTGCTTTGTTTACCCGAAAAACGGATAACAATTGAATTTATACGCGGTTCTAAGGATACGTAGTATAACTTGGTACAAATTGAGAAAATATATAAATGAATATCGAAATTAACTGTAAAAGAAGCGAATGCAAACCGAATGAATTAATTAGCCTATGCCCTCAAGTTTGATCACCCTCAAGCTGAATGGAGAATAACTGATACAAGAACAAAGTGACTAAATATCAAAACCAGAAGAAAATACAGTATATTGCTTTGTGTTCTATGAATCTTAATCTGAATGTGAATCCCCTTACAAATAATCAGACCCCCCTTTATATAGTAGGGAAGTCCTATTCTTAATATCATTTTTTAAATATAGCAAGGAATCTCATGATAGATTAATTAATTGGCATCTTCTTGATATGCGCCGGGATTTCCGCCGAGATTCTCGCCCAATTGCGGATATTCCGATTTTTTGTTTTTTTGGCTCGATAAGCTCTCCTCAATTTTGGCCGATCTCGATCTTGATCGATCTCTAACTTGCTCGATCTCGGTCTTGGCCGATCTCGATCGTGACCGATTTCGATCATGACCGATTTCGATCAAGACCGATGTCGATCTTGATCGGTCTCTGGATTACGAGCTCGGTGACCCACCTTCGCATTATGGCTCGATTCTACATGAGGCCGAACCTTGGTCTATCATGTTCCAATCTCGATTAGTCATATGAAGGGCAAACTCGGTTTTGACCGTATACAGATAGTCTTCTCGTTTCTCGGAAAGAAGATGACGAAAAATGATATAAATTTCCGAACTCCGACTCGGTGGGTGACGACGTCAGCGGCGAACCCGATTATGACGTATGTGACAAACGTCCCGTCGGTCCAGTTACCAAGGCATTAAATGTCTGTCAGTCGTTGGTCGGCCACTACCAGTTCTGAACTGTCATTACCAGGCTATAAGTATCCAAACTTTAATACTTAATCAAACTTTTCACTCAAAGCTTCTTCTCTACTCTTGCATCTTCTTCCATGTAAAAAGGGAATGCAACTGGGGCGGAAAGCACGTGGTAGTCCCATAGCATGAAGAATCGATTATTACCCACGTGGAGGGATTCTTAAGTGTTTATACTTATCCTTTCATGTTGGGTCCCTTAGACCCTGTCATCGTCGCCTTTTACAAGAGATACGACGTGATCCTCGGCCAGATCCATCCTTCTTTTTGGAAAATAGTGATTCTCCTCCGATTCTTCTCGAGCAAAATCGAGAGGTGTCTTTTCACCATCGATCACCTTATACGCCTTTACAGTCCCCGACTATATCGAGGAGGGCTAATCAAGCTTGCTCGTCGAGCCACTAAAGCCCCGTTCTCGAGCATAGACGAGACTCGTGACCGAGGTTGGATAGGCCGATTTGTTAGAATCAGAACTTCGGACCTGATCCCCGTTGATGACATGTCATTTCCTGAGAAATGGAATATGAATCGTGAGTAATATCCCCCTTTGAACGTTTAATTTTGTGGCTCTACTTCCATTTTCTTTATTTACTTTTTCTATGTTTGTTACAGTTGTGGCCCAGATGCCGAAACTGATTCTTGAACTTAAATAATGGGTTGAAGGTCTGGTGCTGCAGAGACCGTACTCCGAGCATGCTTGGATGGAATTATTAAAGAGTCGATGAGAGGCCTGCAGTCACGGTAAATTTCTTTCTTAGAACGGTTATCGTTTGATCTTGTTCTCTTACTTACTCCCTTTTTTTCCTTTGTAGGCCTTGGGAAAGACGTTGCCATGAGGCCCCCATCTGGTGATGAAGAATTCCCTGCTCCGAGGCTGGTCATAGGGAAGAAGACAAAAGGGGTTCCGAGTTCCCTGGTCTCGAAAAATAAAAAACTTGATGAAGAAATCTCGCAAGCCAAAGGAGGACTTCAGTATTATGCTTTCGGACTTGATCCACCGATTAAGGGATGATCCCGAAGAATGAGAAGATGAGGTAGCCTGTGTACGGGGTAATGTTGTGATACAACAATCCTCCGAATCGGCGGAGGTCAATAAGGGAGCTCTGGCCATAATTCCAGAACAAGAAAACGTTGAGGCCATTCCGTCTCGAGCTGAGATGGTCGAAGGAGAGACCGGGGGCAAGGCTTCTCGGGCAGTAGAAGATATCTCGAGGGACGAGCTCGGGATAGTCGACATTACTGGATGCCCTCAGATTTCGGATGCTATGATCCGTGAGGCTAATATGTTGGAAAGTCGATCTTATGAGGGTATTCAGGGATCGACTGATATCCATGGCTTTCTGGATGGGCTCGAGTCCACTGCCTCGGAGTATATTATCGGGTTTGGTGGATTACCGTTACCTAAGAAAACATCATGGTCGGGCGTGATCGGGGCTTTATTGAGCCCAAAACTGGTGGACCGATTCCCGGCCCCGAGTGTTAATCCCGATCGTTGGCGGAAAATAGTGATCTTTGTCCCGGAGGATGCCCGAGTTTTCTCGTCCACCTTAGGGATTGCTAATTACCTTAGGTCCTTGGTGACCGAAAAGGATCAAGCCATGATGAACGCGGTAGGAGCCGCTTGCCTTTTCAATGAGGCTCAACATGCTCTGAATCGGGTAACTTTGAGGGTATCTCTACTGTTTCCTTTATACTTAGAGTTGTAAATAATTCTAACATCTTCTTCCTTATTTGCAGGCTTCGATGTTGCATCACGAGGTTTTCCTCTGAATCTGGGAGGAGCATGAGGCTGAGATTCGGAACCTCTCTGAGAAGAGTGACACCTACAAACTTCTTAGTGAGAAGCTTCGGGCAAATTTGGCAATGGCTCGGGATGAGCATGCCGAGATGGCTGAGCAGATATTTCAAGTGCTTCACGATAGTGAAGATGAATTGGAGATAACTACTAATGATCCGATTCTGCAGGCCTGACAGAGGTTCAAACAAATTAGACGGCTCCAAATGCAGGTTGATGCGATACAGGCCGAGGCGGAAGAATTTCAAAAGAACTTGGACATTCTAGCCTCGAAAAAGGAGATCGTCCAAGCTCAACTGGAGTCAGCCGAGACCCAACTCTAAGCTGTGAAAGAGAAAGACTCGGTGTAGGTCGAGAAGATCAAGGAGCTTCAGCATCGGTTGGAATTGGCCGTTTCTGATAAGGCAAGCCTGGTCGATGAACTCAAAGTGGCCAGATCCGAGGTAGCCGTAGCCAGATCTGAGGTGGCCGAGGCTAACAAAAGAGCTGATGCTAAAGTGCCTCAGTTTAGGGTCGATGTCGAAGTCAACCAGTCTTAGGTCAAGGGCATGGTCGAACATGCTAAATGGCAGGCTCGAAGGGGTTCAGGCCCAGGGCTTCGATATCATAGATGAGGTCAAAAAAGCCAGAGTAGAGGAAGCCATGGCCCAGAAGCTAGCCTTCCCTGAGGAAGACTCCGAGAGTTCGAGCGAATCCGAAGATGGGGAAGATTCCAAGGGCGGAGATACGACCCCCGATGAAGACCAAACCTCTTAGGACATTTTATCTTTTCTTTTTTGAGGCCATTTTTTGGACGTTGTAAATTTAGGCCGACTTGCCCTTTGTAAAAAGCTTTTGCATAAAATATAAGGCTTTTCTTTTTGTATTTACAAAGGTCGAAAATGCCCTAGCATAAAATAAGGTTGTGTTCGAGGGTTCGGTCAAACCTTGCCTTTATTTCCTTTCTAAGTTTAGGCGTTATCGAGGTTCGATGTTTATCAAAGTTTTTCCCGGAAAACATCTTAAGTCTGAGATTTTGTCGAAGGTAGCCTTTTAGAACCGGTTGTGAAAGAAGTTTTTTATTTTTTGAAGGCCTATATTTGTTACAGATTTCGGACGTCTCCGAGCCGTGTTAAATTGGCCGTAGCCTTTTAGTTCGGGAGTTACTCATTGGGCTTATTTTCCCTTTTTATCTAGGCTTGCCCGGGATAGTAGTTCCCGAGTGGGGTGGCCGTGACTTTTCGAAATCGGAGCATTGCCTATTAGGTCTTTTGCTCCCGAGACCCGATGACCTGGGCTGTTTGAGTCGGATGGCAGTCCCCGAGTGAGGGAGAGATCGTTCGTATTCCGGTTAAGTATTGTCCTTGGGCTTGTTTATATTCGGAAGTACATAGCTCTTTGCAAAGAAGGAAAATAAAAGAAATTCTGCTAATTTTAAATCATAAGACGTTTGTAAGGAACATACTTCTCTTTATTCTCAATCGAAACAGGGTTCGAGCAATCTATATGGGTACGGTTCGATTTGACCGTTTAACCCTTATAATAAATCCTATTTATCGAGATCCTTCCTTTATGAAGTAGTTTCCTTTCTAGAGTTGATATTCGAAGATAACGCATATCCGAGGATAGCCCACCAGTATTCAAGGTTGATTGCAAAGGAACCTCGGATAAAGTCGAACGGATCTCTGATGTCGATTCATAATCGGGCTTGATTATAAGTTAGCATAATTCATCGTTGCCTTGTTAAAAACCTTACCGAAAAAACCCTTTTGGGACAAAACTCGGTCTGAGGAAAAAAGAGTGCAACACGTGCTTTCAGACCTAAGGACTTCGTGCCGTTTGCTAAAACGTCCGTCGTCGTTTTTTGTCGACCACCTGCATGTGTTAATTTGGAAAAATAGAAAAGGAATGAAAAAAGAGCGTACCTTAGCAGTAGTACCGTTTTAGGCGAGATATATTCCAATTACTTGGTAGTTCCCCATTCATTGTTCCGAGCTTGCAAGACCCTTTTCTGGTGACCTCAAGAATTTGGTACGGTCCTTCCCAATTCGGACTCAATTTTCCTTCATTAGGATTTCGGGTATTGAGGGTGATGTTTCTTAGCACTAAGTCCCCGACATTAAAATATCGAAGATTAGTTTTTCTATTGTAGTATCTCTTGATTCGTTGCTTTTGGGCAGCTAATCGGATGAGGGTGTTTTTACGCCTTTCGTCCAATAGTCCTAGGCACATATTCATGGCCTCGTTATTTGATTCCTTTGTTGCATATCGGAACCGGATACTCGACTCTCCGACTTCGACCAGTATAGAGCTTCGGCGCTATAAACTAATGAAAATGGGGTAGCCCCGGTACTGGATTTCGAGGTTGTGCGATATGCCCAAAGAACTTCGGGTAGAATTTCTTTCCACTTTCCTTTGGCGTCAGTTAACCTCATCTTAAGATTTTGGATAATGGTTTTGTTGGTTGATTCGACTTGCCCGTTCCCGCTAGGATGATAAGATGTTGATAGGATTCTTTTGATCTTATGATTTTCGAGAAATTTGGATACTTTGTTGCCGATGAACTGTTTCCCGTTATCACACACAATTTTGGATTCCATCCCGAATTGACATATGATATGATACCAAATGAAGTCGATGACTTCCTTCTCCCTAACTTTCTCGAAATCCTGCGCTTCAAACCACTTAGAAAAACAGTCAGTCATACACAAAATAAATTGAGATTTACCTGGTGCCAATGGAAGGGGGGCGACGATGTCCATTCCCCACTTCATGAATGGCCATAGTGACAAGACTGAATAGAGCAGTTCCCCGGGTTGGTGAATCATTGGTGCATGCTTTTGACATTCGTCACATTTTCGAACAAACTCTTTCATATCTTCGGTCCCAAACATATCGCTAATGGACCATTGAACATTCTTCTAAATATGGTTCCATCTTCAGTCAAAGTGAATCGTGTTGCCTTCGTGCGTAGGGCCCTAGATTCTTTCGGATCTGAGGGAAGCTTTTCGGTCTTCAAATACTCTATGTACTTATTTCTCCAATCCCAGGTCAAGCTCGTGGAATTTATCTCAGCGTGACCTTCTTCAACTACTGATCTCATGAGTTGCACGACGGCCTATGAATCGAGCTCGTTGTCCTCGATTGATGACCCTAAGTTTGCGAGAGCATCTGCCTCACTATTCTGATCTCGAGGCACATGTTGCGAAGTCTACTCCTTAAATCGGTGCAAAGTGACTTGTAACTTACCTAGGTATCTTTGCATTCGGTCTTCTCTAACTTCGAAAGTTCCGTTAACCTGATTCACTACGAGGAGGGAGTCGCATTTGGCCTCGATCACCTCCGCTCCCAAGCTTTTGGCTAGTTCGGGACCTGCAATCATGGCCTCATATTCGGCCTCATTGTTAGTCAATTTCACAGTTCTAATAGATTGTCTAACCACATTGCATGTGGGTGGTTTTAACCACATTGAGACTTAATTGTTGTTCGGGGTCGATATTCGATATCATACCCGCTGGTTTCTATGGCCCATTTAGCCAACCGTTCTGAAAGCTCGGGTTTATGCAAAATATTTCGAAGTGAATAAGTTGTTACAACACATATGGGGTGACATTGAAAGTATGGTTTTAGTTTCCTAGAGGTGCTTATCAAAGCCCAATTTTTCTAGGTGGGGCTATCTAGTTTCGGCCTCACCTAAGGTCCGGCTGACATAATAAATGGGATATTATGTACCTCGTTCTTTCCAGACTAGGACTCCACTTACCGCTACCTCCGATACTGCCAAATATAAGTAAAGTTGTTCTTCTACCCTTGGTGTGTGAAGCATTGGTGGGCTCAATAAGTACCGTTTAAGCTCTTCCAAGGCCTGCTGGCATTCTGAGGTCCATGTGAAATTATTTTTCCTCTTTAGCAGCAAGAAAAATCGGCGGCCTTTATCGGAGGACCTCGAGATGAATCGCCCCATAGCGGCCATGCGCCCGGTTAACCTCTGCACGGCCTTTACTTGTCTACCACCGTGATGTCATCGATGGCTTTGATCTTGTCGGGATTAATATCGATTCCTCTATTAGATACCATGAACCCGAGAAATTTACTTAACCCGACCCCGAATGCACATTTTTCCGGGTTTGTCGTGCCCCGTTTTTCTTGCGAAAAGTGGGCTTCGACACGTGACAACTCCTTTTAGAATGGGAGATAGAGTTCTAAAGGAGAAGAGTCGCAACCTAACAATTTTTAAGGTGCGTTAGGACACCTATTATGCACATAACTCTGTTTGACTAGTCAACACCACCAAAGATCGGGTAAGGGCTCAAGTTACCTCAAAGAGAAGGTGTTAGGCACTCCTCGAGGTCACAACTGTGGGTCCCGGCCGAACTTAAGATTATATGGATTACGGTTAAGCTAGGTGATCAAGTAAATAAATGGAATTCAGAAGTCAAAAAACTTTATTACAACAGGATTAATACATATCTTAGTGCGAATATAGGGATACAACTATTTAGATCTAATAAAAACATATAAAGAGGAGGGGGTCCTAAGTTTTTTTTAGCCTAAAGGATCACCCCGTGCAACATAAATAATACTTCGTAACTCCCTCAAGATGGGGCGGGCACAAACTATCATCTTCTGCTACCCGATTACTATGTTAAAGTTGTTACCTAAAAGCATTCTAATTCAATTATAGGTCGTACCCTATGCATGCACTACCCGTCCCATACCTATGGTCCAGGAGGTATTGGACCTTTACTTTGGATGGTTCTAGACCTCGCTTAGGATGCTCAAAAATGTCAAAACTAGGCAACATACAAAACACATTGGACTTCACATATAGGCAGTAAAGGCTCAAGTTTGCCTCTACACTTAAGCAACAAATGCACGCAAGACAAATTGTATGTTGAGCAGTTCAGAATCAAAAACTTAGATCCCTATAGACATGATTTCTATGTGACAAGGCGTTAAGGCATGCAAGCAGTTTCAGAAACCAAGTGTCACCCATAGACAGGATGGTACAATTGTCGCATATTGATTGTTGAAATTGCAGATTTCCAATTATTAATCCTGTAGATATTGCGTCTAAGTGATTTATGTAGTAAAGACAGTGGAATCTATCGGGAGAAACCCATAATTACTCACGCTTTTGATAGTGGTTTAAGTGAACAATAAACAATGTTGAGAGGGGCATCATTAATAGTTATTAAGGCGAATTGCGGTATCCTATAGGCAGGATCTTTAACGATTAGCACTTGGAACTGATTTTATTGTTATACTTAGTCCTATAGGAATGGTTTCTTGTGAACAGTGCGATACAGTAGCAAATGAAATGATCCAAATCCTATAGGCATGATTTCTAGCAATACAAATTGAAGGAATGTCCAACGATATTTATTTCCTATATGCATGTTTTCTAATAACATGTAGCAATAAGGATAATTGAAGCATTTAAGCTCATGCTTTGCCAGTTAGACAAGTAGTGTGAGTGTGTGCTTCTCCTAATAGCATGATCTCTATAGTGTACATAGAGAGTGAACGACACATATAACAAACACATTATTAAGTTATATAGGCATGTTATCTACCCATCACATGTAAATATTAAAATCTACCCCATTTTCTTTTACTAAAAACCCCAATTGTTTATACAAAGGATATTATTACAGGCCCAATAATGAATAAAGTAACAATATTACATAACAGTAGACATGCCTATAGTAGGCCCAAATAAAATAACCAGATACCCAGCCTTATTGGGACTTCATTACTTATGGCATAGCATACTTTAGTCCTTCAATAAAGAACCATACGATCACAGATCCATAAGGGAGTTCAGATCCCTTTCAATGAGCCACAACACCAAGTGTTGCACTACTTGGAACAACCAATATAGAACACAATACGTGATAGGGAAGTAGAGTATTAGGGATAGTTTTGGAGGTTAAAGGAATGAATAGGACCAAGCCCTAGTGTGTCAGAGTTCACAAGGGCCTCAATTGAATCCCGAGCAGTGCTCACACTAGGGAGGCCAACAATAGAACCTAGGTAGCCTTGGCTTTTAGCCGGCTAAGAATGGGAATTTAGAATATCAGAGTAATAAGTAAGGAGAGTGGACAGAAATCACCAGACTGAGCGTACAACACAACTGGTCAAGTAGACCAGTAAATCCAGCAAGGTTCACATAGCCAAAGTACCACATAGACAACCATCATAGGAATTAGGAGAAGAAACAGATTTGCAGACATACATATGTTGCATTAAGTTGAACTGGTTGAAACCTAAGGGTCTAAATTAAGTTAAGTCTAACCTAATGCCATATTGATAAATACTTAGCCATGATGGAGGGATACACACATCGATAATCACAGAAAAGATAGAATAGAAAATGAACCAAGGCATACTAGAAAAGTATTAGCGTAGGAGTAAAGTCCTAGTCAATAGAAAATAGAGTGTTTGTCTTTTAGAAAATCAGGATAGCATGAAACAAGTTTAGAGCAGATTTTAGGGCAGCATTCCGTAGAGTTAGGGCTAATACACAAAGAGCATTCCAATATATACAGAACTCAGTACCAAAAGGTTCATTCAAGTAAAGGGAGATTTCCATAGAGTTAGGGTAATATCTAAACACAATATGCAGAAATCGGTAACTTAACAGCATACAATCACAATAGTCAAGCTCATGTTAAAGTGGACTGCTATTGAAGTCCAAAGCTAAACATGTTAAGATGCTACAGGGTACAGAACCCATCTCAGAAGACAACAGATCACAGAGTGCAAATCATAGAGAAGCATAACATAAACAGTAGGTTATCTCATGCATTTAATTAACACAGGCTGGCATCAAAATGTTGAACATTATTAGAGTTGAATCATGCTCATGCAAGTTCGAATACATATTGCAAAAGAAGGAGGGGAATTGAACATTGCAAGAGTTTAGACACTAACCAGTAGCAGAATCAAAGAATGAAGAGTGTAATAGCAAAAACCCCAAATCCCCGATGCTTCAAAGTTCACAGGAGCCTCGAGAATGGGCTCCGAGCAGTGCTTGCACCGGAGGAGGTTGTTCAATAATTCAGAGAGTGTTCGAGTGTAACAGTGAGTGAGTGAGTGAGAGAAGAGAGTAGTGGAAACAGTAACAGGGATCAGGATTCAAAATCTCTCCCTAAGGGGTTTTAGGGGTGGGGTTTATATAGTATCATATATCACACATATAATAGGAAACATGGTAAAATTAAACACAAAAATAATGAAATATGCCAGAATCAATTAGAATCAATTTAGGGCAAATAATACATAGAATAGGAAGTTCAGTAAATTAAACAGAGAATAAGGAAAAATAACATGTAAATAACACTTAAAATAAAGGAATACAATAGATTAAACAGAGAATAAGGAAAATATCATACGAAAATCAATTAAAGTCAGTCTTAGGGCAAATAAAAGTAAAAATAGGGAAATACAGTGGGTTAAACAAAAAATAAGGAAAATATCGGTCAAACACGAGAAATGGAAGAGTATAAATCGAAAATCAGTAAAGAACAAAGGAAAATCTCGGACCCTTGTTCAAAAGGAAAGCACAGATGGTCGAAAGTCTCACTGAATCGGACCATATAGCCTGATAGTGAGTGCATATAGATGAAATATCGTCTAAATCTCAAAGTTTGAAGGCGGTGAAATCCGATTTGAGGACTGATACTTGCCAAAATTGGAGCAAGTACTATGTAATACCATAGTCTTGCAAATAATACTGAGGTAACACATAAAAGGCAAGAGAATCATGGAAGGAATCTATGATTGAGATGGATTCAGAGAAGATTGAAAGGGTGGCTAGGATTTCAGTGGGAGAGAGGGGAGAGGATTTTAGTGCGGAGGTTCAAGAGGGAATGGGGATTAGGGTTAGGGGTTAGGATAATAAAAAGAGGGGATTGATTGTGGGCCGTTGATCCTTTTTTTTTCTTTTAAGCAACTATACCACTCGGCAGCACTTGCCCAGTGGCTAATATATAAATAAAATCCTAAAATCGGTCCAAAGCTTACAAGATGTCCAAAACTAAAATAGAAGTTGCATGAAGCTACTAGCTATTAAAAAGATAGAAAAGCTAACTTTTTAAAAGAGCTGGGTCTGGTTAATGGACGGGTATAGGGTATTGGGTCACTAGTGTTGGGATTGGGGTAATTGGGATGTTGGGCTAATGGTTCGGGCCAAAATTAGGTCCGAAAATTAGCCTGCTTTGGGGCAGCTTTTGAAACCCTTGAAAATTAATTAAAAATAAATTATTATAACTTTTAATAAATGGTAAAAGTAATATTTATGATGTAAAACTATTTTAAAAATAATAACTCAACCTTATATAAATATAAAATGATACTTTGGCATAAATAATATAATAAACGCAATTATTTATAGAATATAGGCCATTATTGCAAAATTAGATAAATAGCTTAAAAGTGCTAATATAATTATATGGAATGAAATAAAATATTTGAAACATATATTATAGGTGCAAAACAATTATTTTAGGCAACTAAGTCATCACAAAAATAGTTTAAAGGATTTTATCTATAATTAGAATATAAGAAAAATTAATTTAAAGCTCTAAAAATTATGGAACAATTATAGAAAATGCTTGTATAGGTTTATAAACTAAATAATGATGCAAATATGCTATTTTGAAAGTATATATGTATTTGAAAAATATGAGGACAAAATTGGGTGTCAACAGCTCCCCCTCTTTACCCGAGAATGATGAAAGAATTATCGGGTAAAGAAAATGATGACCGATTTTGACCAAATTGAATGAGGGATAATATGATTTGAAAAAATAGGGGTCGAAACCTGGTTCCTGAGTTGCCTACATATCCCTGGTGTTACGGGAATCAGGTCGTGTGTAGTTCTGGATCCATCGGTGAATTGAACCGATGAAATTGTTATAGTAATGGTCGTATGTTTTGGAAGGGGTTCTTTTGGGTAGAACAATATCAAATGAATTTACACGAAATCATAAATGTGAATTTGAAAAGTTATGGATGTATCTCAAAATGAGTATCTGAACGGTTATCAAGTAAAAGTAGGTAACTGATGGTGGTTGGTTGCGTTTGAAATAATTGCAGGGTTCGAATGTTGAACGAAAACTGGAGCGAAGATTGTTCCCGTTAGGAGAACGGTCACTTCCTAGATTACCTGCAAAACTTAAAACACAATGCATGCAAGTTTATATGGGTTATTGCGAGAATTTAAACATGATGCAAATTTTCTTTGGACCATGAAAGTTGTCTTTGGACGGTGAGGATGATGTCCTTAGACCATGACGTCCTGGGCCATGAATCATGTGATAAGGGATTCGCAGGCCATGAAATGATGTCTTCGGCCATGAAAATGGTGCCTCTGAACCATGACGCCTTTGAATAATGATGTGCAATATTGAGAAATCCTCAGGCCATGGCACGGTGGCTTCCAGCTATGAGGATGATGCCTTCAGACTATGACGCCTTTGGACAAATGACAATTTTTCAGCCCATGAGATGCAAAGATATGATGCTCGATCGTATGTGAAGTAAAACAAGATAGAGCTTAGCTTTGTGTAAGATTGGGGCAGTGCTTAGCCCCGAGCGGATAGAAAATAGTGCTAGGTTTTACATAGCGTGGGGATAGCATTTGGTATTATGAAAGGACAAGGCAATGCTTAGCCTTAGGCGATTAAGGAGGCAGTGCTTAGCCTCATTCAAGAAGAGGAGACATTGCTTAGTCTCGATGCAAGGAAAGGCCGAGCTTAGCCTTATGCAATTAGGGAGGCAATGCTTTGTCTCATGCAAGAAGAGGGGACAATTCTTAGTCTCGATGTAAGGGAAGGCAGAGCTTAGCCTTATGCAATTGGGAAGGCAATGCTTAGCCTCATGCAAGAAAAGGAGACATTGCTTAGTCTCAATGCAAGGAAAGGTAGAGCTTAGCCTTATGCAATTAGGGAGGCAATGCTTAGCCTCATGCAAGAAAAGGAGACAGTGCTTAGTCTCGATGCAAGGGAAGGCAGATCTTAGCCTTATGCAATTGAGGAGGCATGGCTTAGCCTCATGCAAAGAAAACGATGAGTGATAGTAGAGTATTTCTTAGCTGGAGGTGCTTGTGATAGATAATTTTCTATCTTGAAGGTAGTGACTCGATGTGTCTGCAGATATCATTGTCTTATTATGCCTGCATACAAAGAAAAATTGTGAGTTTTGCGGGGGAAGGTTGGTTCGTGCTTTTGTCTTCTACTTTGCATGTGCTCCTGTCTTGAGATCTTGTTTTGAGTTATCCCGGGTAACATCTGGCGGTTTATAAAAATAAAGTTTTTGAGAAAATATGCGTGCATCTGATGAATGTAGTTATTTTAAAAATATAGTGATATGCAATATCAAGTAAGCTAGATGAACCAATGACTGTGACATATTTTAGAGGCATCGTGAATTCTTTGTTTTAGAATTTTGAGGGTCCTCCTCAAAATTCTGCCCCAGTTTAAAAGCAATTTTCTGACTGTCCTGCATATGACGAAGTTGGTTGAACTTGCTTCAGAATTTTGAGGGTCCTCCTCAAAATTCTACCCTAGTTTATGACCATAGCAAAAATGAAGATTTTACTGAGATATGACCGAACCCACATGGCTGTCTACGTATCCCCTCTTAAACGGGGTTAAGCATAGTTCAGTTACATCAGATGAGGAAATGTAAACAATCTAAACATAACATCTTTTGACTGTGTCTGAGTTGATAGGTTTTGGCCAAACTTCTCCATCCATTTCTGCAAGTATGAGTGCTCCTCATGTTAGTACTCTGTGAACCATGTAAGGTCCTTGCCAATTGGGTGAAAATTTCCCTTTGGCTTCATCCTGAATTGTCTAGGCGTGACCCTTTTGTTGAAAGCTCTGGACATTCTGTTCTGTTAAAGTTGACTGTGGCATATCACATTCATTCTTTTCTCGTCGATGAGAGACAGTTGTTCATAGCGACTTCGTATCCATTCTGCATCATTGAGTTCAGCCTCTTGTATGATTCTCAAAGAAGGAATTTCTACTTTAGCGGGAATAACAACTTCAGTACCATAGACCAACAAATAGGGAGTTGCCCCGGTTGATGTGCGAACTGTGGTACGATATCTAAGTAGAGAAAATGGTAACTTCTCGTGCCATTGTTTGTGATTATCTACCATCTTCCTCAATATCTTCTTGATGTTCTTGTTGGCGGCTTCCACAACTCCATTCATTTGCGGTCTGTATGCTGTGGAATTTTTATGCTTAATCTTGAAGGTTTCACACATTGATCTTATTAAACCACTGTTAAGGTTGGCGGCGTTGTCGGTGATGATTAATTCAGGTACCCCGAATCGACAGACAATACGATCCCTGATGAAATCTATGACAACCTTCTTAGTTACAACCTTGTAAGATGCGGCTTCAACCTATTTTGTGAAATAGTCTATGGCCACTAGAATGAACCTGTGCCCATTTGAAGCGGCGGGTTCGATTGGACCGATGACATCCATCCCCCAAGCGGAGAAAGGCCAAGGTATACTTGTTGCATTGAGTTCATTGGGTGGCACTCGTATCATATTCGCATGTACTTGGCATTGGTGGCACTTTTGGACATACCTGATGTAGTCCGTTTTCATGGTCATCCAAAAATATCCTGCCCTTAATATCTTCTTGGCTAAAACAAAGTCGTTCATGTGTGGTTCGCAAGTTTCGGCATATATTTCTTCGAGCAATTTGGATGCTTCCTTGGCGTCAACACACTGTAATAACCCCAGATCTGGAGTCCTTCTGTACGGAATCCCTCCGCTTTGGAATAAGTGGTTAGATAATATTCGGGGTGTGCGTTTCTGAGTATGATTTTCATGCTCCGGATATTCACCTTTTGCCAAATAATCCTTGATGTCATGGAACCATGGATTTCCATCAATTTCTTCTTCAACGTGAACACAATAAGCTAGCTGGTTATGAATCCCTATCGGGATAGGGTCGATGAAATTCTTGTCTGGGTGTTGTATCATGGAAGATAGAGTGGCCAATGCATCAGCGAACTCATTCTGGATTCTCGGAACATGTTTGAACTCTATCTTTGTGAATCTCTTCTTCAATTCTTGTACATAGTACAAATACAGCAGTATTTTGATATTCTTTGTAGCCCATTCTCCTAGAACCTGATGTACCAAAAGGTCTGAGTCACCAATTACCAGCAATTCCTGAACGTTCATGTCAATGGCCAACTTGAGTCCCAAGATGCAAGCCTCATATTCTGCCATATTGTTGGTACATGGAAACCTGAGCTATTCGGATACTGGATAGTATTGACCTGTCTCTGATACTAAAACTGCTCCAATACCCACTCCTTTGAAATTTGCAGCTCCATTGAAGAACATTCTGCAACCATTATAGGTTTCGGTGATATCTTCTCCTACGAATGATACCCTTTTCGTTGAGAAAATACGTTTTCAGTGGTTCGTACTCTCCGTCTACAGGATTTTCTGCCAAATGGTCCGCCAACGCTTGCCCCTTGACAGCCTTCTGAGTTACATAGATGATGTCGAACTCACTTATTAATATCTGCCATTTTGCTAACTTCCCCGTGGGCATGGATTTCTGGAAGATGTATTTTAACGGATCCATCCTTGATATGAGATATGTGGTGTAGGCACATAAGTAGTGTCTCAACTTTTGAGCTATCCATGTCAAAGCACAGCAGGTGCGTTCCAACAAAGAATATCGTGCTTTGTAGGGTATGAACTTCTTGATCAGATAGTATATGGCATGTTCCTTTCTTCCCGTCTCGTCGTGTTATCCCAAGACACAACTGAAAGCCTCATCTAGTACAGATAAATATAGTAGCAGAGGTCTCTCAGGTTCCGGTGGGACCAGAACAAGTGGTTTGGATGAATATTCTTTGATCTTGTCAAAGGCTTTCTGGCATTCTTCAGTCCAACTTGTTGTAGCATCTTCCTTTAACATTTTGAAAATCTTTTCACAGGTCACAATTGATTGTGCTATGAAACGGCTGATATAATTAAGACGCCCTAAGAAACTCATCATATCTTTCTTGTTCTTCGGAGGTGCCAAATCTTGGATAGCCTTGACCTTTCCAGCAGGGACTCCAAAGGCACATTTTGCGGGATTCAGTTTCAGGTTGTACCTTCGAAGTCGATCAAAGAATTTCCTCAAATCTGCTATATGATCTGTGCTTCTCTTGGATTTGATGATGACGTTTATCCACGTACACCTATATCTCCTTATGTATCATGTCATGGAAAATGGCTGTCATGGCCCTCATATAGGTGGCTCCAGCATTCTTTAGGCCAAACGGCATCATTTTGTAACAATATACTCCCTATGGTGTAATAAAGGATGTCTTTTCGACATCCTCTTCATCCATCCAGATCTGATGATATCCTGCGAAGCAATCCACAAAGGATTGAAGTTCATGCTTGTCACAGTTGTCAATCAGTATGTGTATATTGGGCAAAGGTAAATCACCTTTGGGACTTGCTCTGTTTAAATTCCGATAGTCGACACACACTCTAACCTTCCCATCCTTCTTTAGAACCGACACAATGTTAGCCAACCAGGTCGGATATTCAACCACTCTGAGAACCTTGGCTTTGATCTGCTTGGTGACTTCCTCCTTTATTTTCAGACTCATATCTGGTTTGAACTTTCTGAGCTTCTGCTTTATAGGCGGACACATAGGGTTGGTAGGTAGTTTATGAGCCACTCCAACTGGTCATATCATCATAGGACCATGCAAAAATATCCTCATACTCTTTCAAGAATCGAATGTAATCTTCTTTATCTGACTGCGATAGGTGAATGCTTACATGAGTTTCCTTGACTGTTTCAGAGTCTCCCAAATTAACGGTTTCAGTCTCATCCAAATTGGACTTAGGCTTGTTTTCAAAATTTTCCACTTTTCTGACAATTTGCTTAGGTATTATATCCTCTTCTAGATCTTCTGAATCACTATCCTTATGTTGAATTGTCTCGTTACATGTCACAGTCGTAGGTTCATCGGGATAGGTAATAATAATGTTGTAGAGAAAAAAAATGTAAAGAATAATAATAAATACTAAAAATAACAATGCATTAAATAAATCTTGAAAACGTCAAACAAGTACGGCTCGATGACTCGAGCAATTATTTCAAAACAAAATACGTTCAGAACAAAACATTGAAAATGTCTTAGATGCTCATAAAATTGCTTTTAAAAATAATTGATGCTAACTTCCAGGCTACCCAGGAACTCGACGGGCCCTTGATGGCGCAGTAGTCCAATTTTTGAGAACAACTCCCTTCTCCATTGTCTGAATACTAAGGTCTTCCTCCTCCTCCTCCTCCTCCTCAGCTATCACACTGCAGTCCATGTCTTTGTCATCCAGAAATAGCTTCCTTATGCCAGCTAGAGCTTAATCTTCTTCAGACCCCCACATCATGTCAGCTTGATGAAACGACTGGCTCAAATGTGGTACTGGCTGCTCTAGAGGGTAATAAGGACCACGCCACGGTGGCGACCAATTCTGATACTTGTGCCAGGTGTATTCATACCCAAGCCCAAAATTTGTGCCATGACGCTTTAGCTGTATCGGTTTGGTGATCCCCTGGAGATTCTTACCGAGAACCTTGCCTGGTTTATACCATGTCCATGCCAATATACCTTCTATCTTACTGCCCTACCATTTGTCTTTTTCAATTGCGTTAACGCGCTCGACGGAATGGTATGTTTCTCCACCCAACTTCCTTCTATTCTCGATGACCGGAACAGTTTGATTGGTGTAAATGGGATTACTTCCGTCCCCATGGATGATCACTTCTTGATGGTTCCACTCAAACTTCACGACCTGATGTAGAGTAGAAGCAACGGCCCCAGCGGCATGTATCGAAGGTCGTCCCAACAATAGGTTGTAGGTAGCAGATATATCCAATATTTGTAACTCAACATCAAACCAGGTCGGGCCTATCTGTAGGCTGAGGTTGGTCTCCCCCATTATGGACCATTGAGACCCATCAAATACTTTCACATTCATACTCTCTGCTCGTATCTCATGCAGACCTTTACCCAACCTCTTCAAAGTAGTTAGTGGACATATGTTGAGACTTGAACCCCCATCTATCAGGACCATGGCAATAAATTTGTCCTCAAACTGCATTGTGATATGTAGTGCCCTGTTGTGACTTAGTCCTACCGGTGGCAGCTCGTCTTTATGAAAAGTGATCTTGTGGCTTTCTAACACTTGCCCTACCATGTTGGCCATCTCTCTACTGGTGATGTTATTCGGTACATAAGCTTCATTCAACACCTTTATCAAGGCATTCCTATGTGCCTCGGAGTTTTGCAGCAGTGATAAAATGGATATTTGAGCAGGGGATTTGTTCAGATGATCAACCATAGAGTACTCTCTCGTATGCACCTTTCTCCAAAGATCATCTGGGCCAGTCTCAATGACATGTGGCTTCTTTGCTTGTTCCTCCCAAATGGTCGGGTGTATAAACCCTACCAGTTCTTGTCACGCCTTGCGCTGCACCTGTTTCTTCCACTTTTGCCTTTCCTTTCCTTCTTGCTTCCGCAACATAATCCCAAGGTATAGCATTAGACTTAAAATATGGGGTGGGTGCTACCATCACAGTGAAAGGTATCGTTACCTCAACCTCAAATGGAGTTGGTGCAGATACCTCAACTTTAATCGGTGTCTGAGTTTGTATCACGATCGGTGTGAGAGTGACTGGAGATGTTTCAGGGTTATCCCCTTCTCGAATGAGTCCAATTGACTCGTCTGAGTCCCATTCTTCATCGGTCTCTATCACGTTTACCCCTTCACCCCTGTGATCCGGGAGAGGATTGTTACGGACATTGGGTGCAGCCTCCTTTTCCTGTATGACTTTGGTGTCAATTAATGTCTGAATCTTATCCTTCAAAGTACGACACTCATCAATAATATGACCATTCATGCCTGAGTGATAAGCACATGTCTTATTTGGATTAATCCATAGGGAGGAGTTTTTCATAGCAACAACGGGAATGGGAGTGACATAACCGGCATCCTTCGGTCTCTCGTACAGTTGGTCTATGGGTTCAACAATTGGGGTGTATTGTCTGGGTGGTCTGCGGTCGAAATTCGATCTAGGTTTTTGGTAGTTTTGGCGGGCTGGTGGTGAGTGGTAGTATGTTGGTTGGGTGTTATAAGTATGGTAAGTGGCGGCAGGTTGTTGGTATCTAGGAGATGACGACTGATATGTGGGTGGGGGTGTTTGGTATGTAAGGGGAACTTTGGACCTTGGGCTACCATCACCGCACCTACTTCTTTCTTCTTGGAGATACCTCCCGACCGTAAGGCTTTATTTGTGGCTTGGAGTGCTTCAAAATTTGTCACCATTCCTCTTTTGATCCCTTCTTCTATTCTTTCTCCCAATTTGATGATGTTAGAAAATTAATGATTTTCAATAACCATCAGTCTTTCGTAGTATTGCAGATCCTGAGCTCTGACGAAGAACTTATTCATCTATTCTTCTTCCAGTGCTGACCTTACTTTTGCAGCTTCAGACCTCCACCGAGTAGCATACTCGCGGAAAGTTTCCGTTGGCTTCTTCTTGAGATTCTGAATGTAGAAAACATCTGGTGCATTTTCTGTGTTAAACCTGAACCGATCCATGAAATCTGATGCCATGCTTACCCAATTAACCCATTTCTTTGGGTTCTGACTGATGTACCAAGATAGGGCGTCTCCGGTGAGGCTCCTCATGAATAGCTTCATGCGGATTCTTTCATCCTTGCCAACTCCCACAAGCTTGTCACAATACGTTCTCAAGTGCACCTTCGGATCACCAGTCTCGTCGAACATTTTGAATTTAGGAGGTTTATAACCTTCTGGCAGTTCTACATCTGGTTGAATACACAAATCTTCATAATTTAAACCCTCAATGCATTTTCCTCTTTCGACACTTTGAATTCTATCAGTAAGTTTCTTGAGTTCTTCCTCCATGTTCCTGATGAGCAGGTCCTTCTCAGCAGATTCGGGTATGTACAGGGTCTGTTGTGGGTCATCCAACATTTGAAGTGGTTATGACTGATTCATACATCAACTACGACGATCTGGTTATGCATCAGTATTGTATATATATTTTTTCGTGTTTCAGCTTTATATTTTCCGAAAACTTAATAGTATTTGTTTTTTTTCCTTTTTCAGTATATTTCAAGAAACATCTACAAGCATTTCCCTCCAACAGTTGAAACCGCGCTTCTTCATTATCGTGGCAAAGAGTGGTTTGTATCTATAAGCGTTGGTGATCGAAGAAGGTTCAAAGAAGGCTGGAAAATTTTTGTTTTGGACAATTATGTCAAGCGAGATTTCGTCGTCAAATTTACGTTGGTTGATGTTGCACCACTATATGTTGACTTCAATGTTCAAGTGAAGGGAGAAGGAACTTCTGATCATAATCCGATTGAAATTGATTAGTTTTTAGGATGTGTTTTGTGTTTTTCTATCCATTTATTATCTTTTATTTCATGTTGATTTAGTTATGCTAGTTGTGCTTTTGATTTTCTGTTGAACTATAGGAGTTTTCAAATTTCATTTCATCATATTGGTCTTCTTTGCTATAACAACTTTCATTTCTTCTGTATGAAATCAATTTCAAAGACTTTTTTTTTTTTTAAATCAATTCTTCAAGATGAAGACTTAAATGAATTCAACCTAATTCTACCTACACACTACTAAAATGGTTGAGAAGCATAAATGCTTCATTAAGAAGTTAAATGGTTGCACGTGAATAGTTATTACATGGGGATTCAAAAAATTGTAGTTATGAATATAATTGGTAACCAAACCAGATAAATACAATTCAACTAACTCTATGCAAACCAAACCCGATAGTTGCTCACCTCTTGGATTCTTTAGGCTAAGAATTCTTTAGGCTAACTAGAACTATTTCAGTGGTTAAATTATGAGAGGCAAAATATTTACTGGAAAAAATATCGTTGTCACGACCCAAATTAGCCCCTCCGTAAGGTATCGTGATGGCACCTAGTCTTTACGACTAGGTAAGCCTATTATTATAAATAATATAAAGAAAACACAACATTTTAAAGATAAACAACATATTGTGAATAGCCAAGAGTTGTACCACTCGACATATACAAATAATTTCCCAAGACCCGGAATGTCACTAAGTCACAAGCTCCTATAATCTATGTAGCTCTATACAAAAGTCTGAAGATAATAAAGAAAATCTCTAGGCGAGGGAGTAGAAGGGGACTCTGAAGATCTACGGACGCAAGCAAAAGTACCTTGAAGTCTACTAGAATCAGCAGCATGCACTAACCTCGAGGCCGATAGCTCGCACCTGCATCTGCACACGAAAACATGTGCAGGAAAGAGCATCCGTACACTACAATGGTATCCAGTAAGTGTCAAGCCCAACCTCGGTCGAGTAGTGACGAGGTCAGGTCAAGTCCCTACCGGAGTAAACATAATAAATTAAACAGTAAAAGATATAAGTAAAATTTACGGTAACACAGTTAAAGAAATTCTCGAAAATTTAACAGTTAAGGGAGACCTCAGCTCAGAACAAGGTAAACACAGTGGGAAATACCCCGGGATACCGTCCCGTAGTTTCCAAATGAATATGCAATACAGGGAGATCTCTCAGAATATGTCCGTAGTCCCAAAGTAAATATGCAGTGCTGGGGGATCTTCCGAAATACGTCCGTAGTCCCAAAGTAAATATGCAGTGCTAGGGGATCTCCCGGAATATGTCTGTAGTCCCAAAATAAATATGCAAGACAGGGAGATCTCCCAGAATATGTCCATAGTCCCAATTTAAATATGCAACGCAAGATGAAATGGCAGGTATGGCATCGAGTTATACGCTTTATACTGAACACATATAAGGAAAATAGGGACTTAACTAAGCATGGCGCACATAATGTCAGATAGGCAGCTAAACACGTAAGCATGCTCCTCTAATCTAAGCTAAACAATTAAACGTATTAGTGCAATTTAATAAGGAAAAACTGTTTATGATTTAGAAAGGAAAAACGGAATTTTTGCAATAATAGCCCATGTACGTACTCGTCACCTCACGTACACGGTGCCCACACATCAATTAATATCAAACATCTTAAAGGAAAAGTCCCCAACACAAGGTTAGGCAAGCCACTTACCTCGAACCGCTCAAATCAACTCGATATCACGTTCGTGCCACGAGTATCCGATTCCAAATGGCCTAAATCTATTCAAATTAATTGCATAATATAAATATGACTACAAGTAACTAATTTAGCTAATTAATTCGAAGCTAAAGCGTGAAATTAGGAAAAATACACAAAAGGTCTCCCCGGGCCCACGTCTCGAAATCGGGTAAAACTTACAAATTTTGAAAACCCATTCACTCACGAGTTCACTCGAACAAAAAAATCGTCTAAATCCGACGTCAAATTCCCATTCAAATCTCAGATTTGCAATTGGGGAACCTTTTCCTCCATTTCCAAACTTCTACCTTCAATTTCCTTAATTAGACGAGGAAAACAACAATAGATTAATGTATTATGATCAAAATAGAGTTAGAATTAGTTACCCAATAGTTCTCCTTCAAAATCCCTCAAGAAATCATCTCTTACCGAGCTCTAAATCGAATTTTGTGTTATGAAATTTCAAACCCTCGAAATCCTCTTTTTTGCCTAGCGAATTCCGCACCTACGGACCTAGGACCGCACCTGCGGTCACGCACCTGTGGACAAGCCATCACAGGTGCGAAGTCCACTTACTTGGGCTGGGTCCGCACCTGCGTGCATGAGTCCGCACCTGTGGATGCGCTTCTGCGCTCAAACGTCCGCTTCTGCGCTCAAACGTCCGCTTATGCGGAACCTTGGGTCCTTCTCACCTCTGCATCTGCAACTGCCCTTCCGCGGATGCGGTTCCGCTCCTACGGCTCACTCGTCGCATCTGCGACCACTGACTCCCTGGCCTAAAAGTGCACCTGCGATCCCAGTCTCGCTTATGCGAGGCTACACCTGCGGACTCCCCACCGCAGGTGCGAAAACACCAGAACCAGCAACTCAAAAATTCCTCTAAGTCCAAGTTCATTCCGTGAAGCATCTGAAATACACCCGAGGCTCCCAGGACCTCAGCCAAACATACAAACCAATCCTAAAACACCATACGAACTTAGTCGAGCCTTCAAACCACATCGAACAACACCAAAATCATGAATTAAGCACGGATTCAAGCCTAAGAATGTAAAATTTTCCAAATTCTACAAACGATGCCGAACCACATCAAATCTAGTCCGAATGACCTCAAATTTTGCACACAGGTCACAAATGACACTACAAACCTATAGCCACTTTCGGAATTCCATTCCGAGCTCGATATCAAAATTTCCACTATCGGCCGAAATCGCCGAAAAACTAACTTTCGCCAATTCAAGCCTAAATCTACTACAGACCTCCAAAACATATTCCGGACAAGCTCCTAACTCCAAAATCACTCAACGGAGCTAACTGATTTGACAGAATTCCATTCCGGATCCGTCTTCACATAGTTCCGACTACGGTTCAAACTCTAAGGCTTAAACTCACAACTAGGGACTAAGTGTCCCAAAACTCCCCGAATTCCATAACCAAACACTCCGACAAATCCCAAAGGCAGAAACAAATATGGGGAAAGCAGATATTAGGGGATTAGAGCTCTAATTCTCAAAATGACCGGCCGAGTCGTTACATCCTCCCCCTCTTAAACAATCGTTCGTCCTCGAACGAGTATAAAGACATACTTGAAACTGTGAAAAGATGAGGGTACTGGCTACGCATATCCTGCTCGGTCTCCCAAGTCGCCTCCTCGACCGGCTGACCTCTCCACTGGACCTTTACTGAAGCAATATTCTTTGACCTGAGCTTACTGGGGACCGACACCTCCTACCATACAAAGCCTCATATTGTGCCATCTGAATGTAGGACTGGTAACTGTTATTGTAAGAGAACTCTACAAGTGGCAAGTATTGGTCCCATGACCCTCCGAACTCCATCACACAGGAACAGAGCATATCCTCAAGAATCTAAATCATGCTCTCAGACTGCCCGTCTGTCTGAGGGTGAAAGGCTGTGCTCAAATCCAGTACCCAACTCCTTCTGTACGGCTCTCCAAAACTATGATGTAAACTGTGTACCTCTGTATGAAATGATGGATACTGGAATACCATAAAGGCGGAAAATCTCTCCGATATAAATCACAGCCAACCTCTCAGAAGAATAAGTGGTCAACACTGGAATAAAATGAGCTGACTTGGTCAGCCGATCCACAATCACCCAAATAACATCGAACCTTCTCAAAGTCCGTGGAAGTCCAACTACAAAGTCCATGGTGATCCGCTCCCACTTCCAATCTGGGATCTCTAACCTCTGAAGTAATCCACCCGGCCTCTGGTGCTCATATTTGACATGCTGACAGTTGAGACACTTGGCCACAAACCCAACTATATCATTCTTCATCCTCCTCCACTAGTAGTGCTGTCTCAAATCCTGGTACATCTTCGCGGCACCGGTATGAATGGAGTACCGCGAGCTGTGGGCCTTCTTGAGAATCAACTCCTGAAGCCCATCTACATTGGGCACATAGATCTGGCCCTGCATCCTCATCACACCGTCATCACCAATACTCACATCTCTGGCATCACCTCACCGAACCAAGTCCTGAAGAACTAGAAGATGAGGATCATTATACTGGCGCTCCCTGATATGGTCATAAAGAGAAGACCGAGCAACCACACAAGCTAATACCCGGCCAGGCTCTGAAATATCCAATCTCACAAACTGACTGGCTAAGGCCTGAACATCCAAGGCTAAGGGCCTCTCAACTACCGAAAGATACGCCAAACTCCCCAAACTCTCTACCCGGCGACTCAAGGCATCGGCCACTACATTGGCCTTCCCCGGGTGGTATAATAGAGTGATATCATATTCTTTAAGTAGCTTCAACCACCTCCGCTGATGCAAATTAAGGTCCTTCTGCCTGAACAAGTGTTGCAAACTCCGGTGATCAGTGTAAATCTCACAGGGAACACCGTACAAATAATGACGCCAGATCTTCAGGGCGTGAACAATAGCTGCTAACTCGAGATCATGAACCAGATAATTCTTCTCATGCACCTTCAACTGTCTAGACGCGTAGGCAATCACCCTACCATCCTGCATCAATACCGCTCCAAGTCCAATCCTCGAGGCATCATAATAGAAAGTGTAGGACCCCAAACCTGTAGGCAATACTAATACTGAGGTTGTAGTCAAAGTGGTCTTGAGCTTCTGAAAGCTCTCCTCACACTCCTCGGTCCACCTGAACGGATCACCCTTCTGGGTCAGCCTGGTCATAGATGCTGCAATGGATGAAAATCCCCCCACAAAGCAACGGTAATACCCTGCCAAACCAAGGAAACTGCAGATCTCCGTAGCTGATGACGGTCTAGGCCAACTCTGCACTGCCTCCACCTTCTTCGGATCTACCTTGATCCCATCACAAGACACTATGTGGCCCAAGAATGCCACTAAATCAAGACAGAATTCACACTTAGAAAATTTTGCATACAATTTCTTCTCCCTCAAAGTCTGAAGCACGATCCTCAGGTGCTGCTCATGATCTTCCCGAGACCGGGAATATACTAGGATGTCATCAATAAACACAATGACGAAGGAATCAAGATAAGGTCGGAACACACTATGCATCAAATGCATAAAGGCAGCTGGGGTATTTGTCAGCCCAAATGACATGACAAGAAAGTCATAGTGACCATATCTGGTCCTGAAAGCAGTCTTCGGGATATCCGGCTCCCGAATCTTCAACTGATGATAGCCCGAACGCAAGTCAATCTTGGAAAACACCTTGGCATCCTATAATTGATCAAATAAATCATCGATGCGAGGCAATGGATACCTGTTCTTCACTGTGATTTTGTTCAACTAGCGGTAATCAACACACATCCGCATAGAACCATCCTTCTTCTTCACAAATAAGACAGGAGCACCTCAAGGTGACACACTGGGTCGAATAAAGCCCTTATCAAGCAACTCCCATAACTGCTCCTTCAACTCCTTTAATTCACGAGGAGCCATACGATATGGAGGAATAGAGATGGGTTGAGTGCCCGACAACAAATCAATGAAAAAATCAATATCTCTGTGGGGCGGCATGCCCGGAAGATCAGCTGGAAACACATCTGGAAAGTCCCTCACTACTGGAACTGACTCAACTGTATGGGTATCAATACTGACATCTCTCACATAGGCTAGATACGTGTCACACCCCTTCTCAACCATTTCACTAAGCCTTAAGAATTGAAATGACCCTGCGGGGAGTATACTCTAAGGTACCTCTCCACTATAATCTCGGCAAGCCTAGCATAGCCAGCGTCACGGTCTTAGCATGACAATCAAGAATAGCATAATGGAGCGACAACCAGTCTATGCCTAAGATAACATCAAAATCTACCATACTGAGTAATAAAAAATCGGCTTGGTCTCAAAACCACTAAGAGCAATCAAACATGACCGATATACGCGGTCCACAACGAGAGAATCTCCCACGGGAGTAGATACATAAACAGGGGAACTCAAAGAATCCTGAGATATCCCCAAATGTGGAGCAAAATAAGAAGACACATATGAATACGTAGAGCCTGGGTCAAATAATACTGATGCATCCCTATGACAGATAGGGACGATACCTGTGATGACTGAATCTGAAGCAACGGCCTCTGAACGGGCTGGAAGGGCATAGTACCTGGCCTGGCCTCCCCCTCTAGGGACCTCGACCTCCCCGACCTCCACCTCGAGCTGGCTGAGGAGGTGGGGTTGCAGCTGGTGCTGGAAGAATGGCCTGAGGACCCGTGGAGCACGTGGAGGCTGATAAGTCTGTGAAGGTGTACCCCTCCTGGCTCTGGGGCAATCTTTAACCATGTGACGAGTGTCACCACACTCAAAACAACCTCTCGGAGGACGCGACGGCTAAGACTGACTCGTACCTAGCCTGCTGGACTGGCCGGTAATAGCACCTCGAGTAGGAGGCATACTGGATACTGGCGGTACATAATAGGACTCCTGAGGTCTAGGAGAAGCTAGAACACCGCTGGCTGTTGGAAGAGCTGAATGAACAGGGCGACTCACAAAACCTCTACCATAGTGTGCTGCTAGTGCACGAGCTCCTGAATAATGACCAGTCTCTCGAGACCTCTTGGCCGCTCTCTCCTCTCTGTCCCGGGCAAACATGCCCTCCACTCTCTTGGAAATGCTCACTGCCTGCTGATAAGTGATGTCCATCTCCAACTCCCTGGCCATACTAGTCTGAATACTGGGGTAGAGTCCCTCAATGAAGCGATGAACCCTCTCTCTGACTGTAGAACCCAAAGCTGGTGCATGGCAAGCTAACTCACTGAAACAGACTGCATACTCCGACAGAGTCATAGCACCCTGACGCAACTACTCAAATTCTGCGCACCAAGAATCCCTGAGGCTCTGAGGAACATACTCACGTAAGAACATCTCTGAAAACTGAGTCCAAGTGAGTGAGGCTTCCTCGTCCAGACTATTCAGCTCATAGGCACGCCACCACTGATATGCTGCTCCCCTCAGCTGGAAAGCGGTGAAAGAAACCCCACTCGTCTCCACAATGCCCATAGGGCGGAGAATACGATGACACTCCTTAAGAAAACCCAGAGCATCATCTGAAGCTAGTCCGCTGAAAGTAGGTGGGTGGTACTTCTTGTACCTCTCAAGTCTGAGCTGCTCTACCTTAGAAGCAGCTACCCTGATCTCTTGCTGAACCGGAGCCACTGGGGGCATAGGAATATACTCTAGGGCCTGATCAACCTGGACCCTCTGCTCAGGAGTGCGGGCTGCGGGAGTCTGTGCCCCTCCCCAGCCTGAGATGTAGCGGGAGCTATCGAAAATAGTCCAGCCTGAGCCAGAGTGCTGAATATGCTCATGAACTTAGCTAAAGTCTCCTGGAGGGTTGGAGTAGCAATAGGGATCTCCGGTGCTGGCCCTCCAGCTGGAGCTGCTGGGGGCTCCATTGACGCAGCTCTCACAGGTGCTCGGGCTGCACCATGTGGTCGTCCTCTACCCCGACCCCGGCCTCTGGCGGCTCTGGCAGGGGGCTCGGGTGCCTGATCGTCGGTCCTCCTAGTACGGATCCTCACCATCTGTGAGAAAGAATATAATAGAATCTTAGAATTGTTTTGGTGTCAATAACTCGTACGACAAGGAAATCAAAGAAATATGATTGTTCTTAACAGTTACATAGCCTCCCAAAGATAAGTACGGACATCTCCTACCGATCCGCAAGACTCTAATAAACCGGCTTGTGACGCGTGACTCCTATGAACCTAGTGCTCTGATACCAACTTGTCACGACACAAATTAACCCCTCCATAAGGTGTCGTGATGGCACCTAGTCTTTACGACTAGGTAAGCCTATTATTACGAAAAATATAAAGAAAATACAACATTTTAAAGACAAACAACATATTGTGAATAGTCAAGAGTAGTACCACTCGACATATACAAATAATGTTCCAAGACCCGGAATGTCACTAAGTCACAAGCTGCTATAATCTATGTAGCTCTATACAAAAGTCTGAAGATAATAAAGAAAATCTCTAAGCGTGGGAGTAGAAGAGGACTCCGAAGATCTGCGGACGCAAGCAAAAGTACCTTGAAGTCTCATAGAATCAGCAGCACGCTCTAACCTCGAGGCTGATAGCTCGCACCTGGATCTGCACACGAAAACATGTGCAGGAAAGGGCATGAGTACACCACAATGGTACCCAGTAAGTGCCATGCCTAACCTCGGTCGAGTAGTGACGAGGTTAGGTCAAGGACCTACCAGAGTAAACATAATAAATTAAACAGTAAAAGATATAAGTAAAATTTACGGTAACACAGTTAAAGAAATTCTCGAACATTTAACAGTTACGGGAGACCTCAGCTCAGAACAAGGCAAACACAGTGGGAAATACCCCGAGATATCGTCCCGTAGTTTCCAAATGAATATGCAGTACATGGGGATCTCTCGGAATACGTCCGTAGTCCCAAAGTAAATATGCAGTGCTGGGGGATCTCCCGAAATACGTCTGTAGCCCCAAAGTAAATATGCAGTGCTGGGGGATCTCCCGAAATACGTCCGTAGTCCCAAAATAAATATGCAAGACAGGGGAATTTCCCAGAATACGTCCGTAGTCCCAATTTAAATATGCAACACAAGATGAAATGGCAGGTATGGCATCGAGTTATACGCTTTATACTGAACACATATAAGGAAAATAGCGACTTAACTAAGCATGGCGCACCGAATGTCAGATAGGCAGTTAAAACACGTAAGCATGCTCCTCTAATCTAAGCTAAACAATTAAACGTATTAGTGCAATTTAATAAGGGAAAACAGTTTATGATTTAGAAAGGAAAAATAGAATTTTTGCAATAATAGCCCATGTACGTACTCGTCACCTCACGTACACGGCGCCCACACATCAATTAATATCAAACATCTTAAGGGAAAAGTCCCCAACACAAGGTTAAGCAAGTCACTTACCTCGAACCGCTCAAATCAACTCGATATCACGTTCTTGCCACGAGTATCCGATTATAAATGGCCCGAATCTATTCAAATTAATTGCATAATATAAATATGACTACAAGTAACTAATTTACCTAATTAATTCGAAGCTAAAGCGTGAAATTAGGAAAAACACCCAAAAAGTCTCCTCGAGCCCACGTCTCGGAATCGGGTAAAACTTACAAATTTTGAACACCCATTCACTCACGAGTTCACTCAAACAAAATAATCATCTAAATCCGACGTCAAATTCCCATTCAAATCTCAGATTTTCAATTGGGGAACCTTTTCCCCCATTTCCAAACTTCTACCCTCAATTTCCTTAATTAGAAGAGGAAAACAACAATAGATTAATGTATTATGATCAAAATAGAATTAGAATTAGTTACCCAATAGTTCTCCTTCAAAATCCCTCGAGAAATCGTCTCCCACCAAGCTCTAAATCGAATTTTGTGTTATGAAATTTCAAACCTTCGAAATCCTCTTTTCTGCCTAGCAATTTCCGCACCTGCGGATAGTCCAGCGCAGGTGCGAAGTCCACTTACTTGGGCTGGGTCCGCACCTGCGCGCATGAGTCCGCACCTGTGGATGCGCTTCTGCGCTCAAACGTCCGCTTCTGCGGAACCTTGGGTCCTTCTCACCTCCGCATCTGCGACTGCCCTTCCGCGGATGCGACTCCGCTCCTGCGGCTCACTCATCGCATCTGCAACCACTGACTCCCTGGCCTAAAAGCGCACCTGTGATCCCAGTCTCTCTTATGCGAGGCCGCACCTGCGGACTCCCCACTGCAGGTGCAAAAACACCAGAACCAGCAACTCAAAAATTCCTCTCTAAGTCCAAGTTCATTCTGTTAAGCATCCGAAACACACCCGAGGCCCCCATGACCTTAACCAAACATACAAACCAATCCTAAAACACCATACGAACTTAGTCGAGCCTTCAAACCACATCGAACAACACCAAAATCATGAATTAAGCACGGATTCAAGCCTAAGGATTTAAAATTTTCCAAATTCTACAAACGATGCCGAACCATATCAAATCTAGTCCGAATGACCTCAAAATTTGCACACAGGTCAGAAATAACACTAGAACCTACAACCACTTTCGGAATTCCATTCCGATCTCGATATCAAAATTTCCACTATCGGCTGAAATCGCCGAAAAACTAACTTTCGCCAATTCAAGCCTAAATCTACTACAGGCCTCCAAAACACATTCCGGACGTGCTTCTAACCCCAAAATCACTCAACAGAGCTAACGGAGTCGACGGAATTTCATTACGGATCCGTCTTCACACAATTTCGATTACGGTCCAAAACTCTAAAGCTTAAACAAACAACTAGGAACTAAGTGTCCCAAAACTCCCCGAATTCCATAACCAAACACTCCGGCAAATCCCAAAAGCAGAAACAAATATTGGGAAAGCAGATATTAGGGGATCGGGGCTCTAATTCTCAAAACGACCGGCCGGGTCGTTACAACCGTTAATATTGAAAGAAATTAAGCGTTCAATATTCTCAAACCAGATATTCTCACTACTGGTTGGATCAAGAATTCATGAATAGAATTTTGGGTAAACAAAATGGATGCATTGAAAAATTTAAAGACTTCTTTTAGGAGTATAAAAGATTAATTGAAACCCTAACCCTAACCCTAACCCTAGCTAAATTCAAACCATAACTCATACTATAAATAGAAGGAAAATTACATTATTAATCTCATCATCCAAATCATCTACCTGTCACGACCCAATTTTTCCCTCCGTTTGGGTATCCTGATGGCACCTAATCTTAAGGACTAGGTAAGCCTAACAATAATTAAAACAACAATATTATTTAAATAGAATCTCTTAAAATTCCCAAAACCGGTAGTACAAGTCATAAGCTCTACAGAGTGTTTGCTAGAAAACATCCAAATACAATTGTCCAGAAATAAGAATAAACAGTGCAAAAACAAAAAGTTGAAGGTGACTCCGAAGCCTGCGAACGCAGCAACAGGTTTACCTTGAGTCTCCATAGCAACAGTCCACACAGCTAGCTAACGAACAAGTACCTACATCTGCACAAAAATATGCAGAAGAGTAGCATGAGCACACCACAGCGGTGCCTAGTAAGTATCAAGACTAAGCTCGGTAGAGTAGTGACGAGGAACAGTCAAGACACCAACTAGTCTAATAAACTGAACAGATATAAGTACATGAACAATAGAAGCATGATGTCACATAAAAACTATGCAATATGGCTCACAGTACAGTGATGGCAATAAGGAAAGAAACAACAAGTATCAGCGGAATATCATGAAAATGACACATAAAGGTGAATGGAACACAACCTAAATACGAAATCACAAATACAACAAGGACAAGTAATAACTCAGCAACTACAACTGCTTTTACATCAGGTTCTAGTCAACAACTCCACGAGGTACCGAATATCAGACAAATCACAACTCACGGGTCTCAATACCTGAACTCTAACACTTGGCATCATGTGCCCTCAAAACATCTCATAACCGCACTGGCGACTCACGTGCCAATAGAGCCATTCTCACATAGAAGGCAAGTAAACAAGGGTGAGCATCTATGCTCAACAATATCAAGAACACCTCTTATCCGGTAAAATTGCTTAACTACGCGTATGCTTGTGCAAGTGTCCTACTATAGTCCATATCAGCAAATAAGCATAAGGAAAAAGAACGGACATCACGTAGAATATTTTCTCACCGCTTTCACAAGATAAAGCTCACACATGTATGTATACCACTTCACAAATATCAACAACAAGAATTCCCCCAGGCCTCAAATCATCACAAATCAATCCCTGACACAACCCACCTTGTCTCGTCACGTGTACAATAATAAAGTAAGTGCCCGCATTGTCTCGCCACACGTGCATAACAATGTTCCCACCTTGTCACGCCACATGCGCAACCCACAAATATATATATCCCACCTTATCACGCCGCATGTGCAAATATCAATAGTAACAATAGTACGGCAGAAACCTCTTGCAACCCCATAATAACAACCGCACGGCAGAAACCTCATGCATCACAATGATAACAACCGCACGGCAGAAACCTCATGCATTACCACAGCAAATACAACAAAAACAATGGCAATAATACAAAGTACGACAAGTAAATCAACTCAAGAACTTTTAAATCACAAGAAAATGTAGAACCAATCCACAAGGAATAACCACAGTCTGGAATGCTAGGTGTAAAGAGAATAACTCAACAAGGGAAAACTAATGTGTAGTAACGATCCCACAATATATACCTTAACAACAGGGAAGCTAACACTAGTCAGATAATTCCAAATAAAACAAGTTGACTAAGATATAGGATATCTAAACTTCTTTTAAGGTTGAGAAAATTACGAAGGATATTCAACAATTCAATTAAGGATAAGCAGCGGAAAAATAATCATAACCTCAATTAAGACTGAACAATTATAGGATGAAATAATATTAATTCCAAATAAAGATAAGCAGTTATGAAACGATAGCATGACAATAGAGGAGGTAAAATCTTCAGTTAAGTCAAATAAGAGTCAAATAGGCAATAAGAGTGAATCCTGAAGCAATTAATTCTAACTAAAGCATGTAGAGGTGAAACTAGTAAATAGAGACTTAATCACATCAAGAACAACTTCATACTCGGTGAATGTAAGGACCTAAGAATCCTAAGAGGCCAACTTTCCAAAAATAAGTCCGAGCACGTACTCGTCACCTCGCGTACATGAACTACAGTCAACATAGAAGACTCAATCCTAAGGGAAAATCCCCCACACAAGGTTAGGCAAGATACTTACCTCAAAGAAGACAGACTGATACTCAAAAATGAACTTCTCGGGTGAAATGACCTCCGGGCGTCTCAAACCTAATCAAAATAACTTTAAAGCACAAATAAAAATCATAAGAGACTATTCCGGATTATAAAGTCTCAATCTTTATCAAAATCTAAGAATCAGTCCAAAAGTCGACCCCTGGGCCCGCACCTCGGAACCCGACAAATTTTACAAAACTCGAACACTATGAGTCCAATCATACAAAAATTATCAAATTCCGATACCATTTCGTCCCTCAAATCATGATTTTTCATTTTGGAAATGTTCTTCAAAAACCAACATTTTTCTCAACTCAAAACACAAATTAAATGATAAAAACAAAGATAAAATCACGGAATATAATAAATTCTAGGTGAAGAACACTTACCCAATCGATTTGCTTGAAAAACCCACAAAATAACGCTCAAAACCGAGCTCTAGAACTCCAAAAAAGATGAAAATGACAAACCCTCGGAATAGAGGACTTTATATTCTGCTCAGGTGTTTTGTGCATCGCGAACGCGGAGAAAGGGACGCGTTCGCGAAGAAGAAAAACAAAAGCTGCCCAGTTATTCTTCGCGAACGCAACAACATGTTCGCGAACGCAGAGAGGATAAATATGATGGCCCAACGACTGCTCTTCGCGAACGCGTGAAGTAGTACGCGAACGCGAAGAGTGTAATTGAATAGCTACTCTAACGCGTAAGCGACACGTGAATGCAAAGAGGAAAATGATCACCAGTGCCCGGGGCCTGGTTTGCACTTCGCGAACGCGAGATAGGGAATACGAACGTGAAGAAGGGGGTGGCAGAACTTTGCGAACGCGAGAGTGTGACTGCGAACGCGAAGAGGAAATATTTCACCCTCCAAAATAACACTATGCGAACGTGAAGGCAAGGAACGCGATGAAGGAAATCAAATGACAGATAACAACAATTCAAAATAGGGGGAAATGACCCGTAGCCCATCCGAAGCTCACCCGAGGCCCCCGGGACCCCGTCTAAACATACCAACAAGTCCCATAACCTAACATGGACTGGCTCGAGGTCTCAAATCACATCAGACAACGCCAAAAATACAAATCACACCACGAATCGAACTTATGAACTTCTAAAACTTCCAACTTTGAAAACTCGAGCCGAAACCAATCTAACCGACCCGGAATGACGTCAAATTTTGCAGGCAAGTCCCAAATAACATAACGGAGTTTTTCCAACTCTTAGAATCGCATTCCGACCCCGATATCAACAAGTCCACTTCCGGTCAAAATCTCCAAAAATTTAACTTTTGCCATTTCAAGCCTAAATCCGCTACAGACCTCAAATTCACGGTCCGGACACGCTCCTAAGTCCAAAATCACCCAACGGAGCTAACGGAACCGACAGAACTCTATTCCGGAGTCGTCTTCGCACAGTTCCGACTACGGTCAAAATCCTAAGACTTAAACTTTCATTTTAGGGACTAAGTGTCCCAAATTACTCCGGATCATCCGGTAACTGAATTTAACCACGTATGCAAGTCAATACACATAATATGAAACTGTTCAAGACCTTATGCCGCCGAACGGAGCTTAAATTCTCAAAACAACCAGCCGAGTCGTTACATCCTTCCCCTCTTAAACAAACGTTCATCCTCGAACGTGCTAAGAATCGCCTCGAAGTCTTCAAATCACTGAAAGTACATATCCAACACACACCCGCGGGCGACACCACGTCACCCCAATCCACATAATCCTGACGACACCATCCCAACTGTAATTCATCCTTTTTGCCAACACCGATAAGCCTTAGAGTCAAAATTTTCACCTTCCATTTATCTTCAAAAGACCCGATTCTAAATCCATAACCGGTATCATTCTCAACCAGTTGTAACAACTCATGCCTACACCCACAAGGTATGACCACACAACAAGACACACCACACATAGGACCATAATAACATTTCTGATCACAATAGCTGCCCGTAATCAAAACCATCACCGACAATTAGCCTCATATCCGTTAGAACCCTGTTAAAACCTCCACAACACTGACAACGATGCAAGAAACACGAAAAACTCTTAACTATACACCCGAATCAACAAGTCACAACTAACACCACCGGGCACACACCCCGCAAGCTAAAACTTGAGAAGCACAGAATGAAAATGAATGAATATTTAAAGAGAAACACATAAGGGAAATATGAAACAAGCCCTACAGACACAACTCTCTAACAGTATCATACTACGAATCAATTCAAAATGAAAAATCAAAGTACATGAACAAATCATAAGGATCTCATCCTGGTATACCCTTCCACCGTGGCACGCAGCCCGGCTCAAACATATCAAATCACATAGAATCGCGAGGGTCTCACCCTCAACTCTGAATCACAAGTCAAATACACATCATACCAATGGAAATCTTTCACTAATTCAATTCTGCTAATAAAATCACAACACTTACTAAAACCTCACCCCCGTAGAGTATCAAATTATAAATCGTAACCAATTTACTCAGGAATCACATCAAACCTGCCATAATAGACAACATGAATTCACTTATAGTCTCGTAACTTTCAATAATGAATAGAAAACAACGATAGACACGGCTATCACTCATAGAATCTCCCAACGGGGTAAACATCTAAACATAATACTAAGTCATAAACTCACCCATAGGTGGGACAACAAGTAGGGGAACTCGCCCCGATAAGCAGGACCGAATCAAAATACGAATGGTGCCCCTCTGTAACAAATCAAAAGCATACATATATGATATCATCTGGCGCAGTGGCCTCAAGCCTACTATATGAAACACATCAACGGGTCGGGCCTTCCCCTCTTGGGCACCCCCTACTCGCCTGAATACTCCGCTGTGACATACCTATCCGGAGTCTAGGACAATCTTTCACCTTGTGGCTAGTATATCCACACTCGAAGCAACCTCTCTGCTGACGTGGTTGTGGGAACTGTGCGGTACTAGTACTCTGAGACCCATGAGCACCTGAAACACTGTGCAAAGCCTGAAGTGCAAACTGAACTGGCTGACCCATATAACCACTACCATGTCGTACCCTGCCTCCAAAATAAGGACCAGTAGATCTCTCCGGTCTACGAGGCATCCTCACCTCCCTGTCCTCTCTCTCCTGATCTCGCATGTACTCGCTCTCAAGGCCCCGCCTGTCCTCTTCCTCCTAATCCCACATGCCCTCTACACGGCGAGTGATCCCTGCCACCTGCTGAAATGAAACATCAGACTCTAACACCCGAGCCATGCTGAACCGAATATCATGCCTCAGTCCCTCAATGAATCTGCGGACACGCTCTCTAAATGTGGCGACCAAAGCAGGCGCATGCCTGGCCAAATCACTAAATCTCACGGCATACTCTGACACTAACATGGTGCCCTGGCGCAGCTGCTCAAACTTCGCGCACCATACATCTCGAAGGGACTGAGATACAAACTCTCTCAGGAACATCTCTGAAAACTGAACCCATGTAAGTGAAGCTAACTCGGCTGGGCTACCCAACTCATATGCCCGCCACCAGTGGTAAGACACTCCCCTGAGCTGGAACGTAGTAAAAGCAACCCCGCTCCTCTCCTCAATACCCATAGCACGGAGAATGCGGTGACACTCTTCCAGAAAACCCTGTGCACTCTCTGAAGCCAAACCACTGAATATATGAGGGTCATATTTCTTGAACCTTTCAAGTCTAAGCTGCTCTTCCTCAGATGCTGCTGCCCTGACCACGGGCTAAATTGGAACCACAGGCTGTGTCACTATGACACCTAGAACCTGACCAACATGAAATCGCTTCTATGGGGTGTGGGCTGCGGGAGTCTGGGTCCCTCCCCCGGTCTGTGATGTAGCTGGTGCAACCGAAATCAACCTCGTCTGAGCCAATGTACCAAACATGCTCAGGAACTGTGCTAAGGTCTCCTGAAGTCCGGGGGTAATAACAGGCGCCTCCGGTACTTGCTCCCCAACTAGAACTACTGGCGGCTCCTAAACTGTTGCTCTGGTAGGTGCTCCGGCTGTGACACTTACTCCTCGTCGGCCTCTGCCTCTGCCTCTAGCGATACTTGCTCCGGAAGCAGCGTCGTCTATAACTATAGCTTGTGTCCTCACCATCTGTGAGAGAATGAAATGATAAAAGTTCAAACTCTGAGATCAATAAGCTCGCACGAAAGGAATGAAAGAAGTCAGATTGTCCTAATAGTTCTATAGCCTCTCGAAGATAAGTACTACGACTCTGTACCGATCCGCAAGACTCTACTAAAATTGCTTATGACTCATAGCACCTATGAACCTAGAGCTCTAATACCAACTTGTCACGACCCAATTTTTCCCTCCGTTTGGATATCGTGATGGTACCTAGTCTTAGGGACTAGGTAAGCCTAACAATAATTAAAACAACAACATTATTTAAATAGAATCTCTTAAAATTCCCAAAACTGGTAATATAAGTCATAAGCTCTACAGAGTATTTGCTAGAAACTTCTAAATACAGCTGTCCAGAAATAAGAATAAACAGTGCAAAAACAAAAAGCTGAAGATGACTCCGAAGCCTGCGAACGCAGTAGCAGGTTTACCTTGAGTCTCCACAGCAACAGTCCACATAGCTAGCTAACGAACAAGTACCTGGATCTGCACAAAAATGTGCAGAAGAGTAGCATGAGCACACCACAGCGGTGCCCAGTAAGTATCAAGACTAACCTCGATGGAGTAGTGATGAGGAACAGTCAAGACACTCACTGGTCTAATAAACTGAACAAATATAAGTGCATGAACAACAGAAGCATGATGTCACATAAAAACTATGCAATATGGCTCACAGTACAGTGATGGCAATAAGGAAGGAAACAACAAGTATCAGCGGAATATCATGAAAATGACACAGAAAGGTGAATGGAACACAGCCTAAATCCGAAATCACAAATACAACAAAGACAAGTAATAACTCGGCAACTACAACCGCTTTTACATCGGGTTTTAGTCAACAACTCCATGAGGTACCGAACCTCGGACAAATCACAACTCACAGGTCTCAATACCTGAACTTTAACACTTGGCATCCTGTGCCCTCATAACATCTCATAACCGCACTGACGACTCATGTGCCAATAGAGCCATTCTCATATAAGGCAAGTAAACAAGGGTGAGCATTTATGCTCAACAATATCAAAAACACCTCTTATCCGATAAAAGTGCTTAACTACGCGTATTCTTGTGCAAGTGTCCTACCATAGTCCATATCAGCAAATAAGCATAAGGAAAAAGAACGGACAGCTCGTAGAATATTTTCTCACAGCTTTCACAAGATAAAGCTCACACAGGTATGTATACCACTTCACAAATATCAACAACAAGAATGCCCCCAGGCCACAAATCATCACAAATCAATCCCTGACACAGTCCACCTTGTCTCGCCACATGTGCAATAATAAAGTAAGTGCCCGCCTTATCTCGCCACACGTGCATAATAATGTTCTCACCTTATCTCGCCACATGCGCAACCCATATATATCTTATATCCTACCTTGTCACGCCACATGTACAAATATCAATAGTAACAATAGCATGGCAGAAACCTCTTGCAACCCCATAACAACAACCGTACGACAGAAACCTCGTGCATCACAATGATAATAACCGTACGGCAGAAACCTCGTGCATCACCACAATAAATACAACAACAACAATGGCAATAATACAAAGTACGACACGTAAATCAACTCAAGAACTTTTAAATAACAAGAAAATGTAGAACTAATCCGCAAAGAATAACCACAGTCTGGAATGCTAGGCGTAAAGAGAAAATCTCAACAAGGAAAAACTAATGTGTAGCAACGATCCAACAATATACACCTCAACAACAGGGAAGCTAACACGAGTCAAATAATTCCAAATAAAACAAGTCGACTAAGATATAGGATATCTAAACCTCTTTTAAGGTTGAGGAAATTACGAAGGATATTCAACAATTCAATAAAGGATAAGCAGCGGAAAAATAAGCATAACCCCAATTAAGACTGAATAATTATTGGATGAAATAATATTAATTCCAAATAAAGATAAGCAGTTATGAAAAGATAGCATGACAACAGAGGAGGTAAAATCTTCACTTAAGTCAAATAAGAGTCAAATTGGCAATAAGAGTGAATCCCGAAGCAATTAATTCTAACTAAAGCATGTAGAGGTGAAACTAGTAAATAGGGACTTAATCATATCAAGAACAACTTTATACTCAGTGAATGTAAGGACCTAAGAATCCTAAAAGACCAACTTTCCAAAAATAAGTCCGAGCACGTACTCGTCACCTCGCGTACATGGACTACAGTCAACATAGAAGACTCAAATCCTAAGGGGAAATCTCTCACACAAGGTTAGGCAAGATACTTACCTCAAAGAAGATAGACCGATACTCAAAAATGAACTTCTCGGGTAAAATGACCTCCGGGCGGCTCAAATCTAATCAAAATAACTTCAAAACACAAATAAAACTCATAAGAGACTATTCCGGATTATAAAGTCTCAATCTTTATCAAAATCTAAAAATCAGTCCAAAAGTCGACCCCCGGGCCCGCACCTCGGAACCTGACAAATTTTACAAAACCCGAACACTCATTCTGATATGAGTCCAACCATACAAAAATTATCAAATTCCGATACCATTTCGTCCCTCAAATCATGATTTTTCATTTTAGAAATTTTCTTCAAAAACCAACATTTTTCTCAACTCAAAACACAAATCAAATGATAAAAACAAAGATAAAATTACCGAATATAATAAATTCTAGGTGAAAACTACTTACCCAATCGATTTGCTTGAAAAACCCACAAAGAATCGCTCAAAACCGAGCTCTATAACTCCAAAAATGGTGAAAATGGCAAACCCTCGGAATAGAAGACTTTATATTCTGCTCAGGTGTTTTGTGCATCACGAACGTGGTGAAAGGGACGCGTTCGTGAAGAAGAAAAACAAAAGCTGCCCAGTTGTTCTTCGCGAACGCGGAGAGGAAAAATATGATAGTCCAACGACTGCTCTTCGCGAACGCGTGAAGTAGTACACGAACGTGAAGAGTGTAATGGAATAGCTACGCGAACGCGTAAGCGACACGCAAACGCGAATAAGAAAATGATCACCAGTGCCCAGGGCCAGGTTTGCACTTCGTGAACGCGAGATATGGAATGCGAACACGAAGAAGGGGTGGCAGAACTTCGCGAACGTGAGAGGGTAACTGCGAACGCGAAGAGGAAATATTTCGCCCTCCAAAATAACACTACGCGAACGTGAAGTCAAGGACGCGAACGCGATGAAGGAAACCAGATGACAGATAACAATAGTTCAAAATAAGGGGAAATGACCCGTAGCCCATCCGAAACTCACCCGAGGCTCCCGGGACCCCGTCTAAACATACCAACGAGTCCCATAACCTAACACGGACTCGCTCGAGGTCTCAAATCATATCAGACAATGCCAAAAATACAAATCGCACCACGAATCGAACTTATGAACTTCCAAAACTTCCAACTTTAAAAACTCGTGCCGAAACCAATCTAACCAACCCGGAATGACGTCAAATTTTGCAGGCAAGTCCCAAATAACATAATGGAGCCGTTCCAACTCTTGGAATCACATTCCGACCCCGATATCAAAAAGTCCACTTCCGGTCAAAATCTCCAAAAATTTTACTTTTGCCATTTCAAGTCTAAATCAGCTACAGACCTCAAATTCACGGTCCGGATACGCTCCTAAGTCCAAAATCACCCAAGGGAGCTAACAGAACCAACGGAACTCTATTCCGAAGTCGTCTTCATACAGTTCCGACTACGGTTAAAATCTTAAGACTTAAACTTTTATTTTAGGGACTAAGTGTCTCAAATCACTCCTGATCATTCGATAACTGAATTTGATCACGTACGCAAGTCAATACACATAATATGAAGTTGTTCAAGACCTTATGCCACCGAACAGAACTTAAATTCTCATAACGACCGGCCGGGTCGTTACACTACCTATTCTGCGAAGAGTGCGAAAATAACAATGGATAGAACTTCAATGAAAAAAACAATTGATGAACCTCTTCATGGTTCTCCGGTTAACCACAACATCCTTTACCAAGATGTAAGAAACCAGTTGAAAAAGCTGAAGATTGAGGCGAACTTGCTGCTGCTTAGGATGGCGCGTGAAATTGGCTCCGACTACGTGAAAAGGCTTCTACTTGATTCCTACCCTCTTACCTGCTGTTATGATATGTTGGAGGAACTGCTCGCTGACCAAAATAAAGATAACGATGCTCCTGTTATCGTTATAAGCAGTGACACCGAAGCCGCCTCTAAGGCATCAAAATCTGTCAATCAAAAGATAGAGTAGAGTAAAAGATTGATATTTTAAGTCGTTTTGTTATGCATGCCATGTTTGTAGCATGGTATGCTAAAATGAATTATCTTCTAAATATTATTTTGAATATGTTAAAGATTATCAAGTAATCAATGAAAATGCTTATTTCGTATTTCTTTACCCACAGCTTCCGTTACTTTTGGTTCTTTTTTTATACATGTTTTAAAATATTTTTGCTTCCTTTATCCCCTGGTTCCAAATATTATCGAGCCAAAAGCAATACGCGTTTTTATGTATAAATATGGTCACTTTGCCTATCTATTATGAAGAAAACAATATGATTCCTTACTCAAATAATATATGAAGATAACGATTCCTTACTCAAAGAAGAATAGCTAGAATAAATAACGATTCCTTACTCAAGGAAGAATAGCTAGAATAAAAAAAATAAAACATGCTTCAAAGAAATTAATTACTCAAATCATGAACTCGAACAGTGCAATGTAGATCCTTGGATGCATTTTTGTCCGTTTTAGCAATACCAAAAGAGAAATGAATTCTTCTCACACATATTCCATATTAAAAGTGAGAAACTAAAAATAAATACTAATATTTATTTATTAAATAATTTAACATCCAAATGCAGATTCATCACAAACACAGAGATACAAACATCTTAACCTCACTTGAACGTAAGTTTTGCTAGAGATGAAACTTAAAAGCAACCATCACAAAATGAACTAAATCAGCAAGAAATTAAATAAAAATTCAGTAGTCACACTATGAACTAAACACAAAACCAAAGAGTATGGATAGAAAGCTTACTGTAAATAGAGTAGCACAATTGATATGGGGTAGTAGAGTTGGTCAGGTAGGATTGTTTAGGGAGTACGGATGAATAGAAGGGAATCAATTGTAAATGTTTGTGCTGGTGATCAATAAAAATTTTATTTTTACCAAAAAAAAATGAACTAAACAAAAATAATTTAGGAATGCAGATTAATACAAAATTAATATACAAAATGCAGATTATTTCCTTGGAATATTTTGCATGAAACATAATCGAAAATGCTAAAGAAGTCATAAAATTCGAACTTCATAGATAATGAAAAAAGTAAACATGAAATAAGCATGCCCAACTTCATACAATACTTGATATTCAAAATGAAAAACAAAGTTTTCATCTCTTGCACACCAAAGAAAAATAGCCAACACTTTTCTAACATAAGATAAAATAAGAACTAAAATTGACATAATTAGTTTGCAATATTTTCTGACAGCTTCAACCCAATAAATATGCCCGCTAATATAGCAGATGAAATAGTATTTGCTGCACTTTCATTTGTTACCACTTCTTCACTTTCTTCAATAGCCGAGCTTGAAGATGACTCTTCCTGTGAACAACTTATTTTTTGAAATTTGTTGAAGGCTTCTAAGGCTTCATCATAACATTGGAAAGCTTGAAAGTAGCTACCCTCGACTCCAACAAGCATATTAACACACTCACACCAACATTTGTATATTCCCGGCTTCTTATCACAAAATACAACAAAAATCATAGATTTGAGATTTTGTTTACCTTCAACTGATTTTTCAAATTCATTGAACGCCGATATGGCCGCATCGTGAGACTTGAAAGACTGGAAGATGATACGCTTAACCTCGAGAACCATAGGAGAACATTCACTCCATGAGTAGTATATTCCTAATATTTTATCAGAAAATATAACATATACTTTTGAAGCACTATTCTTCTTCGAATGCACCATTATTGATTCCTTAATCTATTAACTCACACTTAAAAGAACATATGAGTTTAAATGAAGGTTTGTTTAAGTATGTTTTCGGCCATCTAGGGTTTTGTTTAAGTAAGGTTTTGACCATCTAGGTTTGTTTAAATAGTAGGGCTTTGAAGACCTTATTATACTAAAAATATACGAAATACACAATCAAATACATGTTTATAGATGAATAATTTTGAAATATATACGTATATACTACAAAAAAAGGATGAAAATATGTAAAAAAAAAATAATTAAAAAAAAAGGTTTATGGGAAATAGAGTTTGCAACCTTTGAGATCTTCCATGTATTGGGAAGACAACTATTAAATGGGTGGGAGAGAAATATTCAAACCTAACTAAAAGGGCATTATCGGTATAAAGATTCGCCTGGAACCTAATTTGGGAGTAAATTTATCTTAATGACCCCATTTGGGTCAAGGTGGCCAAAAATGGTGTGGCCAAAAGGATTTTTCCAAAGAAAAAAAGAAGTAAGGATAGTTTGTAAATTACATCTCGAATGTCACATTTCGATTTGTCAAAACATAAAGTGTTTACCGGATATTCAATAGTGGACAAATGACAAATTACGTGGGGCTATTCAAGGAGGGTTTGGAACCAAAATGTGATTCTTTTGGACTCAAAGAACAAAAATGTGGTTCTTTAATATATAACGTTATTTTAAAGGGCGCTATACCTTAACGACCGGTTACCCGTTAAGGTATAGCGCCCTTTAAAAAGGCGCTATGTTTGAATCCACATGGCGCAGGAAAAACAGATAAATAGAATTTAATGTATTAAAAGATGAGTAGAGTGGTGGATGGTGCAATGGTAGAGTGCACCACCCTACTCCTCCTTGAATACACTAAATTCTATTTATCTGCGTTTTTTGCGCCACGTGGATTCAAATATAGCGCCTTTTTAAAGGGTGCTATACCTTAACGGGTAAATGTCCGTTAAGGCATAGCGCCCTTTAAAAAAACGTTATATATTAAAAAAAAAGTCACTATATTTATTTTTCGCACATTATAATTCTTTAAATTCAAAAAAATCACATTTTGAATTCGGACTCTATTCAAGGAGGCTTTCATAATGTATGACGAGCTCAGAAATTCACACTATTCTTTGTTGGACTCTATTCAAGGAGGCTTTCATAATGTCTGACAAGCTCAGAAATTCACACTATTCTTTGTTAGACTTGTCTTCTCTTTCTAGATCATTCTAGGACTCACGAACCATATCTCCATATACTGTCATTTTCAAGTCTAAAAGAGTAAAATTATACAACAACTACAAACCAAGAATAATTTTACGAGTTAGGTTTGGGGAAGATAACGTGTACGTATTTTACCCCTATCTTAAAGATAGAGACACTATTTCAGATAGATCATCGGCTCAAGGAAAGAATAAAATTATACTTGGATATAAATGCTAATTCTGTATTTATATGTAGTAAACTTCACTATTTGTACATATATATATATATTAGTATAACTATGAGTAATGATAACTAAACCTATTAAGTTTTAATATTTGAACTTAACACGAAATATGAAGATACTGATTTTGCATACCCATTATACAATTTTTATCTCTCTGAAAATAAGAGAAGAGGCGGAGTCGGGTGGCAGCGGCCACTCGTTGAGCTGCCAACAGTTTAAAGCCCCTTGGTTGGTTGCTCTGACTTCTGAGTGGGTTTGCCTCGAGAATATTACTTTAAAAAAATGTCACTAGAATCTTGTAAATTGAATTGTATTTTTTCTCCTTAGACTCTTGACTGAAAATGCCTATTAACTTAGGACTCCTCATGTAAAATGAAACACTTAAGCAAAATTTAAAGTACTATTCCCTCCGTCCTAATGTATGTTATGCAACTTTGGCTGATCACGAAATTTAAAAAATAAAATAAATAAAATTTATGATCTAAAATAAGTTATAAATATAATGCGTATATATAATATGAAAATTTTAAAGTTAAATTATTTTTATTTATAAAAAAATAAAGTATATTATTCTTTTTGAAACGTAACATAAATGAGAGTGCATCATATCATTGGGACAAAACGAGTACAACTATTTTATACCATATACAAATCATTTTAGAAAGCCAAAGGCTCTAGAGGTCAATTCGTTTACACCAACACCTACTACGAGTAGTTGGTGCTTTCTTGGGATTAAACTTTTCTTTCCCATAAATTAGAAGGAACAAACAAAAATATTATATTAAATCCCCCTCCCCTCCCCTCCCCCAAACCTTTTTTTTTACTTTCTAAACCGGTCCACAATAAGTGACCAATTTGTCTTGGGCACACCCATTAAGGAAACACTAAATTTTAGACAAAAATAGTTAATGTAACAAAACTACCCTTAATTAAATATTGAAGCATAGTTAATGTGAGGAGTAAAAGACTTTTTAGAGATACGTACATAAGAGTAACTTTGAAAAAGCAAATTGAATTTTTTCTTGGTTTTATAAATTGACACTTATTTTGGACCAAAATAAAAAAATAAATTAATCACTTATTATGGACAGAAAGGAATACCATTTATCATAAACTTTGTATTAAAGTTGACAATTAAATAGCTTTCTTGAATGTTAGAAGCCTCTAGTAAATTAGTTTCTAGAGAATAGAGATATTCTAGCGCACAGTTTTGAAGTTGCAATTTGACTCGAGGTATTATAGTTCTAACTTGAGTTATTGCAAGAGAGCGTAAAACACTAATTGCAGTATTGATTACAAGTATAAAGCAGATAATGACTTGCTTATTATTTTAATTAATAGTATTATTATATTATATTATATTATATTATATTATATTATATATAGAGTCAGAGGATGTGCACTCAGGATTAAGAAACTGACATAGGTCCGCAAGTGTGAAACGAAAACAAAAGGCTGGAGTCCAAAACCAAAAGGTGGTGAATAAATAAAAACCTAAAAGAATAAAGAAATTGGGTGATAAAGATAGATCAATTGACTTAATATTATCAAATAATTACCGGAAAGAATAATACTTGTGAAAATAGTCAAAATATTAATTATAGTGGACCAGAGAGAGTAACTTATTGAAACATCTTTAAATATATAAAAATATGTATTTTTTTAACAAACTAAAAATTACATTATTTTATCAGAAAAATATTATCCAATAAACCAAAAAGAGTTTAATTTATACACTCCATTTACCTTGAATTGAGTATTTAGTTATCATTTGAATCTAAATAAAGACAGGAATAAATCTGAAAAATGAAAAAGTAGGGAAAAAGTTTTGTACTCTTTTCCATTTATAAGAAAATTCAATAAATACTAAACTAAAGGTATTTGTTAAAAGCCAAAAAGGAGCAACAGAAAGTGGAAAAATCCAAAAAAAAGAAGAAAAAAGAGTAATCTGTATCCTCCGTCAGCGCCACGTAAAAACCCGGCCCCATTGAGATGTTATCCAGAAGAAGTTGACAAGTAAACTCCACGCGCTAATAAATTTCCTATACATATAGTTCCATTTTGTATCTATAGGCGCGTCTTTGTAAAGCAAGCACACTATAAATATAGAGTCACACCCAAAACCCCTTCATTCTATCTTCACTACTTGCTTTCTCCATCTAAAAACCTCCATTTTTTAGCTTTAACTCAGTCAGCATAACATTACAAAGGACAATATTCTTGATTTAAATATATTCAGGTATTTATTTTCTTTCCTTTTTTATGTCTATTTTTTCATTTATATTTGATTGAAAAGGTTACAGCTTTTTGTGGTTTGGAATTGTTGTGTGGCAAACTTTTATCTTTTTCAAGATTTGTTCCCTAAACCTGTAGCTCTTTCTAATATGCAGAAGTGTTGATATCTATTACATTTACAGCTCTAGATTTGACCTGCTATAGTTATGCCTTATGCCCTTTTTAATCCCCAAAAATTACCTGGAAAAAAGAGATTTTTCTTTGCTTTTGGTTGGGATGGGGGGAGGAGAGAAGGTAGGTAGGAAGATATAAACTTAAAAGATGATTTGAAAACTGTTTTTGGTACTACTCAAGAAACAAAAAGTTGTTATTACTTAGTAGTTTTTGTACATATATTTGGTTGGAACTTGAAAAAATGAGTTTTTAAAGATGAGAGGAAAAATAATTTTTGGAAGTTGAAATTGTGTTTGGACATGAAAGGAATTTGAAGTTTTGTGAATAGAAAACTTCAAAAACTACTCTAGAGTTGTTTTTGGGATTTGAAGATTTTATTTTCAGAATCTGCCAAAAAATAGTTATAATTTCTAAACAAACAGATATTGAAAACAAAATTTGAAAAAAAGCTCCCAAATTTTATGGCAAGACGGGAGCTTAAGTAATCCTATGCGTTCAGACAGTTGAAGATCTTTATACTCTTACTAGTAAATCAAACATCATTGTTGGACCTTTGCCTTGCCCCTTTGAATACTTTAAGAACCAACATTTAAGAACTTTTGTGCAACTTGATTTTAGAAGGACAAAGTCAAATATTACAATTATGTTTCAGTGTTAGTGTTTGCAAATCTCCATACTAGTTATATCTAAATAATTTTCACAGTTTTTTGTTTGTTCTAGCTGTATCGAGATCCTGTAATTCTAATCCTTTTCTCTCTTGGAATATGTTTCTACAGGCGCTAATAGCAATCAAGAAAATTACATCGAAAAGTAGGATATGGCCCTAGATCTTCATTTCCAAGAGCAAACAGCAGAGGCTGTCTTTGACGAGTGTCCTACTCCCTTAGAGAAGTGGAAGACGACGTTTGATGATGAGCGTGAAGACAATCTATCTGGTGGTTTTGAGTGTAACATATGCCTGGATTGTGTGCACGATCCTGTGGTTACATTTTGTGGTCACCTCTATTGCTGGCCTTGCATTTACAAGTGGATTCAATTCCAGAGCATCCCTTCAGAAAATTCGGATCATCAACAGCCTCAATGCCCTGTTTGCAAGGCTGAAGTTTCACAAAAAACCTTGATTCCACTCTATGGCCGCGGCCAAGCTACAAAACCATCTGAAGATGACGTTCAAAGTAAAGGTATGCTCATACCACAAAGACCTCCTAGTCGAAGATGTGGCGGTCACACACTGATAGCAACTATCGATTCAAATCCATCTCAGCAACCTCATCATCAAAGCAATCGTCTGCAGTCTCAAACACATCAGCCTTATCCTGCCAGCCTTGATGGCACGACAATGAACGCTTTACATCCCATGATTGGGGAAATGGTTTATGCACGAGTATTTGCAAACGCATCACCGACATTGGATTCATATCCAAACTCATATCACCTAGCAGGCGGCAGAAGTTTGAGAATGAGACGGCAACTATTACTTGCTGATAAATCACTTGGTAGAGTATATTTTTTCCTCTTCTGTTGCGTAGTAGCATGTCTGCTCTTGTTTTGACCACTTTTTCCGGTACATTTGTATACATTTTAGAAATATGAGTACAATAGTAGAAGATGAATATACGAGCTTGGCTCAATGTTACATGCCAAAGAAGTTTTTCCATCTTTTTTCTGGCTAGGATTTAAGTCATATACACTCTTTTACACTATTAGTGAATTTTAACCTGTGATAGCAACTTTGTTGCTATTTTTACCAGATTACCTATTAGTGCATATCAAGAAACCTGCATGTAATTACCTAATAAGGAATCTGATTGTATATAAAAATTACAGTGTCTGTGCTTAGAAACTCAATTCTGGCTCTTATCCATTCTGGTGCATATCCAAGAAGCTGTTTATTGCAAAATTACTACTCATTAGAAGCAACTGCTAATTCCTGTCTGAAAAAAGGAGAGGAAAAATAGTTGTTCATATCAAGGCTTGGAAGTTCTGTTAATGTTAAGCAAAATAGCTAATCTTCATCAAGAAACCAATAGAAGAGGTTTTAGAAAGGTTGAATTAGTCTTTCCTTGGTCAAACAGAACTTTTTTCTTCGTCAAACATCCATGTCCAAATTCCAAATATTTGAGTAGTCATCTTGATTGTCAAGGAATGTCAATTTTCAATTTCTTTGCGTGAGCTGGAAGAAGGGGACCCTTAGAGCTACGATAAAGTCAGAGAGTTCGAGTCGTGGAAACACATATTAATACGATAAAGTCAGAGACCTTTTCATGAGTTCGAGTCGTGGAAGCACATATTAATACGATAAAGTCAAAGACCCTTTCATGAGTTCGAGCCGTGGAAGCACATATTAATACTTGCATTAGAGTAGGTTGTCTACTTCACACCCCTTAGGGTGAGATCCTTCCCTGTATGCTTTGTGCACCGGGCATCCGTTTTTTGGTTGAGCGGGAAACAATACTTTTGATGTTATCTTGATTCAGGGAGTTTGCAAAAAATAGCATTTTTTCAGTGTTTAGCCTAATCATATATGAAATAAATACAACGAAATGAGAGAATGTTGGTTTCCATTTCTATGTATTTGATTTTGTTTATTTCAATTTTCCTAGATTCGGATTCGACTTTTGGACTATTCAACACAACCAATTTAACTTTTTGAATATGTATCACATGGTTCAAATCGTTTGAATGAGAGCAGGAAAAAAAGGAGATAAAATTCAATTCTTAAAAAAAGAGTATAAATTTCAAATGTTAGTCTAAAGTATTTTTAAAACCATAAAATTCATAATCAAAGAAAGAAAAGGTAAGAAAATCTCACTTGCCTCGGTTTGTGATTAATCTTCTTTTAAAGCTATGTTAATTAAATTTGGTGCATACACCGGATAAAAGTAAAGCTTTTTCTACAGATAGTTTTTAACCATAATATTACTAGCAGAATGAGATTAGTTTTTTCCTGTTTCATTATGAATATGTGACGTAGCGAAAGTTTCTGGAAGGAGCAAAAAGTTATAAAGAACCATATCTTTGAAACAATATCACTATAAAAAAAAATTAAAATTAGCTACTAATTCCATAGTTAATCTATCGCTAAATTGCTCGTACCTAAGAGAATTTCTTGATAATCTATCGCTAATTCTCTAAATAGGATTAGCGACAATTTTTTTTGCTTTAACTACAAAATTTTTCCTTCACTAATTTCTGATTGTTTTAGTGGTGTAATTATTGGTCTGTAAATAATGATATCATATACTGTTTCAAGGGAACAGAAAAAAAATTATTATTTTTTCTTTGAAAAAGGGCATATGGCCATTAATGTGTTTCGTTCAATAAATATGTATAAGGCATGTAGATGCATTATAAAAGGGAAAGTTTTTTTTAATTATATATAGGAGATATAATATGGTTTAGTGCTTTTTGCAATTAGATTTTGATGCTGCATTCTAAGCATTCGGCCGATTATTTTATAAAATTTGTACCATATCAATTTTTCGATTATTCTATTATGTATAACCAAAATTAGACTTTTCAAAACCGTCCCAATCATGTCGGTTTCTCTTCGGTATCGGTACGATTCGGTTAATTTTCGATATTTTTTTAAATATCATGTAAATTCACCAGTAAAAGTAGAATGCAATAAATACGTTCTTTTATAGGACTTATCAAAACTCTCTAGACATTTTTACTGTTTAAAGAGTAATGAAGTATGAAAGATGACTAGAGTATAGATCCATCAACTATTCTACAACAACGTAAAGGAACTCAAGCAAAGGCAAAGAAAATATAAATCACACGAGTGAAAAGATATTAACCAAGTTGAGACTCAAGAATAAAGTCTATAGAAGATTAAATATTCAAAAAGATAAATCTAAATTATATGAAAGGAAACATATTCAATACATTGTAGTTTGCTACTCATAATCGCTAGAATACTTTGTGTCTTGCTAATAAAGATACTTGAAATAACTTAGTTTAAGTAGAAGTAGCATAATAGGTTTTAGGAATTAGTATTTTGAGTTTAATTACTTGTTGGCTTGTAATAGTTTTCATAATTCCAAGACCCAAAGAAAAATTTAATGCATTATTATTTTTAAACTTACTAGATAAATATATTTTTCACATGTAAAATTTATTCGGTATAGTTCGATATTTTTTCGGTTTATTTTTATAAAATAAAAAATCTACCCTAATTATCGGTGTGGTTATAGATTTATATAAAAACCTACCGTTTCTTAAAAATAAACCTAAAAATCGGTTCGGTGCGGTACAGTTCGATCGATTTAATCGATTTTTGAATATCCATTGACACCCCTAATTCTAAGTGACATAAGGTAGGTCCTTATTGTCAACTTAGAGCCCGAGCCATAATTGTTTTCACTTTTTTTACGATTTGTTATTTCAAAATCAGTGTTTGGTCATGAAAATTTTAAAGTTCACTTGAAGTTGAATTTCGGCATTTTTCGAAAATTTAAAAAATGGCAAAAAAATTACTTTCTAAAATTTTCACTTCAAATACTCACAAAAATTCAAAAACAGCTTCAAATTGTTTTCATGTCCAAACACAACTCTAATTTTCAAATACCATTTTCAATTTTTTTTAATACTTTTCTCCGTAATTTCACAATTCTTATATCCAAACTCCCACTTATTCTTTTCTTTCATTTCTTAGTTTATCTTGTGGAGCAAGACAATCATATCAACCAGCTAGTGTCACGACCCAAATTCCCACCACAAGTGTCGTGATGACACCTAATCTCTAAGACTAGGTAAGTCGATTTCCATTACATTTCAAAGTCATTTTTTTTATAAACGAAACCAACAACAAAAATAATTATAACAACCTCCCAAGACTGGTAGTATTGAGTCACGAACTCTAACATAATACATGAAATGATCTCAATGATCGAATACTCAATACTGTTTGACTAAAAATTAAGAGTACAATGAAATGAACAGACTCCAAGGAACTGCGACGACTAAGCAGCTCTACCTTGAATCCTTGCAATCACACTCTAACTCTGTCCAGGTCCGATACCTCCAATACCTAGCTCTGCACAAAAATGTACAGAAGTGTAGTATGAGTACACCACGGTCGGTACCCAGTAAGTATCAAGACTAATCTCAGTGGAGTGGAGTGGAGAAGAGGTACAGTCAAGACACTCACTAGTCAATTAATCTGTGCAATATAGCAGTATATAATAGTACTGAAAAACAACTAGCAATAAGAACATCATAATTATTACTCAGGCGAATAAGGAACACAAGTACAATCAATAAGTCAAGTCCTTCAAATATAAATCCTTCACATATTATTCTTTAAAATAAATATCTTTCGAATATACTTCTTTTGAATAATTATCTTTCAAATATAATTCTTTCCAATAAATATATTTTCAAGTAAAAGTCACCATGTGACACCTCATTTCACAATCATAAAGATTACGGGTCTCAACTCACTTTCATATTTTCCACGGCATCCCGTGCCCATATTTCTATCACCATTACACCGACAATTCACGTGTCAATAAATAAATCATCATATTTTTTCCCGGCACCTCATGCCCATATTATTTTCATAACTGCACGAACAACTCACGTACCAACATATCAATGTATATAAGATCCGCATGATCAATTTATTTTCAATAAAGTAAGGTTAAAAATCTTTAAATCAAGTAAGAAATCAACAAAAAGATAAGTTTATTTTAGAAATCGTTTGAGTGAGGAAAAATGACATTTCCATTAAAATAAAGCATCAACGAAACTACTGATTTGGATATAGAATTTATTAAACTAAACATACTAGAAATTTTTCTTTTATTTAAAACAACTCAATCATCAAACACAAGTACAACCCAAAAATACAAATCCTCAAAGTCTCGTACGAAAAATTCAAGGTTAACACAATACATCAAGAAATATAAAACACTTAATATTAAGTCAAATAATACATCACGGAAAACACAAAAATTTACAAATTACGAAAAAATAAAATAACCAAAGGCAAGTGCATCCATAGAAAAATATCAACAAAAGGGCACTCCCAAAGTACCGCCTCGTAGTCCCAAAAGTAAATATGCAAGACAGGGGGAATCTCCCGAGATACCGCCTCGTAGTCCCAAAAGTAAATAGGGGGAATCTCCCGAGGTACCACCTCATAGTCCCAAAAGTAAATATGCAAGACAGAGGGATCTCCCGGAATACCGTTCCGTAGTCCCAAAGTAAATATACAGGGCAGGGAGATCTCCCGGAATACCGTTCCGTAGTCCCAAAGTAAATATGCAGGGTAGGGGGATCTCCCGGAATACCGTTCCGTAGTCCCAAAATAAATATGATTTCAAAAACTGCACATCAAGTGTTCAAATATCACAAATGGCTCATCACGTGCTCAAATATTACAACATATCACAAATTGCACATCGAGTGCTCAAATATTTCAACTTGCCACAGAAATCAACAATATATCATTTTCCACAAATAAGGAGCCCATGGCTCGACCATAATGTGCACAAAATCTTAACAAAATATATTTCACATAAATTCAAGGTGGAAATCACACCAAATCATCATATAAAAATAATTTCAACAAACAATGATCTTGGCAAGATAAATAGAGATTTAATAAGTGCCAATAATTTCCAATTTAATTCATAAGGGCATCTAAGGGTTTTTAATCAATGAAATTCGCACATATAAACTAAGTACGTACTCGTCACCTCACGTACATGGTTTTAAATTACACAATTTGCACATAAGACTCAATACCTAAGGAAAAATTCCCCCACTCGAGGTTAAGCAAGACACTTACCTTTTTGAAGTTAAGGCCGATATTCCAAAATCGTCTTCTTGCTTGAATTGACCTCCGAACGACTCCAATCTTTCTTGAGCCTTTCTTACATTACTACGAGGTTCCTAAAATTCTAACAACTTCAATCTATTTAGAAGCATAACAAAAGTGGACCACAATTAGGAAGATTTTCATGGTTTCAACTCATTTGAGCATTTTATCAAACACTAGGTGTGCAAATTTGGTTACAAGATTCTTCTACAAGATTTCCTTCATTCCACAACCCAATCTTTACTTATTTGATCTCAACAATCTTCCTACAAACCTTATTGGTATAAGAATATATATATAATACTCTTACACCCAAGAATCATACCCCCAATCACCAATCTTTTACCCCAAACTCGAAATTGAAGACTAGGGGTTGAATCTTACTTATTAGATGAAGATCTTGTGATTAGCTTTCCTTGATTCTTAAAGATTGGATGATTAGAATGTTAGGTTCCCTCCTTATCTCTCTAAAATTCTCTTGCCTCTTTCTAAAACCCTCAGAAAAATACCCCAAAATAAGCTCCAAAGCCTATTTATCAAAATGGGGTCGGGTTCTGAAAATAGAAAAATTAACCCTCCGAAAGCAGGTCTGCAGTCGCATAATGGACCGCAGAATGGGTATGCAGGCCGCACAATTGATCGCAAAACCGGTGCGCAAAATGGGCTGTTCTGGTCCATTCTGCGACCAGTTTTGCGGTCGCAGAAACAGTTTCGCGATCGCATAACGATTTTGCGATCGCAGAATTGGTCGCAGAATCGCATTTTTTTAGCCTTTGGTAATTTAGTCATAACTTCTTGTAGGAGTGTCTAAATAACGAACGGTTTGAAGCGTTGGAAACTAGACACATAGACCTTTCTTTTGATAGGTAACACACTATATAAATATTCATATCAAGATAGGAATGCTTGTTTGAAATTAGGTCTTATGCGTACTCACTTGAAACTTTAGTCTATTATGAAATTTTTAACTTCAACATTCGATGCCGAAACATAGCGAATCAAGTCCGATTGACCTCAAATTTTTCACACAAGTCATAAGTGATATAACGAACCTATTCGAATTTTCAGAATTGGATTCCGACCGCGTTATCAAAAATTCAACCTTCGATCGAACTTTCCGAAAATCGTCTATTTTCCAACTTTCGCCAAAATGCGTCGAATTATCCTACAGACTTCCAAATACAAATCCGAACACGTTCCTAAGTCCAAAATCACCATACGAAGCTATTGACATCATCAAAATTCTATTCCGAGGTCGTTTGCTCAAAAGTCAACTCTTTGGTCAACTCTTTCCATTTTAGCTTCAAAAAGGAGAATTTCTCTTTCAATTAAATTCTAAATCTACTGAAAATCAAATTCGACCACACCCGCGGGTCATAATATATATTATGAAGTTGCCTGGGACCTTAAGTCGTTGAACGGGGCATTACTTCTTAAAACGATAAGTCGGATCGTTACATTCTCCACCTCTTAAACATACGTTCGTCCTAGAACATGCCAAGAATATTTCCGAGGACTTTAAATTAATGAGTGTATTCTTACACACATACTTGTGGGTGATTCTACGTTCCCGCAATTTAACACGGGTCCGACGACACCGTCTCAATTGAGATTATTTCTTTTCTCCATTCTTATAAGCTTTAAAGCAAATTCCCTAACTCTCCAATCATTTCCAAAAGATCTGATTTTCACTTCGACACACGGTATTAGTCTCAACTGGCTATAGTAACTCGTGCCTACGCACACATCAACTTTCTTGATAGTGTTGAAGTACTTCAAAAATTTTTCGGGTTGCTACATTCTTCCCCGCTTAGGATCATTCGCCCTCAAACACAAACCATATTTATCTCTTCCTTTGCAAATCTCAATCCTCCAAATTTTACTAACTCCCAAATTTTTCAGAAATTTCGGCAGAGTCCCCCTGTAATTGGGCCTATCCACCTGCCAGAGTAACACCAAAACCACTCCTAACAACACATCCACAACCCAATAAAATACCACAAGGTATATATCAATAACACCAATCTCAGCATTACAAGCACTGCATTATCATAATGATATTAGGAAATGAATCACATCATATGTATGCTCATCACCACATCTCTGGTCTTAAAAATTATTCATAATTAATTCTAGCATCATCAATTAATCTCATATTAACCACCACCTCATTTTGAATTTTCACAACACTGACAACAGAATGTGAGGCATGAAGACCTCATGATTACTTACTCGGATTGATGAGTCACATTTAACGCCACCTGGGCACTCATCTCATAGGTTAAAACTCAACGTTTACAGAACGAAAATTGCTGAATATGCAGAGAAAAATATACAAGAATTATCAAATAAGCCTAACATGCATGACTCCCTATTAATACTATTGTACAATTAATTTTCACAAAGGAAAAATTTTAAACTCATAGCTTGAGTGTTCTGATAAAAATCCATTATCTACTGGTTGTGTACGTGGAGTAGTAACTGCATTGGGGTCCATAGCCTGAGTGTTCTGATAAAAATCCACTCCTCCCAAGTCTGGGACAATCTCTCATAATGTTTCTAGTGTCACCACACTCATAACAACCCCTCTGAGGTCGCGGTTGCTCATACTGAGTCTGTGCCAGATAACTGGAATAACTATTATAGGAATCCCGTGCCGGTGGTGCATTGTAAAATCTTACTGGAGCACTCCGAGTAATCTGATGTGCGGACTGAGCTGGCCGACTGCTTGAGCCTCCGCTATAATGGGTCCTAGCTGAAGAGTAAAATCCACTAAACCCTCCAGATCTTCGAGACCTTTTGGCCTCCTTAGACTCCTTTTCCTCGCCTAAAACACCCTCAATCTTTCTCACAATCTCCACTACTTGTTGAAATGGAGTATCAGTTTGCAACTCTCGAGCCATGTATATTTTAATATCATAATCGAGCCCCTCAATGAATTTGCGGACCGGACCCGTTCTCTAATTGTAGGAACTAAGATAGGTGCATTACGGGATAACTCACTGAACCTGATAGCATATTCTGACACTGTCATAGTGCCCTAACGCAACCGTTCAAACTCTGTGCGCCACGCATCTCTGAGAGTCTGGGGAACAAACTCTTTCAAGAACTTATCCGAAAATTAAGCCCAAGTTAGTGGCGTGGCATCGGCTGGTCTACCTTCTTCACAGATTTTCCACCACCGATACGCTGCGCCTGATAGTTGAAATGTAGTAAAGAAAACTCCGCTAACTTCCACAATACCCATGGTGCGGAGAATACAGTGATAATTTTCCAGAAATCCTTGGGCATCCTCTATAGCTGTGCCACTGAAAGTTGGTGGATCATATTTTTAAAACCTTTCAAGTCTCCTTTTTTCTTCTTCTCTGATGCCTCGGGCCGGACCTCAGGCCGAACTGGAATAACAGGTTGTACCGGTACTATACCCGAAACCTGTCCAACATGAACCTGTTGCTCTGGAGTTGTGGTAGGAGTCTGAGCTACTCCCCCAATATGAGAAAATGTTTGGTGCAACTGAGATCAATCCCGCCTGAGTTAATGCACCAAACATACTCAGAAACTATGCTAAAGTCTCTTGAAGTCCTGGGGTAACAACATGTGCTTCTAGTACCTGTCCCCAACTGGAGCTACTAGTGGCTCCTCAACTATTGTTCTGATAGGTGATCTAGTCGCAGCACGTGCCATTCCTCGGCCTCTACCTCGGCCTGGATCTCTTGCAGCCCTAGCAGTATGTGCGGATGCCTGCTCAACTAACCCAGTAGTACGTGTCTTTACCATCTGTGAGAGAATGGAGATACAAAGGTTCAAATTCCAAATTCAACAAATTCCGCACGACAAGAATGAAAGAAATGGAAATTTCCAAACAGTTCTGTAGCCTCTCGAAGATAAGTACAGACGTCTCCGTACCGATCCGCAAGACTATACTAGACTCGTTCGTGATTCGTAGAACCTATGAACCTAAAGCTCCGATACCAACTTGTCACGACCCAAATTCCCACCACAAGCGTCGTGATGACACCTAGTCTCTAAGACTAGGTAAGACGATTTCCATTACATTTTGAAGCCATTATTTTTATAAACGAAACCAACAACGGAAATAATTATAACAACCTCCCAAGACTAGTAGTACTGAGTCACAAACTCTAACATAATACATGAAATGATCTCAATGATCGAATACTCAATACTATTTGATTAAAAATTAACAGTATAGTGAAATGAACAGACTCCAAGGGACTGCGACGACCAAGCAACTCTACCTTGAATCCTTGCGATCACACTCTAACTCTGTCCAGGTCCGATACCTCCAATACCTGGCTCTGCACAAAAATGTGCAGAAGTGTAGTATGAGTACACCAAGGTCGGTACCCAGTAAGTATCAAGACTAATCTCAGTAGAGTAAAGACGAGGTACAGTCAAGACACACACTAGTCAATTAACCTGTGCAATATAGCAGTATACAATAGTACTAGAAAAGAACTAGCAATAAGAACATCATAATTATTACTCAGGCGAATAAGGAACACAAATACAATCAACAAGTCAAGTTCTTAAAATATAAATCCTTCACATATTATTCTTTAAGATAAATATCTTTCGAATATACTTCTTTTGAATAATTATCTTTTAAATATAATTCTTTTCAATAAATATATTTTCTAGTAAAAGTCACCATGTGACACCTCATTTCACAATCATAAAGATTACGGGTCTCAACCCACTTTCATATTTTTCACGGCACCCCGTGCCCATATTTCTATCACCATCACATCGACAACTCACGTGTCAATAAATAAATCATCATATTTTTTCCCGGCACCTCATGCCCATATTATATTCATAACTGCACGAACAACTCACGTACCAAAATATCAATGTATATAAGATCCGCATGATCAATTTATTTTCAATAAAGTAAGGTTAAAAATCTTTAAATCAAGTAAGAAATCAACAAAAAGATAAGTTTATTTTAGAAATCGTTTGAGTGAGAAAAAATGACATTTTTATTAAAATAAAGCATCAGCGAAACTACTGATTTGGATATAGAATTTATTAAACTAAACATACTGGAAATGTTTCTTTTATTTAAAACAACTCAATCATAAAAAACAAGTACAACCCAAAAATATAAATTCTCAAAGTCTCGTACGAAAAAGTCAAGGTCAACACAATACATCATAAATACATAATACTTAATATTAAGTCAAATAATACATCACGAAAAATACAAGAATTTATAAATTACGAAAAAATAAAATAACCAAAGGCAAGTGCATCCATAGAAAAGTATCAACAAAAGGGCGCTCCCAAAGTATCGCCTCGTAGTCCCAAAAGTAAATATGCAAGACAGGGGGAATCTCCCGAGTTACCGCCTCATAGTCCCAAAAATAAATATGCAAGACATGGGGATCTCCCGGAATACCGTTCCGTAGTCCCAAAGTAAATATGCATGGGGATGAGGGGGGGAGGATCTCCCGGAATACCGTTCCGTAGTCCCAAAATAAATATGATTTCAACAATTACACATCAAGTGCTCACATATCACAAATGGCTCATCAAGTGCTCAAATATTACAACATATCACAAATTGCATATCGAGTGCTCAAATATTTCAACTTGTCACAGAAATCAACAATACATCATTTTTCACAAATAAGGAGCCCATGGCTCGACCATAATGTGCACAAAATCTTAATAAAATATATTTCACATAAATTCAAGGTGAAAATCACACCAAATCATCATATAAAAATAATTTCAACAAACAAGGATCTAGGCATGACAAATAAAGGATTTAATAAGTGCCAATAATTTTTAATTTAATACATAAAGGCATCTAAGGATTTTTAATCAATGAAATTCGCACATATAAACCAAGTACGTACTCGTCACCTCGCGTATATGGTTTTCAATTACACAATTTGCACATAAGACTCAATGCCTAAGAAAAAATTCCCCCACTCGAGGTTAAGCAAGACATTTACCTTTTTGAAATTAGGCCGATATTCCAAAATCGCCTTCTTGCTTGAATTGACCTCCGGACGGCTCCAATCTTTCTTGAGCCTTCCTTACATTACTACGAGGTTCCGAAAATTCTAGCAACTTCAATCTATTTAGAAGCATAACAAAAATGAACCATAATTAGGAAGATTTTCATGGTTTTAGCTCATTTGATTATTTTATCAAACACTAGGTGTGCAAATTTGGTTACAAGGTTCTTCTACAAGATTTCCTTCATTCCACAACCCAATCTTTACTTATTTGATCTCAACAATCTTCCTACAAACCTTATTGGTATAAGAATATATATATAATACTCTTACACCCAAGAATCATACCCCCAATCACCAATCTTTTATATATAATACTTTTACACCCAAGAATCATACTCCCAATCACCAATCCTTTACCCCAAACTCGAAATTGAAAACTAGGGGTTGAATCTTACCTCTTAGATGAATATCTTGTGATTAGCTTTCCTTGATTCTTGAAGATTGGATGATTAGAATGTTAGGTTCCCTCCTTCTCTCTCTAAAATGCTCTTACCTCTCTCTAAAACCCTCAGAAAAATACCTCAAAATAAGCCCCAAAGCCTATTTATCAAAATGGGGCCGGGTTATGAAAATAAAAAAATTAACCCTCCGAAAGCAGGTCTGTGGTCGCATAATGGACCGCAGAATGAGTATGCGGGCCGCACAATTGATCGCAAAATCGGTGCCCAGAATGCGCTGTTCTGGTCCATTCTGCGACCAGTTTTGCGGTCGCAGAAGCAGTTTCGCGATCGCATAATTATTTTGCGACCGCAGAATTGGTCGTAGAATCGCATTTTTCCAGCCTTTGGTAATTTGGTCATAACTTCTTGTAGGAGTGTCCAAATGACAAACGGTTTGAAGCGTTGGAAACTAGACACATAGACCTTATTTTTATAGTTAACACACCATATAACTCTTCATATCAAGAGAGGTAATCTCGTTTGAAGTTAAATCTTATGCGAACTCACTTGAAACTTTAGTCTATTATGAAATTTCCAACTTCAACATTCGATGCCGAAACATATAGAATCAAGTCCGATTGACCTCAAATTTTGCGCACAAGTCATAAGTGACATAATGGACCTATTTCAATTTTCAGTATCGGATTCCGACCTCGTTATCAAAAATTCACGATCGAACTTTCCGAAAATCTTCTATTTTTCAACTTTCGCCAAAATGCGTTGAATTGTCCTACAGACTTCTAAATCCAAATCCGAACACGCGCCTAAGTCCAAAATCACCATACGAAACTATTGACATCATCAAAATTCTATTCCGAGGTCGTTTGCTCAAAAGTCAACTCTTTGGTCAACTCTTTCCATTTAAGCTTCAAAATGAGAATTTCTCTTTCAATTAAATTCTAAATTTTCTAAAAATCAAACTCGACCACACCCGCGGGTCATAGTACATATTATGAAGTTGCCCGCGACCTTAAGTCGTTGAACGGGGCATTACTTCTTAAAACGACAAGTCGAGTCGTTACAACTAGTCAATGAGATTCCCTACTAAATACCGATGAGGTAACAAACCATATGATATGCTCATCAGTCTATCTGCATATATTGTTTCATACAATTTCACACCGTTTTATAGAGTAAATTTCAAACTCCGTTAAAAGTTAACAATTGAAAAATAATATTCGTTCCACCTTTTGAATGGAAACAATAACCCTTTGGACAATATTTCGGTGAGCTTTAGCGGTGAGTACCCTCCCATTCCAACCAAGAGAATGTGAGTTCGAGTCATCCCAAGAGCAAGGTGGGGAGTTCTTGGAGGGAAGGGAGCCGAGAGTCTATCGGAAACACCCTCTCTAGCCAGGGTAGGGGTAAGGTTTGCGTACAAACTATCCTCTTCAGGCCCCACTAATGAGATGTTGTTGTTAGAATTATATTACTACAAAGAAAAAAAGTATTGACATACATAGAGCAGAAGCTGATAAATACATATATTGCAATTAATTTTATTATACATTGAAGAGTCGGCCTAACATGTTTTGCCAAGGTACATAAAAGAGTTATATGAAATAATTATCTATCTTACAAACCAAACTGAAGGTGGCATTTGTTTTGAAAATTCAGTTTTTTGAGTCTTTGCCAAAAAATGTTTGTTTGAGCTATTCTGCATATCAATCTCCACAGACGTCTCCCTCTTGTCTGCTAGCCCTTGCCAACACCACCCACCCTCCAAACAACAACAACAAATTTAGTGATTTCTCGCAAGTCAGGTATGAGGAAGGTAAGATCTAAAATGTACGCAACTTATTTTACCCCTACTCTGGAAGGGCAAAAAAAGTTGTATCCGATAGACCATCCTGAAAAAGAGTAATGACGACAAGTAAAAACAACAACAACACCCAGCCACTCTCACAATTATATATTGGTGATAAGGACAAGAAAATGCGAGCGCAATTTCATTTTGAGAATCTTGATATTGACATGGTCTAATATATGTCTATTTTATTTGTTCAAACCTCATGCTTACTGCTTGAATATTCCACACCTTCATTAGTATAAGCTAAAGCTAGTAGTATTGTCTTTTTAATGGACCATTTGAATACCCCACTCCTCTTCTGCTCTAAGCAAAATTAACTATACTATGCTCGGTCGCAAAGGCCAAGTCAAATTGCACAAATTCGGTAAGTGTAAAGGGACCACCACGCGCGGTTTCCACAGAGGGAAGATCCATTTCAACTTTTTTCACCAACTTTCTTCTATCAGTTTCTTAATGAAGACTAGCTACTAATTTATTTATAATTTGGCAAAACACAAGGTGAGTGTTGGAGCAATCGTAAAGTTTTTTCCGCGTAACCTATGTTATCAACTTGTGTTAGTAAATAATTTCAGCAAAAAATAAAATAAACAGAAACAGAATAAATAAAGTTCAGGTATTATTTTGTAAACTACTGGCCTAATTTCTATCCAAATTATACTAGAACTCTTGAAACTTTTTCTCGATAAGGAAAATAAAAGAATCCAACTTTGACACACAAAATTTTCAAACACCAACTGAACTCTTGAAACATGCATATACATAAAGAAGGAAAGAAGATAGATACCTGAATATATATATATATATATATATATATATATATATATATATTCAGGTATCTATATATATTTGTTTCAAGAATATTGCCTTTTAACTGGTGTTACGAGTTTCAGAATGTCCAAACAAAACAACTCTGTAATGTTATATATGCTGACTAAGTTAAAGATAGTCGTGAAAATAGAATGACGGGGTTTTTGTTTCAGTATGTAAATATTATTTAGTAGCGCGTAATAGAGTAACACTTGTATCTTATTTTACTTGTCAACTTCTTCTGGATAAAATCTTAACGGGACGGTCTGGGCTGGGCCGGGCTTTCTCCCCTTCGTCGAATGACGTGGCGCTGACGGGGAGGATGCATATCACGCGCTGTTTGTGTGACAACCATCTTTTCTCCTCCGCCCGCTTACTCTCTCTTTTATTTGGATTTTCCCACTTTCTTTTCCTCTTTTCTGCCTTATAGTTTTTGGTTCGGACAAACTTAATAGTTTTGATTTAAATTTTGTATTTGTCTATAAAGTTTATTAAATATTTATAAATTATTAATTTAGAATTCAGTAACACTACAAAAAAATAGCGTTTAGCGACAAGCCATATTCCGTAACTAAATAACGACAAATTAGCGATGGATTTTATTGTTTGTCGCCAAATAAGCTACAAAAGATTTAGTACCAAATATAGCGATGGATTAGCGACAAAAATTTACATCCATCACTAAAAATTGGCGCTTTTATTTACCTACAAAATTAGCTACAAAAGTGGGGCGACAAAAATTATTAAAATATAGCGACGGATTTAACGATTGAAACTTTGTCGTTGCGTTTATTTTACTTATCAAAACATTCTAAAATTTAATTGCAACGGAAATTCCGTCGCTCGATTATTAAAAATAATTTTTCCCAAGATATTATTAGCGACAAAGTATTTCTGTCGTTATAACTTTTTAAAATTAAGGTTTATCTAGGGCACAAATCTGCTTACAGACTCACATTCTCGCTCTCTATCAAACTCGCCGACTTGCTCTCATCTTCAACAATGTGATATTCTTGCTTCCAATACAACAAGTTGGGTGTGAATCTAAGGCTCATATACCATTGCCGCACTTTCCCTTCTCTTCCACCATCGCCGGACACCGTCTTGAGGTAATCCTAACTCATCTCTCTCTATCTCCATATCAAGTTTTATATCTATATCGTTCTCTGCCACCATGGTGATTCTGGTTTCACCAACTTTTGTTATTTTTGTTACTCCTATATATTTTTCTTCACCAACTATCAATCTTATCTGAATATTTTTAAATAATTCGTTCAGTGATTTATTTTTTTTATATATATTTTTTCATTCCGTTTCTTTGTAACTACTTCTATTGTTGAATATTTAATGTTTAGAATGATAGGCTATGTCATTGGAAATTACGCGGTGTGTGTTCTAGGGTTTAGATGCATGTGTTTTGATATATATATTATTATGGTTATTTCATTACAGATTGGCATTGTTCAATCTATTGTTCGTGAGACCTATTCCAATTTTCACTCCATCTAAAAGTAAGCTAATAGTTAATCAAATTTTCCTCTTTTCTCTTTAGTTGCTTTTGGTGCTATTAAAGAATTTACAGATATTGAATAGTTTCATAAGGTCAGTTGAGTTTAATTGTTTGGGTTTGTTAAATTTATTGTTATATTTCAGTTAGACCAATTTTTCTCACCAACCTTCCTGATATATTTTATGTCACCGCAAGATGGATGCTAACATTCCTGACATTCCTAACACTGAAAAAGATAGATTCAGATTTGCAAAGGTGATTATTTATCTTGTTTAATAGAAGTTTTATGAGATCTTTGATGTTTTGGGCAATTTCTTCTAATTGATGTTACTCAGTTTCTGCACTAGATGCAATATGATCTTAGTGTAGTCGTATGTTGACATCTTTTAAATTGTTCAAATTTGTAAGGAGTACATTTAGTCGATCAGTATTTTTGTTCTTTGTATACCATACTGAAAGCATTCATTTTACCTATTATTTATTTATTTCAATATTAAATAGGAACATGGATAATCTAGAGCGTGATTGTAGCCATAAACTACTTGTAATAATATCTAGCAGATTGACTTTGCATTGAAAGAAAGTGATTGAACCTGTTATTTGCTAATAAATTTTAGATGAATAATACAGTTAGATATGCATTGTATCATATCCTTCTTTATTTTTTATATATATTTTGCAGATATGCCTCGAGGTATATATGGTATACCTTAAAATACTGTCTTCTAATTTGTTCAGGTTAGAACCTTCAAGAGAATGCTCCGAGTGTATAACTTATTCTTTCAAGCATGAACTTGATCCTAATGGAATCAACTGGAAAAGCGTCTCGGATGAGACAAAAATATTTTATTTTAGAGAATTCAAGGTATAATCCATCACAATTGAATTTAGAAAGTATATTAACTTTTATATGTAACTTATAAATATTATTACTTTACAAAATTATTTCAGAAGGTATTCTACTGGGATTCTTCAATTGATACTGCTGTGTGGAACCAATTGGGGACATAGGGCAGCAAAAAGATACAGTGATTTTATTAGCAAACTAAAAAAAATAAAGTGCAACGGAAATCTATTCCAAATGATGTGTGGCAAAGTTGGATGAGACTTTGGAAAGATCCTAATTATGTTGTAAAGTCAGAAACAAATACAAAAAATCGTTGTGGTGGTGGGAGCGGAGTTGCCACTGGGACTCACACGGGTGGCTCTATTAGTGTTGAGGAGCATCGCAAGAGACTTGTAAGTGTATATAAAATATCTGAAAATCTCATTTAAGTTTGCACTAATTCGAATCTGAAAATCTTATTTAAGTTCGGTAAGTTGTGAGTTGCGTAGTGTCTCTTGTTCTGTTTTTAATATTTTGTGCTTGAAATTATTGTTTGAGAATTTCTTTTCGAAAAATCTGGGTTGTCAATGTGTGCCGAAATTGAAGTTAGCAGTTGGATAAACTGTTTAATATTAATATTTCTTACTTTGTCACCTTTTCACTGTTACATAAACTGTTTAATATTAATATCTAACAAAAGCTTAGTCATTCTACATTTTCTGAAACTGAGCTGCAATTTAGTTAGATAGAGTAGTGAAGGCTCACCTGAGAATTCATGATATAAGCATCAACAACAGCATAAAGTGCAGCGACACGAGTGGTTGCTAGAGTCCATAGTACCGTGTTTGACAAGTTAGAATGCTGATTAGAAAGTTGAAAGAAAAAAGTTCTTATGTCTTTTAAGTTGTCATAAACTAGTAGAAAAAAAGTTCTTATGTCTTTTAAGTTGTCTTGCTCTAAATACCTTGCCCACATTGGAGTTGATTTCGGAGGTGGGAGATGAGATTGGGAGCTTCAAAAACAATTTGGAGACTTCTCTGCAATCAAAAGCTAGCTATATGACTAATGAGGTTTGGAAAGTCTTTAATTTACATGGAAGTTCAAAAAATAAATTAAAATATTCTTTCCAGGTGCTCTATTGTATGCTGGAAAGAAACATCCCTAAGCGCACTTGTTAAATTTATTAATTTTGCCCTCCCAATCCAAGATTTATATATTAAGTGGAGTGGAGAAAAGTTCCAGTGAATTAAATAATCAAGATTTTTTTGGTTATCTCCTTAAACTAACAAGATTTTGAAGGTGGGAACTTGTTTAGTTTTTAGTTTCTCTGTTCTACTTAAGTTGCTTCCTTTTCTCTATGTTATTTTTCAATCTCATTTTTATACAAATGTCTTTTTTTTCAATCTTTTGAATTGAATATATTTTGTAAAGGCTGTTAAAAAGGGCCGAGATCCAACACCAAGTGAGATACATATGCACGTCCATACACATGGTAATGATGGAAAATCTTTTGTTGGTGAGAAATCCCGAATCGTACATATAAGTCAACTTTTTAAATAATTTTATTGACTTTACTTTCATATCTTTTTTTATTTTGTAAATTGAATACTCAATATTTTTTTATGTTTCAATTTCACTAATTATTAACTCTTATATAGGAAAAATATCAGGAAGTATTACAGCAAAAAATACAGAGTCAATCTGATATTGATTAGTGTAAAACATATTACGAAACTGCGGGAGGAGAAAATAAAAGAAAAGTATATGGTCTTGGATCTCAAGCAAAATGCTACTACGGGCCGAATCTTCGTGACTCTTTTGGATCTGATGCAACATCCTCAGCAAAACCTTTAAAATGCTTAATCAACACTGATAGAGAATCTGGATGAGTTAGTGAACGATTGATTCATGTACTGACATATCATATAGTTCCTGTAATTATTGAGCGGGTACGCGAATTAGTTTCTTTACCCTCGCATCAGCCAAATATTGATCTTACCAACCACCCATCAAATGTGGCACCTACAATTCCTACCTCTTCTACTGCTACTAACATTGATGAGGTTCATGCATTGGGTTCTGATGATGACCGTGATTCTCCAGCCTCGCATAGTTAGCTTATTTTGTTTAGACTTTATTGTTGGTGCTTGTGGATGTTTTGTACTTAACGATACAGTTATATGCATTATGCTATATATTTTGGACCTTGTTGAATGTAATTTATATTAATATCAGTCACTTTTAATTAAGTGTATTTAATCACATTTATGTAATATGCTTGAACATGGTACATTTAAAATAATAAATAAATAAATAAATAAATTTAAAGAAAATTAGCGACCAATATTTTTCATAGCTAAAATTAACGTATTAAATTAAATCTTACGACGGATTGGCGACAAAAGATTTTTATCGCTAAAAGCAGGAAGAACTAGCGACGGATTCTTTCATTGCTAATAAGAACAAACGACGAATTTTGTTATGAATTGTAGCGACAAAATTAGTCAACATAGCGACGAAACCAACCAAAATAGCGACAGTTTTTTCGGTCGCTAAACTTTGCTACGTATATATTGCGTCGCTAATCTATCGCTATATTTGTGACGGTTTTGTATTTTTCGTCGCTATGAGCTTAGCCACGAGCATTTTAGAGACCAACTTAAATCCGTCGCTAATGCGTCGCTAAACTGTTTTAGCGACAGAAAGAACATGTTTAGCGACGGATGTATTGTAACTTAAAAAGATTAAAATTACAAATTCATAAACTTCAAGCCAGTATTGTGGTGCATTGGTGACCTTGTGCACCTCTAAGCATCAAGTCACGATTCAATTCCCTTACTCCTTTTACGTTTTAGTTTAACATTTTTCCCTTTTTTCTTTTCTCTTGCGTTTAAGAGTAGTTATAGTAACTTTTTTTCGTTATGCTTTTATTTTCCCCTTTTTCTTTGTTTATTTTTCTCTGGGTCATTCTTTAAAATTTTTTGCTTTAAAGGTAGTGTAGTGCACCAATTTTGTTAAAATTCTTGATCCGCCTACAACGGAGTGGTGGAGGTTCAATTTTCTTAACGGATAATCCGTTAACCCGTTAAGAATATATATATATATATATATATATATATATATATATATATATATATATATATATATATTTCCAACAAAATTAGATTTTTTCGCTCTCTAAAATTACACCATACACGCTCCATATTATCTCAGCAGTATGTATCTACTTAGTATATGTTTCACTAATATCAAGTGTTTAATATGTCACACCATTAATAGAGGTTTTAAAAGACAATTAACACCTAAAGTTTTTCTTTTTCACTCCACCCCGTCCAAGAGATCAATAATGTTTGTATTTACCTTTTACCTAATTTGAAAGTTTAGTTTACTGGTTTGTGAATAGAAAAATACTCAACAAGTGACTCTCACTTATCGTCAATAATGTTGTAAGTTTAATAGGACTATATTACTCAAATATAAAACCATAATCCCACCTTGATTGTTTAGCTAAGGCCTTACCTACCCTTGCATTAATTATAAGATAATATTAAGTCATGTCATCAGTCTTTTTATAAGGGGAAATCCGCAGCCGTTACAATTTCAGTCTCACTTGGTAAACCTCCCCTATGTAATAGCTTGCAAACCACATAGGTGATGTAAATCGCACTAGACAAGCTATGTGCGACAGACTCACACAGAAGGCATTGAAGGGGAATCGATCTCATGTCATCCGTATAGATAACCACCCTTCAAATGAACTGGCCAACCCGAAAGGTTATGTCATTAGTCTTTATCACCCTATTTCTTTACTCTTTTGGTGTTGAGGGTCCCTCTATTTCATTTTCACACTAGAAACTAGAAATAGTAAACAGTCTTTGACTCTCTATAATACTGCTATATAATTTAAATAAGCAAGTGAGTACCCGCTTTATATTTGTAATTTTAAAATAATAATTAAAGAGATCTCGATTCTGCAAAATTTAGTCAACAAAGAAAAGTCAAAAATGATAACCAACCAAGCCAGGGTCAACTGCTATCCTTTCTTCTCTGTCAATTTGTTGAGTCCTCCGTCTGTTTCAAAATAATTGTCAATTTTTATTTCTCTAGAGTCAATTTGATTAGCTTTTAACTTTAAATTTAATTAGGTTAATTTAATATTTTAAAGTTAAAATTTAGATGTTCGAAAATTATACAAGAGTACTATAATTTATGATTCTTCTCATATCAATATGATAAAAAATACATGTTAAATAATGGTTAAAGATTATGTAATTTGAATCTTGAGAAACGAAATGCTACAAAAAATTTGCTGACTTAAAAGTACATAATATCATATAGGACAAACCTCTATACACTTTTTTAACGGACAAGAGTTAAATATATCTTTGTATTATCAGAAAAAGTTTAAATGTACCCCTCGTTATACTTTGAATCCAAATATACTCTTGTCGTTATACTATTGGTTCAAATATACTTCTTTTCTATTAAATTTGTCCAAAGTGGACATCCAATCCTATGTGACACAGACATTTTATGAGGTGGATACCACATGGCTTGCCACCTCAGCGCCCCTAACCCATTTTATCTCTCTCTTCTATTATTTTTCCATCACTAAAATTTTCTTCTCCTCTACCATTATTGCCACCATTACCGCTACCATGAAAAATATTGTATTTTAAATTTTAGTCTTTTATATATGGATTAGGGGTGCTGAGGTGGCATGCCATGTGGCATCCACCTCATCAAATATCAATGTCACATAGGACTGGATGTCCACCTTGAACAAACTTAACAAAAGAGAGTATATCTGAACCAATAGTATTACAGTAGGGGTATATTTGGATCCAAAATATAACGAAGAATATATTTAAACCTTTTCTCATAGTAATGGGCTATATTTGGCTCTTTGCTCCTTTTTAACCCCGACAAGAGTGGATTGTTCTAGTGGTCAGTACCCTCCACTTCCAACCAAGAGGTTGTGAGTTCGAGTCACCCCAAGAACAAGGTGGAGAGTTCTTGGAGGGAGGGAGCAGAGGGTCTATCGGAAACAGCCTCTCTACCTTAGGGTAGGGGTAAAGTCTGCGTACAAACTATCCTCCCCAGACTCCACTAGTGGGATTATACTGGATTGTTATTGATGTTGTGCTCCTTTTTAACCTCTTTTGTACATAAGATTATTGATGTCAGATATCTTCTGACAGATTCAGAAAATAAGATTAAAGATGGTTAGGTAATGATTAAATAAATCCGATTAACTCGATTATATTCTGCAATCTCTTGTTCGTTTGGTAGATTCAGAAAATAAGATTAAAGATGGTTAGTTAATGATTAAATAAATCAGATTCACTCGATTATATTCTGCAATCTCTTGTTCGTTTGGTTAAAGACATAACAAAAAGTTTATAGTTCACGCCATCTCCGTGAATTCGGGTTCTCGAATTCGAATCATGGGTTCGGCATGACCGTTCCTCATTTTCTCGCATTTTAGGGATAAAAAAACTAGAATTTAGGTCGATTTTAAATTTTTGTGTCCACGCAATCTGCATGCATCCGGGCTATAGGATCCGGATCACCTAAAAATTTTGCGAGGCTATAAAAAATGACCTAATGAACAATAGTCATGATTTCGGCATGACCGTTTCTCATTATTTGATCTTTTAGGGACAAAAAATTGGAAATAGGGCCAATTTCTCATATGATATGCTCATCAGTCTATCCACATATATTGTTTCATACAATTTCACACCATTTTATAGAGTAAATTTCAAACTCCGTTAAAACTTAACGATTGAAAAATAATATTCGTTCCACCTTTTGAATGGAAACAATAACCCTTTGGACAATATTTCGGTGAGCTTTAGAATTATATTACTACAAAGAAAAATTGTATTGACATACATAGAGGAGAGGTTGATAAATACATATATTGCAATTAATTTTATTATACATTGAAGAGTCGGCCTAACATGTTTGCCAAGGTACATAAAAGAGTTCTCTGACTTATAAACCAAACTGAGGGTGGCATTTGTTTAAATTCAGTCTTTTGAGTCTTTGCAAAAAAATGTTTGTTTGAGCTATTCTACATATCAATCTCCACAGACGTCTCCCTCTTGTCTGCTGGCCCTTGCCAACACCACCCACTCTCCAAACAACAACAACAAATTCAGTGATTTTTCACAAGTGAGGTCTAGGGAGAGTAAGAACTAAGATGTACGCTACTTAATTTACCCCTGGAAGAATAGAAAAGCTATATCCGATAGACACTCGGCTGGAGAAAGGATGAAAAAGAATAATGGCGACAAGTAAAAATAACAACAACATCCACTCAGCACAATTATATATTGGTGATAAGGACAAGAAAATGCGAGGGCAATTTCATTTTGACAATCTTGATATTGACATGATCTAATATATGTCTATTTTGTTCAAACCTCATGCTTACTGTTTGAATATTCCACACCTTCATTAGTAAAAGCTAGTAGTATTGTCTTTTTAATGGACCATCTGAATACCCCACTCCTCTTCTGCTCTAAGCAAAATTAACTGTACTATGCTCGGTCGCAAAGGCCAAGTCAAATTGCACAAATTCGGTAAGTGTAAAGGGACCACCACGCGCGGTTTCCACAGAGGGAAGATCCATTTCAACTTTTTTCACCAACTTTCTTCTACCAGTTTCACGGAGTTGGGAATTCAAGGCAATCAAGAATAATTGTACGGCCGCAGAAATTAAATTTGCGACCGTACTCAGAATTGTGCGATTCGCAGAACTCAAGATGTGTGGCCGCACACAGAATTGTGCGGTCCGCAGAACTCAAGAAGTGCGGCCGCAGTTCAGAATTGTGTGGCCGCAGAAACCACTCCTGTAAAGAGCTGCAGCAAAGTGTGGACCGCGCACAGAATTGTGCGGTCGCAAAACCTCCTAAAGGGGAATTTTGTTCGAAAATTCTAGCTTTGTATAAATAGACTACTTTCATAAAATTATGTCAAGTATTTGGTCATTTGAAAGTTGGTAGCCGTTTTTCTTTACTGTTTTAGGAAACTTTATCATACCTTGTCAGTTTTACTTTGGATTTTCATCTATTTATCATTAAATATGAGTTAAATCATCTTTTCTTCTTTATTTTCTTCATCACCCACTATGAGTAGCTAAATTTCTAACTAGGGTTGTAACCCAACCCTAGTGTGAGTACCTAATGGGTGTTTGATTTAGGACTTGTTTATGGTTGAGTGTGTAATATTTAGCCCAGTTCTTGTTATAATTGTAGAATTAAAGGTTGCAAACATTGATTCAAGCCTATTTGACTTAGTATCTACTTGAGAAAGAGATGCTTAGTCTAGAAAAACTTGGCCAACAAAAAATTGGGATGAACTCAAGAAATTGATAGTCCTACTTAAAGGGTTGAATCTAGAGATAGTAAAACCCGACTCGAGCATCTATCAACTGTTTTGTGCATACCCATTTGGACTTGAGAAAACTAAATTGGGCAAAACCACTCTATTACCGATAGGTATTGAGTGGGTAATTGTGTGTTGATTGCTATAATATACCCCGACCAATAAAACCCACTCTAAAGCTCACACCCCGTTAGGCAAATACCTAGGTGGAAATCAGAGCCCTGGATCTTTTACATACTTGAAAAACAACACCAAAAATACTATTCTTTAGCTTTACATTTGCAAGCCGTAGCATAATTTAGAAGTAGAATCAAAACACAGTTTGTGGAAGTGCATCTTAGATAATTTATGTGCTTAGTCCAAATATATACCTAATCCCATCTACGCTCCCTGTGGATTCGATCCCGACTCCTAGTTGGATATTATTATTGCAACCGATCGCTTCACAACTCCAAACTGAGGTGTGATTTGGGCGGGATTAATTTTTGGCGCCGTTATCGAGGAGCATAAAAAATGAATTTAACTATATATTTGGTTTTGTGTATGAATTATCTTCTTTTCCTTCTGTGTTACTAATATTTTGGGTGAAACAATTGTAGGTGAAATAATGGCTCTCAACAACAATGATCCTCTTGAAAACATGTCTTTGGGGGATGTGGATGTGGAAGATGGCCAAGTTGAAGAGGTTCCTCATGAACCTCAAGCAAATAGACGAGGTCGACCGCCTCAAGACAACGTTCCCGTTCCAACCCCACCTCCACCAAGAGAGGCTCCACACCGGGTGTTGTCGAATGAAGGGTATGCAAGTGCCATATTCCCTCCCCGCATTAGGGCGAGTAACTTTCAAATCAAAAATGTTATGCTCACATTGCTAGAGCAACAGGGATTCTTCACCGGGGCTCCGAATCAAAATGCGTACAAACACTTGAAAGGATTTGTGGACACTTGCTGGGGGAGTAAACAGACAAACGACTTCGAGGATGCTTTAAGGTTGAGGCTATCTCATTTTTCACTACGGGGGAAAGCCTTGGATTGGTTAGAAAGGCTGCCAAACCATTCCATCCATACATGGGATGAATTGGCAGAGAAATTCATTGCCAAGTTCTTTTCTCCCGGGCATATGGCTACTTTTAGAGACGAGATTCTAGCATTCAAACAAGAATCCAATGAGCCTTTGCATGATATATGGGAGAGGTACCGATCTATGATGAAAGAGTGCCCGAACAATGACATGACTGAGGATTCAAAATAAATTCTATAGAGGGATCAATACTACCAACCAATGCGTGGTCAACCAACTTCTCGGTGGAAATTTCATGACAACACCATATGTCGAAGCTTGTGAGATCTTAGATGAAATGGCTGATACTTCATTGGCATGGCAAAGTAGAGCAAATATTCCTCAAGGTGATCCAAATGTGATTCACTTACATAAAGAATTACATGATCATGGGCAAGCAATTGCCGAGTTGACTACCACAATGAATCAATTAGCCAAAGATAAACTTCAACATGTTCAAGGTCCCAAGCAATTAAATGCAATGGAAGGAGTAAATATGATAGTGAAAAAGCGAAGGCAAAAGGGTCAACAAGTGCAAAACCGTGCGGAACAATATGTGCAAGAAGATAGTAGATTTAACCAAGATGAATCTTACAATGAACAAGAGGAGGAAGTACAATATGTGAACAACTTCCAAGGGCAAAGAAATAACTCTCAAGGCCCGAATCTACAACAATGGCGATCTCAAGGTAGTCAAGGGAATTGGAACAATCAAAACAACCAAGGTAATTGGAATAGTCAAAACAATCAAGGGCATTGGAACAATCAAAACAACTAAAGAAATTGGGGTGGAAATAGTCAAGGATATTGGGGAGGTAACAACCAAGGGGGATGGAACAATAATCAAGGGAATCAGGGGTCGGGTTTTCAAAGGCCCTCGATGTATCAACAAACAAGCAACCCGCCTCCTTATCCTTCCCATGGTCCTAGCTCTTCCAACAATGATATGGGGAGAATTGAGAACATGTTTAAACAAATAATGGAGAAGAATGCCGACTTCGATGCTCAACTAGCTTCTCACAACACTTCAATTTGCAATTTGGAAGTTTAATTGGGGAAAATCTTTAACGACCCGGCCGGTCGTTTCGGGAGTTATAGCCCCGTTTCCCCCATTTCTATTTCCTTTATTCTCTTAAGCTATATTATGATATACCGGGTTAGTTGGTTCAGGTCCGGAGTGGTTTCGGAGTGTAATGAGACACTTAGTCTCTTATTTAGAACCTTAAGTTGGAAAAGTCAATCGGATGTTGACCTATGTGTAAACAATATCAGATTTGAATTCTGATGGTTCCGTTAGCTCCGTTAGGTATTTTGGACTTAGGAGTGCATCCGGAATGAAATTTGGAGATTCGTGGTAGAATTAAGCTTGAATTGACGAAGTTGGAAATTTAGTGATTTTGGTCGGTAGTGAAAAATTTGATATCGGGGTCGGAACGGAATTTCGGAAGTTGAAATAGGTTCTTAGTGTCATTTGTGATGTGTGTGCAGAATTTTAGGACATTCGGGCGTGGTTTGGTTAGTTTCGGCATCGGTTGCCGAATTTGGAAATTTAGAAGTTCTTAGGCTTGAATCCGAGGGAAATTTGATGATTTGATGTTGTTTTGAGTGATTCGAAGGTTCGACTAAGTTGGTATGTTAATATATGACTTGTTGGTATTTTTGGTTTAGGTCCCGAGGGCCTCGGGGTGATTCCGGGTGGTTAACGGATTTGTCGAAGTTGGAATTTGCAGCTGGAGCTGCTGCTTCTGCTATTTCTGCACCTGCAGAAGGAGGAGTCGCAGGTGCGAGGCCGGTGGTGCGCGTGGGGCGTTCGCAGGTGCGGGCAATGCTGGGCTAGGCAGAATGTGCAGGTGCGAGTTGGAGGTCGCATCTGCGATCCCGCAGGTGCAAAACCTGGGGCGCAGATGCGGAAAGAGGGATGCTGGGCAAGCTTCGCAGAAGCGGAGGAGATGCGCAGGTGCGCCTTCGCAGGCGCGGGGTGTTGGGCCGTAGATGCAGAAGCTAGGCTCCTAAGTGAGTTCTGCACCTATGATGGATTTTTCCGCAGGTGCGGTGGCGCAGAAGCGTGCACATTTCCGCAGATGCGAAAAACCTGGGCAGATACTTTAAATAGAACCCTTCGCGAATTTGGTTCATTTCCACCATTTTCAAGTTGGGTTTTGGAGCTTTTGGAGTGATGTTTGAAGGGTGATTCAAGGGCTATCATTGAGGTAAGTTGCTTGAGCCCTAATACTCGTATATATGCTGATATTCCGTTGTATAATCATGTAATTAGTGAAAATAAGGGGTTAGGGCTTGGAATATTTGGAGAGTAATTTATGGATTTGAAGGACCAAACGATGTCGGATTTTGATAAATTTGGTATGGTTAGACTCGTGAGTGAATGAGCTTTCTAGTTTTGTGAATTTTTTCAGATTTCGAGACATGGTCTCGGGGGCCGGGTTTGAGCCAATTTCGGATTTTGGTCTAATTTTGTAGCTTTTCTTGTGGAATTCATTCCATTAGCGCGTATTGATGGTATTATAATGATTGTGAATAGATTAGGAGCATTTGGAGGCCGAGTCCAGAGGCAAGAGCATTGCGGGGTAGAGATTTGACCGGTTTGAGGTAATAACGATTGTAAATCTAGTCCTGAGGGTACGAAACCCCGAATTTTGTATCATTCTACTATTTTTAGTGACGCACATGCTAGGTGACAGGCGTGTGGGCGTGCACTGTTGGGGATTGTGACTTGGTATGTCCCGTAGCAACTGTAAAGTTGCATACTTTGTTGAAACTATATGATACGTATATGTTTTAGAAGGAGTTTCTATAAATTGGGCTGAATGCCACGTTTGGGCCTTGTGCCAGTGTTGTTTGGACCCTTAGGGGCCTTTTCTTACTATCCTCTCATTGTTTTCGATTGAAAATCTATACTCGGTCATGGTTATACTTGTTTACTGCAAAACTCAATTTTATGACTCTATTTTAATGCATATAAATGTTGTTTTGGGCTGAGCACCCTGTTTTATTGAAATACCCGAGTGACTTGATACGTTTATGACTGAGTAAGGCCGAGAGCCTGATTTGTGAGGATATTTATAGGATCGGGCTTCACGCTGTAACATGTTGCATATTTATGGGATTGGGCTGCACGTCGCAGCATGTTTGATATCGGCCGAGGGCCTGATTGTGAGGATGAGTGTGGATCGGGGCTGCCCGCCTGCAACATACTTTATTATTATAGCACGTGAGTTGTCCGTGCAGATTATAGCACTTGTGAGCACGTGATTTTTGCCCAACTAAAATTACTCCTACAAAGTTCAAAAATAGATCTAAATTATTTTTCGCTTTTATAGAATTTTAGGATTTTGTTTTGGTTAATTTTGTTTGCATTTAGTTGCTTATTTAATATTTAAAATTATGAAAAATATAAAAAAATATATAAAATATTCATTGCATAGCAACTTAGATTTAATTGCATATTAGATATAATTACATGAGTTAATTGTATTATTAAACAAAATCACAAAAATGATCATTTTTACATATTTAGCCTTTAGTTTTAAAATTAGTTTTTTTTTCTTTCATTAGTTTTAAGTTATTTAATTATTTTGATGTTTGAAATAGATAATTAATTCAATTCTACAAATTAGATTATTTTTAGAACATAACTTAGGTTTTTAATCAATTTTATTAGGATTTTAAAAATTTAAGGAAAAGAAAAATATGAAAGGTTGTGTTTATTTCCGAATTGGGCCAAAACCTTAGCGTTGGCCCAATTTTCCTTTAAACCCAACTCGCCCCAAACCCAGTCTGTTCCATCCCTCACTTAACCCAAAACGGTGTCGTTTAGTAACGCTAATTCCAGCCGTTCAACCCATCTCATCCAACGCTTCACAACCCCCTCTCTAATCCCTCATATCTGTCGGAGACCCCCCTCAAACCCCTTAGACCCCTCTCACTTCTCCATCTCTCTCACTCAATGAAACCCTAGCCGCCCCCAAATCCCTCACCCCCATCGGCCGGTGGTCACCGTCCAAACAACCCCAAATCTTCACCCTATAATCCCCACACTTCCCTAATCCCAAATCCCTTACTAGTTTCCCCAAATAATCATCCAAACTCCCCGAATTTCAAATCTAAGAAGTCAAGAAAACTTAGTTGTTTTTCTTTTCCGATTCTTTCCAAACTCGGGCTTGTCTTTCGTTATTAACTGTCTCAATCGACTACCTTTAGAGTCGAAGGGTGATTTTATGCCGTTGATTGGTCACCTCCGTTTGATTAGTCTCAGACCCTTTCTTCTCCGTTCAAAACCTCAATGGCTCAGGGTAGTAGCCCCCATAGCTTTGAGGTATCGTTTGGTATTCGACCCTTCATCCAAACTATGGTCGTTATCGTTACAGGAAGCCATTGTTTCTGTCTTTCGAGCACGAACCAGTGCTCGTGTGACGATATCGACCCCTGCTCGGATTGCTTGAAGCCAGCAGTGATGTCGTTAATGGGTAATACTTTCTCCCGTTCTTTCGTGGTCATTTGGCTTAAGTGTATGATTTACTCACAGACTGGTGTTTTGGTTGTTTCACATGATATAGTTTAGTTTTAGAGTAATTATAGCATATTTTAACTTAGTTTCATTTATACTTAGCTGATTTTGCTAAAATTATCATTTGAAATGACTGCTTATTAATGCATCAGTAATGGACTATTATCATATCTCTTTATATGTTTAGCATGTTTAGATTAGGCAAGATTTAAATTCATTTAATTCTGTGTTATGTCGCATAACAGTTAGTAATTTGCAAGAAATAGGGGACCATAAGGTATACTAAAATCAGAGAATCTTAGGTGTTTGGGCAAGAAGTTTCTATAAGGGACTTAAGTGCAATAAAACAAAATAACTAGGGATAGTTTCAGAATTAAAAGATGCTAAAAAACAGAAAGGGGGACAACTGTCAAATGAAAATATCTGAAAAGGGACAACTGTCCAATTCAGTTAAAAAAGATGCTCTTTTCCCTAAAATTTAGGGATGGCATTCTGAGAATTATTCCCTTATCTTTAGGAGCACATGAAAGATTTGTCACTCTATATAAACGACCTCACTCACACATTTTAGGATTAGACAAAAAAAGGGACGGGGTTACCCACAGAATTCACTCTTAATTTTCTATTTTACTCCCATTCCCTCATTAAAACACACACGGGATTTACATTTCAATTCTCTGAAACTTCAAAACTCTCTTTTTCATTTTACAATGGTTTTGCACTAGAGTTTCATTGGTCTTGGGTCTATTGCTGGATTTCTGGGTTGAAGAATTGAAACTAATGTGGGGTGTTTTCTATTGCTATTTGCTGTTACTATAAAGCTGAATTCTCTCGTCTGACTTTCTGACCTTTATTTGGTCATTTATCTGTTGTTTCTGCTTTCTAGGTATGTAAATATCCATACATTCATCTCTTTTCTTTGAGTTAATGAATAAATATTGTTTGGTGTTGTATTTGTTCATGACTTTGTGGACTTAGCTTATTTTTAGCCACTAAATAGTCTAAAGAGCTATCTTTGTTGATTTACATCTATATTATTTGTTCAGCTACTGTTCAAGATACACTTATGATTGATTTTGAGTTGCTGAAGTTGCCCAATGATATTTTATCTGTCAAAACATGGTGTTAGTTAACTGATTCTGAGCATGTTAGTTAGTGTCATTTTGTTTGGTATAGATAGTTGATGATTAGTAGTTGAGAATGTAACTTCACATTTGAGGCAGTATAAGAGCAAAGCAAGTTGTAAGTCTGACCACCAGTTAATCAGATCTGCATCCGAGCAGGCTAAGAAAAATTAGCTCAAAATTATGAAGTATGGTGACATTATGCCTGTTGTCCCAAATCAAAAGAAAAGTCATGGATAACACAGTTTGGAGTTTACAAATTACATGCAAATTAGTTATTTAGATTTCGGAGCAAGAATTATGTAAATAATTATCTGTCTGTAGTCAAATTCAATAAAAAAAATGAAATTGAAACATGTATTATTAGTAGATCTAGTTCGTTTTTTTCTGCTTGTAGCTCTGAATTTGTATAACATATTTTGAGGCTTTGGGGTTTATGTGTTTGGCTTTTCATTCCTTTGTGATTGATGTATGAAAAGTTACACGACCAAATTGAGCTTGAACCATTGTTCATTTCGTTCCCTCAAAGTTGTCAGGCCTAAAAGGGTGGCCTCGCGAAGGAACATGGATAAGTTTAAAGTCACAGAGACATTGGGAATTTTAGCTACCATTTCTGCAGAATTAAGGCTTTCTTTTAGAGGTTAAAGACGTCTTGGGCTTTATTGCAAGCCCATGACTTTGGCCAGTATGTGAACTATTTCTGGTTCCCAAATTATAATCCTTTTGTTTAGTTTAAAATCAAGATATTGAAGTTAGTAAAGCAAATCATATGAGTATTTAGATTCAAATAAGCTTTAATATTTCAAGACATGACTATTTGATAGCATTGAGCCTTCACATACCTAAAATCTATAACACCTGGACCTCACACATATAACCTTGCATTCCAGGAAATTAGACAATTCTTGAATAGTATGCTTTTAGACACGCTTTTAATTAATCAAATAATCGTGACTATGTACACGTTCGCGTGACATGATTACGATTTCAAAAATAAATAGATAATCGTAGCCATGCTTTAGGCGTGCGCATTTAATCGACTGTCGTAATTGTGTACTCGTTTGTGTCACATGATTATGATTTTTCAAAAATAAATCAAAGTACGCGTTCGCGCGACTTTGGCTAACAATCTTAATATTAATAAAGCAGGACTAATTATGTACACGTACGCGTGACATGATTATAGCGCACCGAATAAAACGGATTCACACACATGTAATCCGTTTCAAAGATAAATTCATAAGCGCCATATCTAAAAGTGGCAAAAGGTAAAATACACATAGGTTCTAAAACACATAATTAAATAATTTAATTAAACCATGTATGATTAAAGCGACCATGCTAAAATGACGGAATCCGGGAGTGCCTAACACCTTCTCCTAGGTTAACAGAATTCCTTACCCGGTCTTTTGGTTTCGCAGACTTAAAATAGAGTCAAATTTTCTCGATTTGGGATTTAAAATAATCCGGTGACTTGGGACACAATAACTTATTTCAAGTGGCGACTATGAATAAATTAGTAATCCCATTTTGATTAATGTCACCTTAATTGGAAAAACTCCCCTATCCCCCTCGGAAAAAAGGAGGTGTGACAGCTCTGGCGACTCTGCTGGGGACCGAACCCCGAATCTCTGGTTCAGGGTTCAAGAATTCGAGCTTGTTGTTGTGATGGTTATTACTGTATTTGTGGGCCTAATGTGCTAATTGCTGCTCATTTACCGCTTTGATATTATTTGAACTGTATTAAATTGTCTTCACACGCCTCCCTTCTGAGTCTTCTAAATATATGGTGCACACGTACGCGTGGCCCACTTTTCTGTTAGAGTTCATACCAAATAAAATGAGGATGGATCAGCCACTAGGCCGGGTAGACTTTTGTGCTCCCGGTATGTCGCTCCCACCTCGGCTCAAGTTGTCCACTTGGGTAGGCCATGTCTAGAACACACCCTTAGGTCTAAACCTAGAATAACATAGCCTTATACAGGATCCCTAGTAGGAACGTTTGCTTGCATCATGTGCATTTGACTTAAGGGACTCAACACAGGGGTTGGGTTCGTCTAGGACAGGTATACCCGAAATAAAGGCCATCTTGATGCATCTTACCTGCTATGTGTGCATTTATTTCAGCTTATTTGTTGACCGGCTAAGAAAATAAAAGAAAAACCAAGAGTGAGGTAGGATAAAAAATTTACCCGGTTCTGAAGACCCCGGTATTTGAAAATGCCTCGAAACTCTGCCAAAATGTTTGGAAAATGCATTTCAGAAACGAAAGTAAATCAATATCATACTCTTCCAATTATGTCAAAACTGACCGAACTACGCGGGTTTGATTCCCACCGGATGTGAGATACGTAGGCAAACCTCATCGGTACCGATCCCAATTTTTCCAACCAAATAAATAAAGTATGCCTATTGGTCAAAAATAAAACCGACCCAGTTTCGGGTAAGTCTTGCGCCGTTTTGCCGGAATAGCCTTAGAATACTTTTAAATTGTCGAAGGGCTAGTCTCGCCAAGAACGGACATGTCTGTCAATAAGGCATCACTTTTCCCATAAAGTTCCTTACCTCGGGCTCAAAACTTTATTTGAAAGTGGGAAGGGGCCATTATTGCAAAGATAACCATTTTTGCCAACGCTGCACAAACAGTCACCTTCACGTGATTTTCCTTGGAAAAAAAAATGAACCCTTACCATTCACAGGTCCGTTGGTCTGTCTTCCGAACTAGAGTCAACCCTAACCCTAACCATTCACAGGTACAAAATGAACATTGTCCAGAGCCCGCCGTTAAATATTGTAGAGCAGGCTCCACTGCAGCTTCAAATGTGGTGGTATGACTTGGCTAAAGATGGTCAAGACTGGGTAGTAGAACATTTGGGTGCTCTCACGGATATTATGAAGGTCAATCCCCAGAATGATCTGATCAAGGCTTTAGTGCCCTTCTAGGATCCCGTGCATAATATTTTTCACTTCTCTGACTTTGAGCTCACTCCCACAATCGAGGAAATAGCAGGATATACTGGTTTCGGCCGGGATTTGAGGAAACAACAACTTATATTCCCAAGGCCTCCCTCTGTATGCCGATTCTTTGATATTTTGAACATCAGTAAACAAATAAGGAAGAATAATGTAAACGATGGATGTTTCTCGTTCTACTTCCTGTACTCCAGGTATGGACATCCAAATGGGTTTGAAACGCATGAAAAGGGGTTGAACAACAAGCAAAGCAAATATACTTGGAAAATTCATCGTCGCTTTGCTTTCATAGTGGCATTCCTAGGCATCATGGTCTTCCAGAGTGAAAAAGGGACGATTGATATCTGTATGGCTAGAATTTCACAAGTCCTAACTGCCAAAGAAGATCACACACTTGCTCCACTTATATTGTCGGATATCTATCGGGCATTAACACGGTGCAAGTTTGGGGCGACATTCTTTGAAGGTTGCAATATCCTTCTATAAATGTGGTTAATTGAACATCTTCGCCATCATCCGAAATTTATAAGCTACAGACCAAGCAAGAGCAACTTCATTGTGAATAATCCATAAAAATAACGGTGTCTAAATACCATCGCAGAATTGGTGTCACAAGTATACGAGCTTTTAAAATAATACAAATAAAGGGTCTGAATAAAATAAAGTTGTCAGAAAACAAATACACAGCTAAAGTAAAGTAGACGGGGACTTCAGAACTGTGGACGCCATACAGTTATCCTCTGGGTAGCTGAAATCCGAGCAAGTCTATGGTACGCCACTGGGACCAACTCCGAAATCTGCACAAGAAGTGCAGAGTGTAGTATCAGTACAACCGACCCCATGTACTGGTAAGTGTCGAGCCTAACCTCGACGAAGTAGTGACGAGGCTAAGGCAGGTCACTTACATTAACATGTTCGCAATAATAGTAATAACCACAATAACATATGAGGAGAGGGTAAAAGATTACAACTCTCCAGAAGGGGTTGATGCTTGGATCGCCCACTTGAGAACTTTAAAGGCGAATCAGATTGAGTGGACTTTAGGATGGCTCCCAGTGAGAGAAGTCATACACATAACAACCACAAAGAACTATTTGCTGTTGATGGGCTTGAGAAGTGTCCAACCATATGCACCGCAAAGGGTTCTAAGACAATTGGGAAGATATCAAGTGGTGCCTGAGGATGAAGATTTAAGTGTCCAAGTTATTGAGCTACACCCCGAAGCCCCACTTCTCGAGGCTTTAATCCAACAAATCTGGAATGGTTGTTGATACTTAAAAGAGGACACCCAAGTGCCCGATCTCGCAAGAGGAGAAATAGATCCAAGATATGCCACATGGTTCGGAAGAAGAAACTGTATTAATGACGAACCAGAGCCCGAGCCTGAAAGGCCTGCCAAAAGGCCTCATATTCAGGCTTTTGATGACAAAGTCCGAGAGCGTTTGGCTTGGGGAGAAAAGGAAAAGAAATATCAAGCCACCATCCATGCCTTAGAGGAAACGTTGAGGAACCTCGCATTTGAGAATGATTTACAGGCACAGGTAACCAAAGGTGAAAAGAGAAAATTGACCCGAGAGAACGAGGTGCTCCGAGCCCAACTCCGGGACATGAGGATAGCCGCCGAAACGCCTGTAAGGAGCGAAAGAGATGAAAAACTCATCGGCAACCTAAGGATGAAGGTGCATGACTATGCGGCTGACCTGACAAAGGTCGAAAAAGACTTGTTAATGCTCAAGCAAAGTTGGCCAAAGGTGCGTAAGAACAAGCTAGATTAGCCCACCAGTTGAAGCAGAAATATGACAAAGAAGTAGCAATTTTACACAAAAAACTGGTTGCCCTTGAGAATGAAATGGTCAAGCAAACAAAGGAGCATTGCTATGCATTGATTTATCAACTACAAGAAAGCATGCAGCAGTTACAAAACCAAAACAACACAGATACACAAGTGTTGGAGGCTCGGGCCCAACAGATTGGACGTTTGCTACAAGAAAAGGGTGTCATCAGAATGAGGATTAAAGAGATAGCTGATTATGTTGTAATGAAATGCCATGAGTGTGAAGACATGACCAGGTCTATATTTTTTGCTTCTGTGATGACATTCGTTCGCCAGGTGATGGTTGACCTAGACCACCTTCAAGAAGATATTGCCCGTAGGCCCGTGCGGAGACCGGCTGATGTCTCGCAGGCTCCCAGAGTACCAGTGGAGGCTCTCATGTACTTTTGACTTTCCAATTTTTTTTGAGTCTGTACTTTACTGCTTTCTAGTGTTTTGTTCAAATCTGTTTATTTTGAGTCTGGGCGAACCCCTTGGGCCACGCCATGATACAGAGACAAACATAGCGACATCATCTTTCTTCTTTTTGCCTAACAGGATTCTGGTGCCACTTTGAATTGCCTGTGTGGTTGCTTTTATGGAGGAGTAGCTCATAATCTTGCTCGACTTGAGTCCCTCTTCCACCATTCCTCCCATCTTTACCACATCGTTGAAGGACTTACCTATGGCTGAGATCAAATGGCCAAAGTAAGTAGGCTCTAGGGCTTGAAAAAAGTACTCGACCATCTCATCTTCTTCCATTGAAGGATTGACCCGTGCAGCTTGTTCTCTCCATTTGAAACCATATTCCCTAAAGTTCTCACTGGGCTTCTTCTCTACCTTGGTCAGAGATAGGCGATCTGGGACAATGTCTATGTTGTACTGAAAGTGCCGAGCAAAGGCTTGATCTAAGTCGTCCCATGTGTACCACCTGCTAGCGTCTAGGCGGGTGTACCATTCCAAAGCCACCCCACTTAGACTCTGATTGAAATACGCCATTAATAATTCTTCTTTCCCACCGGCACCTCTCATCTTGCTGCAAAAGCCTCTCAAATGGGCCACGCGATCTCCATGTCCATCGTACAAGTCAAACTTGGGCATCTTGAACCCAACGGGCAGCTGGACATCAGGGAATAAGCATAAATCCTTGTAAGCCACATTTACTTGGCTTCCTATCCCTTGAATGTTCTTTAAAGATTGCTCTAAACTCTTCACTTTCCTGAATATCTCATCGTGCTCCACGTTCCGGGATGGTTTCTCAGTTTCAACAGGAGGTTCAAAATGCGGGGTGTAGGAATAGGGATCCGTGATTTTGAAAGTTGGTTCTGGAGCATAATATTGGGTATCTGGAGCTTGAAATGTAGGTTCACTAGAAAATTGGTGGAGGGTAACTCGCGGAGAGGCTACAAAAACAGGAGCAGATGTCGGAGCAGGGTATGCGGTTGTTTTGGCTGGTGAAGCATGGAAAGTTTGGGATGAGGTGGCGGGGTAGTGGTGGAAAAGGGTAAAACCCGGTGCATGCTGAGGTGAAAGATCAACAATAGTGGGATTCTGGGCTTGTGCCAGTGGTGGGATGAAAGCAGTATTTTCTGTGTAGTTAGCGGGGAATGAAGGTGGAGTATGCCCCCTGATCCAGGCTTTATATATTTCTGCCATTTGATGCTGCAACCTGTGGACCTCCTCTTTCAATTCAAACTCTGATTCTACAATCTCCCTCGGCGGGTCAACAACACCCGTGTTCGACTCTTTGCTAGTCATGACTGCCTTGCGCTTTGATCTGGTGTTATAGGGGTGACTTGCCAGGATGCCAACAAACTAACCACCTAAACAGAACCTAACTAGAATGCACACATAATAACTTGGTCAGTTTTGAAGAATTTAACAGATAGGGAATCGCATATTGGGGATGCAATGCACCTGAGCCATTAAACATTTCTAAATGCTTTGCGACGGCTTATGTGTTTCATCCCGGCTCTTTTCCCAAATTTCAAATCTTGATTTTTTCCCCTCTCCTTTTGTTGTGTTTCGCTCTGTTAATTGTCATTCTCTTTTCTTCCTTTTGTTTGGCCCCTCTTTTCTTTCTTTCCTCCCTTTTTCTTTTCCTCTCTCTTTTTCTCTTTTTTTTTCTTGTCTTTTCTTTTATTTTATTTTAAGACTATGATCGAATCCTATGGGGATTGCCTACGTATCATGGTGCCGCATGAATCAGATCATTACGTAGTTCAAGAATATAAATATGAAATGAAAGAAAATCTTTTGGGTTTTCAATACTTCATTAATAAAGTCACATCATCTTTTTTTTTGTTTTCCACTCTAAGGACTTAAAAATACTGACGACTACAAAAGAAAACATATCACCAGTACACCCAACCTCGACCCCGACCTCAAGCTTAAACACAAGCTCCATATAATCCATCTCAACATCATTTCCCACCACAAGACCCTCAATATTCAGTCAGACTACCCCAATACCATGTTCACCACGCACAGTCATATGCTCAACCCCCTCCTTACCCGCAATGGCATGATCCAACTCCACAAAATCCTTATCCACCCCCACAACCATACAGAAACCCTACTGGTCCAAGCTTTCGTCCAAGGCCAGATTATAGAAAAGAGAGGCAGCAGCGAAAAGAAATCTTCACCCCTCTTGGAGAGTCGTATACCAGTTTGTTTCAAAGGTTGAGGCATTTGGACGTTTTGAGGCCGATTGAGTCAAAGATACCAAATCCACCTCCAAGGAACCTTGATTATTCCCTCAGATGCGCATATTATTCTGATGCCCCAGGGCACGACACAGAGAAGTGTGGGCATTTGAAGAGGGCGATCCAAGAGCTTATTAATACAAATCAAATTGTGTTCCAGAGCCCGGAGGCGCCAAACATCAACCAAAATCCTTTGCCGGCCCATGTAGAGACATATATGATCCAGATAGTTCATAAGGATGGGGAGCCCAAGAATTTTTCCAAGTCTGTCATGATGATCCCGGCTAGCGAAAGTAATCTAGTTAAAGCTCCAGATTCTGCAGAAGCAATGCCCTTGACAGTTGAAAGGGTGTCGGAGAAGCTAAGCGCACTCAACGTGAAGCCATTTATATTGGTTGTGAAAGGGCCTCCGATTGATGTTGAAACGAACCAAGAAAAGCAAAAAGTGGTCGTGCTAGGGGTCCCGGGCAAGCCTGTCATAATCGTGGAAGGGGCTCGTATTACCCCCGTTATTATTAAGCCAGTGACCCAATTACCAATGGTTGACACAAAAGTCGTCCCGTGGAATTACAAACAGGTGATAGTAACATATAAAGGGAAATAAGTAGAGGAAGAAGTCAATGAAACCGAAGGACTGACTCGTTCTGGGAGATGTTTTACCCAAGAGGAACTGAGGAAAGCCAAGCCATCAAAGGATGGCCACATCCCAGTAAAGAAGTCGGTCACTGAAGAAGAGGCTGAAGAGTTCCTGAAAAAGATGAAAATGTAAGACTATTCCATTGTGGAGCAATTAAGAAAAATGCCAGCTCAGATCTCTCTTTTGTCTTTGCTGATACATTCAGATGAACACCGCAAAGCCCTGATGAAGAATTTGAATGAGGCCCATGTTCCTGATAAGATCACGGTAAACCACTTGGAAAAGATTACTAACAAGATTTTCGAGGCAAACAGGATCACTTTCTCAAATGATGAACTTCCTATGGAGGGTACAGAACACAACCGAGCTCTTTATCTCACAGTGAAATGCGAGGATTCTGCTATCTCGAGGGTACTGGTTGATAACGGTTCTAGTGCAAATATTTTCCCTCTGTCCACTTTGCAAAAGTTGAAGATCGGCACTGATAGGATCCACATGAACAATGTATGTGTTTGAGGCTTTGATGGAAGAGGGAAAGATTCTGTCGGTGATATAATGCTCGAATTGTCAATAGGGACAATTGAGTTCACTATAGAGTTTCGAGTGCTAGATGTGGCTGTCTCCTATAACTTGTTGTTGGGTAGGCCCTGGATACATGCTACCAAGGCAGTCCCGTCTTCTCTGCATCAAATAGTAAAGTTCGAATGGGACAGGCAGTAAATAGTTGTGCACGGTGATGAGAACTTATCTGCTTACAATAACACAATTGTTCCATTTATTGAAGTTGAATATGATAAAGGGCCTTGGGTTTACTAAACGTTCAAAACAGTGTCTGTCTAGAAGATTCCTGAAAGAGAATGCATTCCAGGTCCGAAGCTACCATCCGTGTCGGTCATGCTAGCAAATGAAATGTTGAAGAATGGTTTTGTGCCGGGCAAAGGCCTGGGTTTATTTCTGCAGGGTATTGCACATCCGGTGTGTCCACATGAAAGTTTCGGTACATTTGGTTTGGGATTCACACTCACAGGGAAGGACGTGAAAAAGGCTAAAAATTTGAAAAAAAGGCATGGTCACTTCCTAAGCGTACTCCACATATCTCCAAGTCTTTTGTCAAGCCAGGGGTCGCAAAATGCCCAATATCAGCGGTCCCAAAACCTGTGGTCGACTTTGATGAAGAGCTGATCAAGAGGTTTCAAAGTCTGTTTGATGAGGTTAATATGGTGGAAATTGGGGAAGGTTCCAGTAATGCCGATGTGCAGCTCATTGGGCCAAATGTGAAGCTTAGCAATTTGAAAGCTACTCCTCTCCCCACCCGGAAGGAGTTTTAGTAGTTTGCTTTGTTTTTCTTTCTGTTATCTGGGTTATTCCAGAGTTGTAATCCAGATTTTTTTTATTTTTTGCTTGTTTTGATGTACAAACCCTCCTATCCTTTTATTTTCAATGAAATACAATTTCCCGTTTTCCATTATTCCTAATAGCATTTCATTTTTGTTTTGTGCAGTTCTTTCTATGCTGGTTTCAATGACATGACATGCATGAGGAATTTTTAGCCAAATCTTAAAAGCCAATCTAATTCCGAAATAACAATCCAAGAAGTAGAGTGTGATGATGAAACAGAATATGATGAAGAAGCAGCATTTCAGGAAATCAGTAGAGAACTAAATCACTTTAAAGAAAAACCCAAGCCTAATCTGAATGAAACTGAAGCAATCAATTTAGGAGATCAAGATAATATCAGGGAAACCAAGATAAGTGTGCATCTGGAACCATAAATCAAGGAAGAAATAATCAAAGCATTGTTTGAATATAAAGATGTTTTTGCATGGTCGTATGACGACATGCCGGGTTTGAGCCCTGATTTGGTAGTTCATAAATTGCCAACTGATCCGGCATTCCCTCCAGTCAAGCAAAAGTTAAGGAAGTTCAAGACTGACATGAGTGTGAAGATCAAATAAGAAATCACAAAGCAGTTTGACGCAAAGGTCATTCGGGTCACTCGATATCCCACTTGGTTAGCTAATGTCGTTCTAGTACCAAAGAAGGATGGTAAGACTAGGGTCTGTGTTGATTATCGTGATCTCAATAAGGCAATTCCAAAAGATAACTTTCCATTGCCGAACATCTATATTCTGATCGACAATTGTGCCAAGCATGAGATTGGGTCTTTTGTGGATTGCTACGCAGGATATCACCAAATCCTGATGGATGAGGAAGATTCAGAAAAGACATCATTCATCATACCATGGGGGACATACTGCTACCCGGTAATGTCATTTGGTTTGAAGAATGCTGGGGCAAATTACTTGAGGGCAATGACTACCATATTTCATGACATGATACACAAGTAAATTGAGGTTTATGTAGATGATTTGATCATAAAGTCAAAGAAGCAGTCCGACTATGTTGGAGACTTGAGAAAGTTTTTCCAAAGGCTCCGCAGGTACAACCTCAAGCTCAATCCGGCAAAATGCGCATTTGATGTCCCGTACGGGAAACTGTTGGGATTCGTAGTAAGTCAACGCGGTATTGAGTTGGACCCATTAAAGATCAAAGCCATCCAAAAAATTACCACCGTCAAGGAACAAAATCGAGGTGATGAGCCTTCTAGGAAGGTTAAACTACATCAGCAGGTTTATTGCTCAACTCACGACAACTTGTGAGCCCATCTTTAAGTTGCTGAAGAAGAATGTTGCGGTTAAGTGGACTGATGAGTGTCAGGAAGCATTTGATAAGATCAAGAGTTACCTGTCAAACCCACATGTGTTGGTCCTGCCAGAACCTGGGAGACCTTTAATTCCTCTATTTGACAGTCACGGATAATTCTTTTGGTTGTGTGTTGGGTCAACACGACATCACGGGCAAGAAAGAGCAAGCCATTTATTACCTCAACAAGAAGTTCACTCCTTATGAGGTTAAGTATACTCTTCTTGAAAGGACATGTTGCGCCCTGACTTGGGTGGCACAAAAGTTGAAGCATTATCTGTCATCCTACACTACTTACCTCATTTCTCGCATGGATCCTCTAAAGTATATCTTTCAGAAGCCTATGCCCACAGGAAGATTGGCAAAGTGGCAGATTTTACTCACAGAGTTTGACATCATCTATGTGACTCGAACCGCGATAAAAGCCCAAGCCCTGGCCGATCACTTGGCCGAGAATCCAGTGGATGAAGAATATGAGCCACTGAAGAATTATTTTCCTGATAAAGAAGTGATGTATGTTGACGAGGCTGATCATGATGAAAAGCCAGGTTGGAAACTCTTCTTTGATGGAGCTGCTAATATGAAAGGTGTCGGAATAGGGGTTGTACTCATTTCTGAAACAAGGCATCACTACCCCGTAACAGCGCAGCTTCGATTTTATTGCACTAACAACATGGTTGAATACGAGGCATGCATTCTGGGTTTGAGGCTAGCTATAGACATAGGAGTTCAAGAAATATTGGTTTTGGGAGATTCAGATTTGTTGGTTCACGAGATTTAGGGAGAATGGGAGACTCGAGATTTGAAGCTCATACCGTATCGACAATGTCTGTATGATCTTTGTCAACGATTCAGGTTGGTAGAATTCAGGCATATTCCCAGAATTCATAATGAGATTGCCGACGCCTTGGCTACTCTAGCGTTAATGTTACACCATCCGGATAAGACTTATGTCGACCCTCTGCATATCCAAATCCGTGATCAACATGCCTATTGCAATGCGGTTGAGGAGGAACCTGATGGTGAGCCTTGGTTCCATGATGTCAAGGAATACATCAAATTGGGGGTATATCCGGTACATGCCACAGGTGATCAAAAGAGAACCATTCGACGTTAGGCTAGTGGATTTTTCTTAAGTGGGGGAATATTGTACAAGAGAACTCCAGATCTATGATTACTAAGGTGCATAGATGCTAAACAAGCTTCGACTATCATGGCCGAAGTGCATTCCGGAGTTTGCGGGCCACATATGAGTGGGTATGTCCTGGCAAAGAAGATTCTTCGAGCAGGTTATTATTGGATCACCATGGAATGAGATTGCATCAGCTTCGTTCGCAAATATCATCAATGCCAGGTGCACGATGATTTGATTCATTCCCCGCCATCCGAGTTGCACACAATGTCTGCACCTTGGCCCTTTGTTGTTTGGGGCATGGATGTCATTGGACCAATTGAGCCGGCAGCGTCAACGGGCATAGGTGTATTTTGGTGGCCGTTGATTACTTTACCAAGTGGGTTGAAGCTGTAACTTTCAAGTCCGTGACCAAGAAGGCGGTGGCAGATTTTTTTCATTCAAACATCATTTGCCGATTCAGAATTCCCAAGGTAATCATCACAGATAATGCTGCTAACCTCAACAGTCATTTGATGAAAGAGGTATGCCAACCGTTCAAGATTATGCATCGAAACTCCACTCCGTATCGTCCTAAGGCAAACAGAGCTGTTGAGGCTGCTAACAAGAACATAAAGAAGATACTTCGTAAGATGGTGCAAGATTCCAGGCAATGGCATGAAAAGTTACCTTTTGCTTTACTGGGTTATCGCACTACTGTTCGCACTTCAATAGGTGCAACTCCCTATTTGCTGGTATATGGAACCGAGGCAGTTATACCTGCGGAAGTTGAGATTCCATCCCTGCGGATCGTTACTGATGTTGAAATCGATGATGATGAGTGGGTCAAAAGTCGGCTAGAGCAATTGAGTTTGTTTGATGAAATAAGATTGGCAGCAGTATGTCACGGTCAAATGTACCAGAAAAGAATGGCAAGATCATACAACAAGAAGGTGCGTCCCCGAAAATTTGAAGTGGGCCAGCTGGTATTGAAACGCATCCTTCCACATCAGGCTGAAGCTAAAGGCAAGTTTGCCCCAAACTGACAGGGGCCGTTCATTGTGACAAAGGTGTTGCCCAATGGTGCTTTGTATTTAACAGACATAGAAGGTAAATGTGTAGATATGGCTATCAATTCTGATGCAGTCAAGAGATATTATGTATGATTTCTTTGCTTATCTTCAATCGTATTTTGTACTAGGCATGTTCAAAGTTGGAATGATGAAGGCATTTTATTCTTCTATCCCAAACACTTTTATCATTTGTTATCCTTTTTTGAGCCTTATTTATTTTCTTTCATACCCCTCTTTTGGAATCAGAAGTAGAGCTGGAAATAGAAAAGAAATAAAAAGAAATAAAAAGAAAAAAAAGAAAAAAGCAAAAGAAGGAAAAAAGAAAAAGAAAGGAGAAAAATAAAAAGAAAAGCAAAGTAACAAAAACAAAACAAGTTTTACTAGTTTGAACTACGTTCGACCTGATTTCTTTTAAGGATACGTAGGAAGCCTTACACGGTTCGGTCCCATCAAAATAAAAATCCAAAATTCCCCAGATTCGAAGAAACTGAGGCAGAAATTTTAGTTTTGTAAAAAGATCTGATTCCAAAAGTTGAAATTTTGAACCCCTTCATCTTAAATTATTTTGAGCTTGCATGTCACCCTTTCTTTCTAACCCTGTCAAAAACCTACACTACATTCCAAAGAAAGTCCTTCTGATCAACTTTGAGGATGCCAAATCAAGTGAGATGGAGATATGATTTGCATAATGGGTAACACTTTTGTTCATGGGCACTAGGAAAAGTGAATAAATGAGAGAGTCTTATTGGTGAAAACCCTTCCGGGCATTGTAAGGCAACATTGAGTTGAGAGATGAGCAAATGAGAGAGGCTTGCTGATGAAAACCCCTCGGGGAATTACAAGCCGAATGGGGTTCATGACTTTACAGAGAAATTGAATTATGGAAACCCCAGTTTTGAAGTATGAAGACATGGCATGAACTGAAATGTGATTAGTTGGATGGATTAGGCTGATCAATCTGAAATGCATGTCATGATCATTGGAGCCAGTTTCTTCATTCAGATAAGTCTCTTTTCCACTTTTCTTCAAATAGTCATCTCTGTTTTTTCCTTTTTATTTCTAATTCTCGAAGTCACTTCGCTTCATTTCTTTTGGGTCTATTTTTCTAAGTCTCTGTCAAATTAGTCTTTGTTAAGCAAGCAAGAAAGTACTTCAAAGCTCATTACCAGCTTTTTATTTGCACCAAGCGAAATTCGGCCAGACACATTACAAGTGACATGATATAGAATGAGCAATGCGGTGGTACCTGAAGTTCAGGTGGTCAAGTGATTCGTGAATTTATAGAAAATGCAAAGGTTCAACCGTTGTCAGAATGAAAGTTCCATACGATGAGTTGTGCGTAAGGGATCCAAGTCATTCAGAGGTTTTGTGGTCGATGTCCAATTGAAAGGTCAAACAATTCTTTGTAGCGTGAAGAAGCTAATCAAAATGACGCGGGGTAGTGGCAGAAGAAGACACTTACGGCAAGGATGCCACAAACTAACCGCCACATTTTCAAACTGACAAAATTTTCTTTGTTTTAAGCAGGGGCAAGAAATCTTGTTTGCTTTGCCAGGAATCCCCATGAGAAAAGCATGCTCCAGATAAGTTCAGTTTTAAGTTTTCAGGACCCTCCTGGATAATGAGAGTTAATTTTAACTATTCAGGACCCCCTAGATAATGGGATTTAATTTCAGGTTTTTAGGACCCTCCTGGATAATGGGATTTAGTTTTAAATTTTCAGGACTCTCCTGGATAATGGGATTCAACTAACAATCAATGAATGTTCCTAGTACAAACCGGGGCAAACAATTTTCTCTGTTTTGTCTATGTTGTTGTGATAGCAGGCGCCCACCTGGAGAATGAGGGAATTCATTTCAAGTTTTAAGTCAGCAGCAGACGCCCAACTGGAGAACAAAAGAATTCATTTAAAGTTTTAAGTCAGCACCAGGCGCCCACCTAGAGAATAAAGGAATTCATTTCAAGTGTTTAAGTCAAGATCAGGCACCCACCTGGAGAATGAGGGAATTCATTTCAAGTTTTAAAATATCAGGCACCCACCTGGAAAACGAGGGAATTCATTTGAAGTTTTAATTCAACATCAAGCACCCACCTGGAAAACAAGGGAATTTATTTCAGTTTTAAGACAGCAGGCGCCCACATGGAAAATAAGGGAATTCATTTCAAGTTTTAAGTCAGCAGCAGGCGCCCACCTGGAGAACGAGGGAATTCATTTCAAGTTTTAAGTCAGCATCAAGCGCCTACCTGTAGAATAAGGGAATTCATTTAAAGTGTTAAGTCAACATCATGCACCCACCTGGAGAATGAGGGAATTTATTTCAAGTTTTAATTCAACATCAGCCACCGACCTAGAAAACGAAGGAATTTATTTCAGTTTTAAGACATCAGGCGCCCACCTAGAAAACGAGGAAATTCATTTCAAGTTTTAAAACATCATGCACCCACCTAGAAAATGAAGGAATTCATTTCAGTTTTAAGTCAGCGCAGGCGCCCACCTGGAGAACGAGGGAATTCATTTCAAGTTTTAAGTCAGCAGGTGCCCACCTGGAGAATGAGGAAATTCATTTCAAGTTTTAAAACATCAGGCACCCACCTGGAAAATGACGGAATTCATTTCAAGTTTTAATTCAACATCAGGCACCCACCTGGAAAATGAGGGAATTTATTTCAGTTTTAAGGCAGCAGACGCCCACCTGGAAAACGAGGAAATTCATTTCAAGTTTTAAAACATCAGGCACCCACCTGAAAAACGAGGGAATTCATTTCAAGTTTTAATTTAACATCAGGCACCCACCTGAAAAATGAGGGAATTCATTTCAGTTTTAAGTCAGCGGAGGCGCCCACCTAGAGAACGAGGGAATTCATTTCAAGTTTTAAGTCAGCATGCGCCCACCTGGAGAATGAGGAAATTCATTTCAAGTTTTAAAACATCAGGCACCCACCTGGAAAACGAGGGAATTCATTTCAAGTTTTAATTCAACATCAGACACCCACCTGGAAAATGAGGGAATTTATTTCAGTTTTAAGGCAGCAAGCGCCCACCTGGAAAACGAGGGAATTCATTTCAAGTTTTAAAACATCAGGCACCCACCTGGAAAACGAGGGAATTCATTTCAAGTTTTAATTATTTCAGTTTTAAGACAGCAGGTGCCCACCTGGAAAACGAGGGAATTCATTTCAAGTTTCAAAACATCAGGCACCCACCTGGAAAATAAGGGAATTCATTTCAGTTTTAAGTCAGCGCATGCGCCCACCTGGAGAATGAGGGAATTCATTTCTGTTTTAAGTCATCGGGAACCCACCTGGAGAATGAGGGAATTTATTTCAGTTTTAAGTCAGCGTAGGCGCCCAATTGGAGAATGAGGGAATTTATTTCAGTTTAAGTCAGCACAGGCGCCCACCTGGAGAATGAGGGAATTTATTTCAGTTTTAAGACAGCAGGTGCCCACCTGAAAAATGAGGGAATTCGTTTCAAGTTTTAAGTCAACATCAGGCACCCACCTGAAAAATGAAGGAATTCATTTCAAGTTTTAAGTCAGCAGGCTCCCACCTGGAAAATGAGGGAATTTATTTCAAGTTCAAGTCAGAGGTAGCAAGAGTCCACTCAAGAATGCGATTCGATAGTTCGAGATGCACGACAGAACTGTAGAAGATTCAAGATCAAGTTTCTGAAGACCTATAGATTGGAATCTTGTAACTCATAGCTGATAGATTTGCTTAGTTTCTTTTCTTTTCATAAGGAGTTCAGCAAGCAGTAACAGCAGCAACAGTAGTGAAATCACAGCTTCCCGGTAGTCCCATCTACCAACAATTTTCTGAACTACACTGACCTGATTCCTTTATAGCCAAGGATATGTAGACAATCTCGGAAGCAAGGTTCGTCAAACTTTTTCAAAATGCTTCCTATGGAATATCCAAACGGGCAAAAATTGCTCGTAATTGCTCACTTTATCTTTGTCCGAAAACTCTTCGTGTTTCCGAGCAAAGAGGGGCAGCTGTGAGCACGTGATTTTTGCCCAACTAAAATTACTCCTACAAAGTTCAAAAATAGATCTTTCTAAATTATTTTTCGTTTTTATAGAATTTTAGGATTTCTTTTGGTTAATTTTGTTTGCATTTAGTTGTTTATTTAATATTCAAAATTATGAAAAATATAAAAAATGTATAAAATATTCATTGCATAGCATCTTAGATTTAATTGCATATTAGATATAATTACATGAGTTAATTGTATTATTAAACAAAATCACAAAAAATGTCGTTTTTACATATTTAGCCTTTAGTTTTAAAATTAGTATTTTTTTTTCTTTCATTACTTTTAAGTTAATTAATTATTTTGATGTTAGAAATAGATAATTAATTCAATTCTACAAATTAGATTATTTTTAGAACATAACTTAGATTTTTAATCAATTTTATTAGGATTTTAAAAATTTAAGGAAAAGAAAAATGTGAAAGGCTGTGTTTATTTCCGAATTGGGCCAAAACCTTAGCGTTGGCCCAATTTCCCTTTAAACCCAACTCGCCCCAAACCCAGTCCGTTCCATCCCTCACTTAACCCAAAACGGTGTCGTTTAGTAACGCTAATCCCAGCCGTTCAACCCATCTCATCCAACGCTTCACAACTCCCTCTCTAATCCCTCATATCTGTCAGAGACCCCCCCCCCAAACCCCTTAGACCCCTCTCACTTCTCCATCTCTCTCACTCAATGAAACCCTAGCCGCCCCCAAATCCCTCACCCCCATCGGCCGGTGGTCACCGTCCAAACAACCCCAAATCTTCACCCTATAATCCCCAACACTTCCCTAATCCCAAATCCCTTACTAGTTTCCCCAAATAATCATCCAAACTCCCCGAATTTCAAATCTAAGAAGTCAAGAAAACTTAGTTGTTTTTCTTTTCCGATTCTTTCCAAACTCGGGCTTGTCTTTCGTTATTAACTGTCTCAATCGACTACCTTTAGAGTCGAAGGGAGATTTCATGTCGTTGATTGGTCACCTCCGTTTGATTAGTCTCAGACCCTCTCTTCTCCGTTCAAAACCTCAATAGCTCAGGGTAGTAGTCCCCATAGCTTTGAGGTATCGTTTGGTATTCGACTCTTCAGCCAAGCTATGGTCGTTATCGTTACAGGAAGCCATTGTTTCTGTCTTTCGAGCATGAACCAGTGCTCGTGTGACGATATCGACCCCTGCTCAGATTGCTTGAAGCCAGCAGCGATGTCGTTAATGGGTAATACTTCCTCCCGTTCTTTCGTGGTCATTTGGCTTAAGTGTATGATTTACTCACAGACTGGTGTTTTGGTTGTTTCACATGATATAACTTAGTTTTAGAGTAATTATAGAATATTTTAACTTAGTTTCATTTATACTTAGCTGATTTTGCTAAAATTATCATTTGAAATGACTGCTTAATAATGCATCAGTAATGGATTATTATCATATCTCTTCATATGTTTAGCATGTTTAGATTAGGCAGGATTTAAATTCATTTAATTCTGTGTTATGTCGCATAACAGTTAGTAATTTGCAAGAAATGGGGGACCATAAGGTATACTAAAATCAGAGAATCTTAGGTGTTTGGGCAAGAAGTTTCTATAAGGGACTTAAGTGCAATAAAACAAAATAACTAGGGATAGTTTCAGAATTAAAAGATGCTAAAAATAGAAAGGGGGACAACTATCAAAAGAAAATATCTGAAAAGGGACAACTGTCCAATTCAGTTGTAAAAGATGCTCTTTTCCCTGAAATTTAGGGATGGCATTCTAAGAATTATTCCCTTATCTTTAGGAGCACATGACAGATTTTTCACTCTATATAAAGGACCTCACTCACACATTTTAGGATTGGACAAAAAAGGGACGGGGTTACCCACAGAATTCACTCTTCATTTTCTATTTTACTCCCATCCCCTCATTAAAACACACACGGGTTTTACATTTCAATTCTCTGAAACTTCAAAACTCTCTTTTTTATTTTACAATGGTTTTGCACTAGAGTTTCATTGGTGTTGGGTCTATTGCTGGATTTCTGGGTTGAAGAATTGAAACTAATGTGGGCTGTTTTCTACTGCTATTTGCTGTTACTATGAAGCTGAATTCTCTCGTCTGATTTTCTGACCTTTATTTGGTCATTTATCTGTTGTTTCTACTTTTTAGGTATGTAAATATCCATAAATCATCTCTTTTCTTTGAGTTAATGAATAAATGTTGTTTGGTGTTATATTTGTTTATGACTTTGTGGACTTAGCTTATTTTTAGCCACTAAATAGTCTAAAGAGCTATCTCTGTTAATTTACATCAATATTATTTGTTCAGCTACTGTTCAAGATACACTTATGCTTGATTTTGAGTTGCTGAAGTTGCTCAATGATATTTTATCTGTCAAAACATGGTGTTAGTTAACTGATTCTGAGCATGTTAGTTAATGTCATTTTGTTTGGTATAGATAGTTGATGATTAGTAGTTGAGAATGTAACTTCACATTTGAGGCAGTATAAGAGCAAAGCAAGTTGTAAGTCTGACCACCAGTTAATCAGATCTGCATCCGAGCAGGCCAAGAAAAATTAGCTCAAAATTATGAAGTATGGTGACATTATGCCTGTTGTCCCAAATCAAAAGAAAAGTCATGGATAACACAGTTTGGAGTTTACAAATTACATGCAAATTAGTTATTTAGATTTCGGAGCAAGAATTATGTAAATAATTATCTGTCTGTAGTCAAATTCAATAAAAAAAATGAAATTGAAACATGTATTATTAGTAGATCTAGTTCGTTTTTTTCTGCTTGTAGCTCTGAATTTGTATAACATATTTTGAGGCTTTGGGGTTTATGTGTTTGGCTTTTCATTCCTTTGTGATTGATGTATGAAAAGTTACACGACCAAATTGAGCTTGAACCATTGTTCATTTCGTTCCCTCAAAGCTGTCAGGCCTAAAAGGGTGGCCTCGCGAAGGAACATGGATAAGTTTAAAGTCACAGAGACATTGGGAATTTTAGCTACCATTTCTGCAGAATTAAGGCTTTCTTTTAGAGGTTAAAGACGTCTTGGGCTTTATTGCAAGCCCATGACTTTGGCCAGTATGTGAACTATTTCTGGTTCCCAAATTATAATCCTTTTGTTTAGTTTAAAATCAAGATATTGAAGTTAGTAAAGCAAATCATATGAGTATTTAGATTCAAATAAGCTTTAATATTTCAAGACATGACTGTTTGATAGCATTGAGCCTTCACATACCTAAAATCTATAACACCTGGACCTCACACATATAACCTTGCATTCCAGGAAATTAGACAATTCTTGAATAGTATGCTTTTAGACACGCTTTTAATTAATTAAATAATCGTGACTATGTACACATTCGCGTGATATGATTACGATTTAAAAAATAAATAGATAATCGTAGCAATGCTTTAGGCGCGCATTTAATCGACTGTCGTAATTGTGTACACGTTCGTGTGACATGATTATGATTTCCCAAAAATAAATCAAAGTACGCGTTCGCGCGACTTTGGCCAACAATCTTAATATTAATAAAGCAGAACTAATTGTGTACATGTACGCGTGACATGATTATAGCACACCGAATAAAACGGATTCACACACATGTGATCCGTTTCAAAGATAAATCCATAAGCGCCATATCTAAAAGTGGTAAAAGGTAAAATGCACATAGGTTCTAAAATACGTAATTAAATAATTTAATTAAGCCATGTATGATTAAAGCGACCGTGCTAAAATCACGGAATCCGGGAGTGCCTAACACCTTCTCTCAGGTTAACAAAATTTCTGACCCGGTCTTCTGGTTTCGCAGACTTAAAATAGAGTCAAATTTCCTCGATTTGGGATTTAAAATAAACCAGTGACTTGGGACACCATAACTTATTCCAAGTGGCGACTCTGAATAAATAAATAATCCCATTTAGATTAATGTCACCTTAATTGGAAAAACTCCCCTATCCCCCTCGGGAAAAAGGAGGTGTGACAGCGCTTGGGCTGAAGGAGCCCCTACGGAGTCTGTACACACCCCCAGTGAGCGCAGGTACCTACTGAGTTTGAGTCCCAAGTGCCGAGTGTTGAGTGACTGGGAGGCATGAGTGATTGTGAGGTATGCCCAGTGGCATGAGTGACTGTGAGGTTTGCCTGAGTGGCATGAGTGACTGTGAGGTTTGCCCGAGGGGCTGTATATGAGTGAAGTTTTGCCCGAGGGGCTGTTTATGATTTCATCATTTTGCTCACCTTGCATTTTTCCTCTGTTTGAAAACTGTTGGAAAAGTATCTTTAAATGATTTTTACTGGAACTGGGTTTAAACGAGATATTTGATTCAAATCCTGATTTTAAAAGTATGTGGTATTTTACTGAGATTTCCTGATATGAACGTTATATGCTTTATTGCTCGTTACTATTGCGCAGTCTTTATTTATTGTTGCTACTTACTGAGTTGGCGTACTCACGTTACTCCCTGCACCTTGTGTGCAGATCCAGGTGTAGCTGGACACAGTAGCGGTTGTTTATTATTTTGGTTATAGATTTTCTCAGGGATAGCAAGGTAGCTGCTTGGCGACCGCAGCCCCTGCTCTTCTCCCTCCTATCTTCCTCTAGTTGTATTTAGCTATTTTTCAGGCTGAGTTAGCCTTGATATTGTTAGACAGATTGTAGTAGCTGCTCATGACTAGTGACACTCCGATGTCGGGCTTTTCCTTCCGCACTTTTATTTTGATTGGAACTCATTTACGAAGTTTTTTGTGTTAAATAACATTGAAATTATCTTTGAAATAAAAATATCGGTTTGTTTGGAAAATGAGTCGGCTTGCCTAGCTCCACGATAGGCGCCATCACGACAAGGGTTAGTTTGGGTTGTGACATATTGGTATCAGAGCCTAGGTTATATAGGTCTCACGAGTCATAAGCGGGTTTAGTAGAGTCTTGCGAATTGGTACGGAGACGTCTGTAATTTTTTTTGAGAGGCTGCATAACCCTTAGGAAAATTTCCCTTTCTTGTATTCTATCATGCAGAATTGATTCAACTTGAAACATAACTCTTTGAATTTATTCCATGCATTCGTATGCGCATATGAGCGCTCAGTATCAGTTGTGCATCATCAGCTTGTGATTCTATGAACGGGGTTCGAGGTGTGTATTATGTGTTTTAGTGATGAGCTAGTCTAGAGGACTTGAGGACAGGTTTAAACCATAGTTTTGGCTCGGTAGCTTCAGTTGTAACCTGTATATTTGGACTCATATGTCTGGTAATGCCCCTACGAGTGGAATTCGTAGCTCGATGAGTGGTGGAATGGCTTTGTGATGAGTATGATGTAACTGCGGGATATGTTAAGACGATTTGAATGTGACGATCAGTGTTTCCTTGAAATGTAAAGGAAGGCCATTGGGCGCTTGATTTTCGTTTTGATGTGACGTACGGTCTCAAGTGTGAATGTTTTGAAGGATCTTTCACGTTGTTAAATTTTGGGGAAAATTAAATTCTCATGTCTTGTCAATGAGTTTGGACTCAAGAAGAGTAAGTGATTGTGTAGTAATTATGGTTGCGAATAGGTATTTTTGATGTTGATAGCTCGAGAAAGATGATATTCAAAGAGATTTAGAGTCGATAATATTTTATTAGTTCAGGTGCGACAGAGATACATTTCGATTTGATGCAGTAGTTGGGTAGCAAAGTATGAGGGAAGACATAACAGGAAGTGTTTCGCGATGGTTGAAGTACTAGCAGGTCAAGTAGGAGAAGTAGAGGTTGAGAAGTTTCTTAAAGGAGATGATTTAACCGAAGTAAGAGTGGCAGATTAGCATATGAATTCACTAGTAAGGTAGTCGTGCGCCTTGAGAAAGTGTAGAATGGTTTGGAATCATGTTAGTATGTGAATCGGCCTGCATACTCTAATTGGAGTGATGTTTATTGTACAAAGGAAAATTGAATATGGCAGAAAGGAGTGTGTTTAAAATGAATAGAGGCGTGAAGATCTGATTATCGTGTCAGGTGCATTATGACTTGAGTTTGGAAGGTATTGTTGATGTACAGTTGATGTCAATAAGGAAAGTGAAAACTTATAAAAATGGTGGGGGAGCATGAACTAAGGAGAATTTACGGATTTAGTGGTCATTGCACTCAGTGTAGTGTTATTGGAAGATGTGAGTAAGGAATTCCACATGTGAGTTATCTCCTGTGTATAGCTAACGGTGGTGTGATGTTGATGAAGCTTTTGCGAGGAATATTACTTGCTACCTGGTAGGAGGTCACGTGTGTGATTTTGGATGGAGATTCAGAATATTCATGAAAGTCTTAATAAAAGACTGCGAGAAGTCTAGCAGGTCAATGGTGCGAGACCTTGGTAATTGAGAAGGAGAAATCCTTACGGGTTCTAATTTTATATAATTGTTGCTTAAGGCTAAGTGGGAGAGTCTGCTATCGACGAGTTGATTGCATGGTTATGGGTCGTATTAGTTTCGGTTCGGGGTATACCGGTGAATCAGTTATGACTTGTAGAGGTCGAGATCGACGATGACTCGAGTAAAGGAATTTCTGGACACAAGTTGTATTACATTCTATGGTTATAGGAGGACAATAAAATAATTTAGTGGTTATTCACAAAGAATGTATTGTACATGGAGCGGGAATTTGCTCGGGTGCGTAGGATTGTGGGTTACTCTTTATTCCCTTGGGTGTTGGTGTGCTAATGGGGCACAAGTCGTTTCGGTCCGTTTGGTCGGTTAATTCGAGAATTGAGTAGAGTGGATGACTCTCGAGAATGGTTCCAATGGATTCAAGATTTATAAATACGGCTAGCAAAATCTGGGAGTTGTATTAAACGGTGTTGAGACTCGTGGCATCTTATATCATTGTGAATTATGCATTTCAGTATCAAGAAGGTGAAGGAAATAGTTTTAGTTTCACATAAAGTCTCTTCGAAGTAAGCATTTTTGGTTGTGGAATCTTTGGGATACATAAAAAGGGAATTCAGCGGCTTATAAGCCTTAGGGCGGCGTGATTCTATGCTAGAGTTTGTGGGGTAAGTTTTAGGTAAGGATAATATTGTTCTAACAAGGAAAAAAAGTAGCAATTTGAAGGCAATTTAGAAAGAACTTGGAGTAATAGGATAACTTGATAGTAGGTTGGGTTAGCACAGTAATGGGTATAATCGGGTCTTTAGGTACTCATGATGTGGTTAGTATCTACAGGTATTTCGTGGCAATGCTCTCGAATTTGGCAACCTGTGTGTCTTGGTGGAGTTAGAGGAATTCAATTCAGATAGCTTGGTTATGTGCAAATAGATTTCAAAGTGTTCATGATGGGTTCTACGATGGTTTGAACCGGATATTTTCTACTGATGTACGGAACGTGTTGTGTGTTATGATTTCCTCCTAGAAAGAAGCAAGAAAGAGGTTTTTGACTAATAAGGTATGTAATTTGCTAGTGACTCAGAGTTGATAATGAAATTCTTATGCTTGTCACATTATGGCATAATGGATGTGGTGTGTTGTGCGGGAATAAGATTTACATGTACAAGGTCACAGTTCAGTTTTGAAGGGAAGGATATAAATTCTTAGGTAGCATGGACGGTTTCAGATGACTAGGTAAATGATATTACTATCTAGTATAGCTTGATGAGAGTGTGCATTTCAGAAGGGGCAGTGTGTTTTGATTTATGGGTACTTTGCTGGTATTGCGACACTCTCCTGGTTGATCGATTGTTGATATTCAAATTTTTTCCAGGTGGCACGGAAGAATTTTTAAAGTATTTCTCGTGGGATGATTGTGTATGAGAGAGGTGTTAGGCATCCGGGCGGTGGAGGTGGAATCAAATATGGTGATTCATGTGTTCTATAGAATTGGAGATTGGGAGTTCTCAGGAGCAGATTGATTCATAGTTGTGGACTGTGAAGTTGTGGCCGGAGCTAGCCAGATGATAGAAGGTACTATAATTCCGTCATTGTGGACTTTCGGAGGTTGTTTATTTATTGGTGGCTGACCATAGTTGATTTGGGGCCCATTGGTAGGCCCAATTAGGATGTGTATTCTACACTGAGCCGGATTGATTGGCTTGATACTGCTATTATTGAAGGATGTGTCATTCAGTTGATGTGAAGCTTATTCGTGTTCTGAAATGATCTGTGAGTTATTCTTCTATGCTACGAGGAGTTGTGATCCGTTGGTTACATGCACCTATGGTGAGGTTCTATTGTGGCCTTATAGCGGAATTTGAGCGAGAATAGTATTGGATATTTCTTGGTTGATGACGTATTGGTTATGTTCTTTCGGGTTTTTATGTGTCATGGTGTCGTTTGCTTATCCGTGGTTATGGTAATGCACTTTGGGTACTTGATGTCAAATTGCGCATGGTTATTGATTTTAGCAGGGTGGCTTGAGGTGTTTCATATGGACCAGTATTTGGATAGGATCGCGTATTGCAGCAGAGTTATGTGGAAATATGATCGCTCGTGTAAGATTCATGTGTTATGGTTCTGCAGTGTGTAATGGGTTCTTAGCATTGCGTCGGGGTGGTACTCGTCGAGCTTGGGGAATGGTTCTCATGTTTGGGTCATTGTTATGATTGGGTACATTTGGAATGGTGCTATCTGGTGCACGGATTGCACGGGTTGCGGCTTTAGATTATATTGATGTGCCATGTCACTACAGTGGTCGTGTTGGATGAGACGAGGTCATTGAGACTAGAATGGATGCTATCAGATTTTATTGTGGTATAATTGGGAGGATAATATCAGAAGTCGGCTTTGAAATTAGCTATAGTTCTTGCAGAAGGAACGGGAGCTCCATGACCTGTTGGTCTAATGAATGGTTATGATTCGATATGTTTCTTTCATCATCGGCAGTGTACGAAGGTTTTAGAATGAGGTTTTATATGATATGAGGTTTATTACCAGTATTGGGTTGATTTGAATTGATACTGTGATTTGAAATCATTGCTTCGAGCATACGAGCTATGCAATATTTGAATTATAGTTACGGCTTTTTCTACAACTTGTTCATACTTATACGGTATGTAGATGCGAACTTCTGATCTTATATGAAATTTCGGATTTCGGAAATTTGATTCGAAGACTTGTGGGCTAGGTTGAATTGAGAAATTTCAGTTATGCTGTGCTATCGGACCTGTATAGGATAAGGTGACATGGGATCACCCCCGAGTATGTGCATGGGAACGTTACACAGCCATTTCTTGGCTTTTGGAACAACTCTCGGCACGTTCGAAGACGGACGTATGTTTAAGTGGGGGAGGATGTAACGCCCCGGCCGGTCATTTCGGGATTTATAGTCCCGTTTCCCCATTTCTGTTTCCTTTATGCTCTTAAGCTATATTATGATATACCGGGTTAGTTGGTTCGGGTCCGGAGTGGTTTCGGAGTGTAATGAGACACTTAGTCTCTTATTTAGAACCTTAAGTTGGAAAAGTCAACCGGATATTGAACTATGTGCAAACGATGTCAGATTTGAATTATGATGGCTCTGTTAGCTCCGTTAGGTGATTTTGGACTTAGGAGTGCATCCGGAATGAAATTTGGAGGTTCGCGGTAGAATTAGGCTTGAATTGGAGAAGTTGGAAATTTGGCGATTTGGGTCGGCAGTGGAAAATTTGATATCGGGGTCAGAACGGAATTTCAGAAGTTGGAATAGGTTCGTAGTGTCATTTGTGACGTGTGTGCAAAATTTGAGGTCATTCGTACGTGATTTGGTTAGTTTCGGCATTAAGAAGTTCTTAGGCTTAATTAAGAAGTTCTTAGGCTTGAATGCGAGGGAAATTTGATGATTTGATGTTGTTTTGAGTGATTCGAAGATTCGACTAAGTTGGTATGTTAATATATGGCTTGTTGGTATTTTTGGTTGAGGTCCCGAGGGCCTCGGGGGTGATTCCGGGTGGTTAACGGATTTGTCGAAGTTGGAATTTGCAGCTGGAGCTGCTATTTCCGCACCTGTGGAGGGAGGAGTCGCATGTGCGAGACCGCTGGTGTGCGTGAGGAGTTCGCAGGTGTGGGGCAATGCTAGGCTAGGCAGAATGTGCATGTGCGAGTTGGAGGTCGCATCTGCGACCCCGCAGGTGCGAAACCTGGGGCGCAGATGTGGAAAGGGGGATGCTGGGCCGGCTTCGCAAAAGCGGAGGCCCCTTCCCAGGCGCGGGGTTTTGGGCCGCAGATGCGGAAGCTAGGATCCTAAGTGAGTTCCGCACCTGCGATGGATTTTTGCGCAGGTGCGGTGGAGCAAAAGCATGCAAGTCTCCGCAGGTGCGAAAAACCTGGGAAGAAACCTTAAATAGAACCCTTCGCGAATTTGGTTCATTTCCACCATTTTCAAGTTGGTTTTTGGAGATTTTGGAGTGGTATTTGAAGGGTGATTCAAGGGCTATCAGTGAGGTAAGTTTCTTGAGCCATAATACTCGTATATATGGTGATTTCTCGTTGTTTAATCATGTAATTAGTGAAAATGAGGGGTTAGAGCTTGGAATCTTTGGAGAGTAATTTAAGGATTTGAAGGACCAAACGATGTCGGATTTTGATAAATTTGGTATGGTTAGATTCGTGAGTGAATGAGCTTTCTAGTTTTGTGAATTTTGTTGGATTTCGAAATGTGGGCCCGGGGGCGGGTTTGAGCCAATTTCGGGTTATGGTTTAATTTTGTAGCTTTTCTTGTGAAATTCATTCCATTAGCGCGTATTGATGGTATTGTACTGATTGTGAATAGATTAGGAGAATTTGGAGGCCGACTCCAGAGGCAAGAGCATTGCGTGGTAGAGATTTGACCGGTTTGAGGTAAGTAACTATTGTAAATCTAGTCCTGAGTGTACGAAACCTCGGATTTTGTATCATTCTACTATTTTTAGTGACACACATTCTAGGTGACGGGCGTGTGGGCGTGCACTGTTGGGGATTGTGACTTGGTCCGTCCCGTAGCAACTGTAAAGTTGCATACTTTGTTGAAACTATATGATGCTTATATGTTTTAGAAAGAGTTTCTGTAAATTGGGTTGAATGCTATGTTTGGGCCTTGTGCGAGTGTTGTTTGGAACTTTAGAGGCCTTTTCTTACTATCCTCTCATTGTTTTCGATTGAAAATCTATACTCAGTCATGGTTATACTTGTTTATTGCATAACTCAGTTTTATGACTCTATTTTGATGCATATAAATGTTGTTTTGGGTTGAGCACCCTGTTTTACTGAAATGCCCGAGTGGCTTGAGAGGTTTATGACTGAGTGAGGCCGAGAGCCTGATTTGTGAGGATATTTATGGGATCGGGCTGCACGTCGCAGCATGTTGCATATTTATGGGATCGGGCTGCACGCCGCAACATGTTTGATATCGGTCGAGGGCCTAATTGTGAGGATGAGTATGATCGGGGCTGCCCGCCTGCAGTATACTTTATTATTATAGCACGCGAGTTGTCCGTGCAGATTATAGCGCTTGGGCTGAAGGAGCCCCTCCAGAGTCTGTACACACACCCCCAGTGAGCGCAGGTACCTACTGAGTGTGAGTGCCGAGTGCTGAGTAACTGGGAGGCATGTGTGATTGTGAGGTATGCCCGAGTGGCAAGAGTGATTGTGAGGCATGCCCAAGTGGCACGAGTGACTGTGAGGTTTGCCCGAGGGGCTGTATATGAGTGATGTTTTTCCCGAGGGACTATTTATGATTTCATCATTTTGCTCATCTTTGCATTTTTCCCCTGTTTGAAAACTGTTGAAAAGTATCTTTAAATGATTTTTACTGGAACTAGGTTTAAACGAGATATTTTGATTCAAATCCTGATTTTAAAAGCATGTGGTATTTTACTGAGATTTCTTAATATGAACGTTATATGCTTTATTGCTCGTCACTACTGCTACGTCTTTATTTATTGTTGTTACTTACTGAGTTAGCGTACTCACATTACTACCTGCACCCTGTGTGCAGATCCAGGTGTAGCTGGACACAGTAGCGATTGTTAATTATTTTGGTTGCAGATTTTCTCGGGGATAGCAAGGTAGCTGCTTGGCGACCACAGCCCCTGTTCTTCTCCCTCTTGTCTTCCTCTAGTTGTATTTAGCTATTTTCCACGTTGAGTTAGCCTTGATATTGTTAGACAGATTGTAGTAGCTGCTCATGACTAGTGACACCCCGATGTTGGTCTTTTCCTTCTGCACTTTTATTTTGATTGAAACTCCTTTACGAAAGTTTTTTTTTGTGTTAAATAACATTGAAATTATCTTTGAAATGAAAATATCGGTTTGTTTGGGAAATGAGTCGGCTTGCCTAGTTCCACGATAAGCGCCATCACGACAAGGGTTAGTTTGTGTCGTGATAGATTGGTTTCACAATTTGGAAGATCCCGGCGCTTTCACAATCCCTTACACCATTGGAAGTTCCGACTTTGCCAAACTCTTTGTGATCTAATGGCGAGTATCAACTTGATGCCCTACTCAGTTTTCAAAATGTTGGGGATTGGGCAACCAAGACCCACTTCTATGAGGGTACAAATGGAGGATCGTACTATGAAGAAACCATTGGGTATTATTGATGATGTGTTGGTTCGAGTTGATAAGTTCATCCTCCCGGTGGACTTTGTGATTCTTGATTATGAAGTGGACTATGAGGTGCCTATTATTTTGGGTAGAACTTTCCTTGCTACGGGGAAGGCACTTGTTAATGTGGAAGTCGGCGAGCCCACCTTCCGGGTTGGTGATGAAAATGTGGTTTTCCATGTGTTCAAATCTATGAGGCAACCGAATAGCAATGAAGTTTGTTCGTTTGTGGACTTAGTGACCGAGGTGATTGTTGATGATGCTAGTTTCATGATGAATGTTGGTGATACATTGGAGGTCGTATTTCTTAATCATGATGATGATGAGAAGGATGGCTATGTGGAATGTGTGAATGCTTTGCAAGGAATGGGGTCGTACACTTATGAACCCTGCAAATTGTCCTTAGATTTTGAAAATCGGAAAACTCCTCCAACAAAGCCCTCAATCGAGGAGCCTCCCACTTTGGAGTTAAAGTCATTGCCTCCACATCTCAGATATGAATTCCTTGGCCCGTGTTCTACTTTACCGATTATTCTTTCCTCTTCTTTAACTAACGTGCAGATAGACTCTACTTTGGCGGTGCTGCAAAAGAGGTAGAAAGCTATCAGACGGACATTGGCGGATATTTAGGGTATAAGCCCCACCTTTTGCATGCACAAGATTATTTTGGAGGAGGATGACAAACCCTCCGTTGAACATCAAAGAATACTAAATGAAGCAATGTAAGAGGTGGTGAAGAAGGAGATCATAAAGTGGTTGGATGTCGGGGGTTGTTTACCCCATTTATGATAGTTCGCGAACCTCTTCGGTGCAATGTGTCCCAAAGAAAGGGGGCATGACTGTGGTCACCAATGACAAGAATTAGTTGATTCCTACAATAACGGTGACCAGGTGGAGAGTGTGTATGGACTATCGCAAGCTCAACAAAGTCACAAGGAAATATCATTTCCCACTTCCCTTCCTTGATCAGATGCTTGATAGATTGGCCGACCGTGCTTTCTATTATTTACTTGAAGGATATTCCGGCTACAATCAAATTCTTATTGCTCTGGAGGACCAAGAGAAAACTACCTTCACATGTCCCCATGCACAAAATAGTTGATAGATGCTCAAGTCGGGTTTTACTATCTCTATATTCAACCCTTTGATTGGGATCTCGCCCAAATCACACCTTATTTTGGGGTTGTGAAGCGGCGGATTGCAATAATAATACCTAACTAGGAGTCGGGTTCGAATCCACGGGGAGCGTAGATGGGATTAGGTATATGTTTGGACAAAGCACGTAAATTGTCTAAAATGCACTTCCACAAACTATGTTTTGATTCTACTTCTAAATTATGCTACGGTTTGCAAATGTAAAGCTAAAGAATAGTATTTTTGGTGTTGTTTTTCAAGTATGTAAAAGATCTAGGGTTGTGACTTCCACCTAGGTATTTTCCTAACGGGGTGTGGGCTTTAGAGCGGGTTTTGTTGGTGAGAGAATATTATAGCAATCAACACATAATTACCCACTCAATACCTCTCGGTAATAGAGTGATTTTGCCCAATTTGGTTTTCTCAAGTCCAAATGGGTAATGCACAAAACAGTTGATAGATGCTCAAGTCAGGTTTTACTATCTCTAGATTCAACCCTTTAATTGGGTCTATCAATTTCTTGAGTTCATCCCAATTTCTTGTTCTCTAAGTTTTCATAGACTAAGTCTCTCTTTCTGAAGTAGAGACTAAGTCAAATAGGCTTGAATCAATGTTTGCAACCATTAATTCTACAATTATAACAAGAACTAGGCTAAATATTACACACTCAACCATAAACAAGCCCTAAATCAAACACCCATTAGGTACCCACACTAGGGTTAGGTCACAACCCTAGCTAGAAATTTAGCTACTCATAGTGGGTGATGAAGGAAATAAAGAAGAAAAGATGATTAAACTCATATTTAATGATAAATAGATAAAAATCCAATGTAAAATTGAGAAGCTATGATTAAGTTTCCTAAAACAGTAAAGAAAAAGGGCTACCAACTTTCAGATGTTCAAAAACTTAACCTAATTTCGTGAACGTAGTCTATTTTTACAACGCTGGAAATTTCAGAAAACATTGCCCTTTAGGAGGTTCTGCGGCCGCACAATTCTGTGTGCGGTCCGAACTTTGTTGCAGCTCTTGACAGGAGTGGTTTCTATGGCCGCAAAATTCTAAACTGCGGCCGCACTTCTTGAGTTCTACGGACCGTACAATTCTAAGTGCGGCCGCACATCTTGAGTTCTGCGGACCGTACAATTCTGGGTGCTGCCGCACATTTGAATTCTACGGCTGCACAATTATAGTATGGTCCGCAGATCTTGATTGTCTTGAATTCCCAACTCTCTGAACCTTGACTTCTGCGGCCGTACAATTATTGTGCGGTACATACTTTGCATTGCAGCACTATCAATTTTTCTTCTTGTTCTATGGCCATAGACAAAATTCTGCGGTCCGCACGTTAGCCTTTTTGCTTGATTTATTTCCTTGTTCCAAATCACTCCTTCTTGAGTTAAACTTCATACCTTTAAGCAATTTTGAACTAAAACGAAAGTCAAAAGGCACAAATAAGTAGTCAAAATCCCCACTTATCAACTCCCCCAAACTTAAGCTTTTGCTTGTCCTCAAGCAAATAAGGTAATTCCCACCTCCAAAAGAAAAGAGCTATTCCAGCTAAGCTAAGGTGAATCAAACACAGATCAATTGGGATCAACAATTACCCACACACTCATGAATCATCAACCAGGCAATTATTTGAAGGTTAAAGCACAACTGGCTCTAATGTGACACTTGAGCATCAATGGTTGACTTTACACATCAAGGAAGTTTTCACTTTCATGTAGGTCACTATGGATCCCAAACTCCTCCTCCTATACTCTCTGTTAGCTCATCTCACTTAAGAATGTAGTACTCAATTCAATGATTTGTGAAAGGTTCGTTCATCACTCTCAAAAGAATGTCACAAGTACGACTCTAAGTACCATATGTTTGCCCCTCATGTAAATCAACACTAATGTAAGCTCATTTGGCTTGAAATCATGTAGGGCTTTTTTGGCATGTGATGAAGGCTTTTGGACTAAGGTAGGAAATGTTGGAATAGAACGGGTTCATCTTTCCTTAAGCACTCCATTTTCTTTTTTTGGATCATGCTTAGCTAACTCTTTAAGTTATTTTCTTTTTCCTTAGAGGAACTAGCGAGACTTGACATCACTCTTTCTTGGTCATGATATTCGTTTTCTCCTTCTTTGTTTTCTCCATGCTTTTCACTTTTTCTTTTCTTTGAATCCCTTCAATTCTTCAATTTATTCACTTTCTTTTTGTGTTTTTCTTTTGTTCTTTCTTTTTATTCACTTCTTTTCTCCTTTTGTACCTTGATACCACTTTCAAACTCCCCGTCTCTCCCCCAAACTTATGTTGTTGCCAATTTGCTTCCCATGAGTGTTAAGTAAAGCTCGGGTGCCAAGAGAGGGTCACTACAAAATGGGTAAAGGCTTGTAACATGGATATCAAATGAGAAAGGCTTTAGGCTCAAAAGGGTTGAATAGGGATAACATCATTGGTGGGCCATGAAAAATTTCAAAACGGGCCAAGGAGTTCCTACAATCACTTCTCAAGCCAAGTAAAACTTAAAATTTCGCCTAGAAACACATTCGGGAGAAGTTCTAGACCATTCACACGGGTTCTTGGACTTGTAACAAAACATCTCACCTATCACATAGCAGTATTTTTCAAGAGGATAGAGGCGAGGGTCCACAACAACCGTATTCAAGATTGAAAATCGCTAATGGTTCAACTAAACCACTCGATGATTGCCTAAGTCAACGCAAGAGTCACAAGGTCACTAACTAGAGCCATTTCTTTCCACTAACTTATTTTTAACCATAAGCGTGTAGTTAAGTATGTTGGTACCAAGTGAAGTATGCTTGACCCTCTTATTCATTATTACTACTATTTTTACCTAATCATCAAAAACGGACTCAATCCCTTAAGAAGGTTGTCACACCATCCATCGTTGGGAAGAGCCACCCGGTTCACACAAAAACCACCTTTGGAAAGAACTATGGCATTAAGAAAACATAAAAAGAAGCTACCAAATCAACAAGAAGCTATTAAAGTAAATATGAAGCTAAACTACTAAGAAACAAAATAAAGAAACTATGAAGTAACTACTGGAAGCAAAAATGAATATACAAGCTGAAAATGGGAAAACGAATATATACATCAATAGAGAGGGAGGAATATATACATAATGAAAAAGAAAATAAAGATAAAAAGAGAGTATTATAGTTATTAGAGGCCAATGTCAAATATCATATCAAAACAAAAATAGACCACCCCCTGAATATGAATAAGTGTTATCCTCAATGCTTAATAAAAATCAAAATAATGAGGGGAAAGAGTAAAGAAGACTCCCTATGTGGTCTTGGTATCCATAGCAACATCACCTCTCTCAAGTTCCTCCAACTGGATCTCATCATCCTCTGCTCGGGGAGCAGCTGGGTTGGTGAACATCTGTAGCACCACCTCAGCAGTGTGGGTAGCATGGTCTGGCTCCTTAGATTGGCCAGTTAGTGCCACTGCTGTTATAGGGTCTTCTGGTACTGATGGATGTGTCTCCATCAGTAAGTCAAATGGAAGATCCCCAGCGGCTGCTATCTTGGTCACTTCTTGTCTCAACTTGTCCATTGATTTTCTTGAGGCTTGTGATTTCCTCATCTTCTTCACATGTTTACCCAACTCCGCAATAGCTCCCCCATATGCCACCAATGTATCCATGATGGTCTTCTGATTGTCCAAAATCTTCTTTAATGTTTCCTTCACTAACGGAGGGATCTCGGGTGCTGAGGTAGAGGTCTGAGCTACAACAACACTAGATAGGTCAGACAGCTTTGCAGAAGTTGTCTGCATCCAGTTGTTGAGACTCGCTAGTGTCTGAGAGACTCGCAGCGCAGAGAGTGGATAAGTTGATGAGGAAGGCACTGATACCGATACTGATGGCCTTGAAGATGGATGTGGTGACATGGCAGCTGTCTCGGTGGAAGGCCCGACAGTTGTGGAAGGCATGGAAGTTATAGAAGGCATAGCAGTATAATCTGCAACTACCACCGACGGCTCATCAGACTGGCCTACGGTAGTAGTCGACTTACCCATGTTTTTCGGGTTACTTGGGTCCCTCAGATAATACTAGGAGAAGGGTTGCTTATCCCTTACCTTCGTATCAAAGCTTTTCGGCTCCACCCCTATATCCGTGAGATACTCCGTGATAGTGTTGGAATACGGATATGAGCTTTCACCCTGCCTGACAACTATAAACATGTTGGCCGACATGATGGCACCCACATTAATTGGGTACCCGACCATGATAGATGCAACTAAGACAGCCCGAGGGATTGGAAGGTTGTTTTCATTATGGCTTGGGTCTATGTGACTGCATACAAATGTTTGCCACCCTTTTTCTTCAAAGTTGAGGGTGTTCCGCAGAATAGGAACCCCTGTTGTGATCCATGGTGGTGGTGGTCCTGGAGCTGCCAGTATCTCAACTAGCCAAGGGCGAGCTGCGTCACCAAGTGCAAACTTCTGTAAATACTACACCGGCTCCATATCGAACCCTAAATAAGTGTTCAAGGTGCTCTGATCAAATCATACTTTCAAGTTTCGCACGTTAATCACCTTAGTCCCCTTCTTGATGTGCGCCACATTGGTGTAGAACTCCCAGACCTAGTGCTCCTTGGCATCCAATACGCTTTTTGTGAACCATTTCCACCCATTTCTTTCCCGAAATTGTCTTAGCATATTCTTGAAAATTGTGCGGTCCGCACAAGGCATTCTGCGGACCGCACTTCCCCCTCTTGCCCACTGTTTTATCAGCTACTGTTTTATAGTCTGTGTTTGAACTTTAACTGACTCATGTTGCTATGTTTTGTAGAAAATAGTTAGATCAAGAGGACATGGTGACACTTACAAAGGGATGGTTGAACCCTCCCGAGGCAGGGGTACCCTACCACTCTCCGTGCAAAGAGTGATTAGTAAGAAGGCAACAATAGGCCGAGGTAGATAGCCAGATCCCTCTGAATCAAGTTCATATGCAAAGCCAGCCTGTTGTGCTAACACAACCACATATCCCCCATGACAGATACCGACTGAGAGACGAGCCTACCTCTTCTGAGAGTAATTCTGAGGGATCAGAAGGGAATAGTCAGGCTACAGAGCCCTCATCTACTCATGCCCCTGCCGCACCCGTCATAGTTGATGATGATGATGATATTCCAGATGACGGTCGGGGGGGAGGAGGGGTGATACTAGAGTTACAGGCCTGGAGAGGTTAAATAAAAAGGAAGTTTGGGAAGATAGGTTTGTGAACCTGACTGGATGCAAAAGGTTCCATGAGTGATGTCCTCAGAGATCGCTCATTCTTGAGCGGCAGTTTGTATTGAAAGATCTGGATAAATACAACCTGAATGTGTTAAGACAAATTCGGGAAAGAAAATTGTGGAAATGGTTCACAAAAAAGCGCATTGGATGCTAAGGAGTACTTAGTCTAGGAGTTTACGCCAATGTGGCGCACATCAAGAAGGTGACTAAGGTGTGGAACTTGAAAGTACGATTTGATCAGAGCAGCCTGAACACTTATTTAGGGTTCGAGGATATGGAGCTGATGCAGTATTTACAGAAGTTTGCACTTGGTGACACAGCTCACCCTTAGCTAGCTGAGATACTGGCAGCTCTAGGACCACCACCACCATGGATCACAACAGGGGTTCCTATTTTGCGGAACACCCTCAACTTTGAAGTAAAAGGGTGACAAACATTTGTATGCAGTCGCATAGACCCAAGCCGGAATGAAAACAACCTTCCAATCCCCCGTGTAGTCTTAGTTGCATCTATCATGGTCGGGTACCCAATTAAAGTGGGTTCCATCATGTTGGCCAACATGTCTCTGGTTGTCAGGCAGGGTGAAAGCTCCTATCCATATCTCAACGCTATCACGGAGTATCTCAGAGATGCAGGGGTGGAGCCCAAGAGCTTTGATACGAAGGTAAGGTCTAAGCAGCCCTTCTCCTAGTACTCTGTGAGGGACCTAAGTAACCCAAAATACAATGGTAAGTCGACTACTATCGTAGGCCAGTCTGATGAGCCGTCGGTGGTAGTTTCAGATTCTGATGCTATGCCTTCTACAACTTCCATGCCTTCCACAACTGTCGTACCTTCCACCGAGATAACTACCATGCCACCACGTCCATCTTCAGGGCCATCAGCATCGGTATTAGTGCCTTCCTACTCAACTTATCCACTCTCTGCGCTGCAAGTCTCCCAGACGCTGGCGAGTCTCAACAACTGGATGCAGAGAGCTTCTACAAAGTTATCTGACCTATCCAGTACTGTTATAGCTCAGTCTTCTACCCCACCAGCACCACAGATTCCTCCATCAGTGAAGGAAACATTGAAGAAGATTTTGGACAATCAGAAGAGCATCATGGATACATTGGTGGCACATGGGGGAGCTATTGAGGAGTTGGGTAAACAGGTGAAGAAGATGAGGAAATCACAAGCCTCAAGAAAATCAATGGACAAGTTGAGACAAGAAGTGACCAAGATGGCAGCCGCTGCGGATCTTTCATTTGACTTACTGATGGAGACACATCCATCAGTACCAGCAGATCCAACAACAGCAGGGGCACCAACTGGCTAGTCTGAGGAGCCAGACCATGCTACCCACACTACTGAGGCGATGCTACAGATGTTCACCAACCCAGCTGCTCCCCGAGCAGAGGATGATGAGATCCAGTTAGAGGAGCCTGAGGGAGGTGATGCTGCTATGGATACCGAGACCACATAGGGAGCCCTCTCTACTCTTTCCCCTCCTTATTTTAATTTTTATTAAGCATTGAAGACAACGCTTATTCTTATTCAGGGGGGTGGTCTATTTTTGATTTGATATGACATTTGACATTGGCATGTAATAACTATAATACTCTCTTTTTATCTTTATTTTATTTTTCATTATGTATATATTCCTCCCTCTCTATTGATGTATATATTCGTTTTTCCATTCTCGGCTTGTATATTGATTTTTGCTTTCAGTAGTTACTTCATGGATTCTTTATTTTGTTTCTTAGTAGTTTAGCTTCTTATTTACTTTAATAGGTTCTTGTTGATTTGGTAGATTCTTTTTATGTTTAAGTGGTCAATAAGCCTTTGGTTTTCTTAATGCCACGGTTCTTTGCAAAGGTGGTTTTTGTGTGAACTGGGTGTCTCTTCTCAACGATGGATAGCGTGACAACCTTCTTAAAGGATTGAGTTCGTTTTTGATGATTAGGTAAAAATAGTAGTAATATTGAATAATAGGGCCAATCATACTTCACTTGGTACCAATACGTTTAACTACACGCTTATGGTTAAAAACAAGTTCTTGGAAAGAAATGGCTCTAGTTAGTGACCTTGTGACTCTTGTGTTGACTTAGGCAATCATCGAGTGGTTTAGTTGAATCATTAGCGATTTTCAATCTTGAATACGGTTGTTGTGGGCCCTCGCCTCTATCCTCTTGAACAATCGAGCTATGTGAGAGGTGAAATATTTTGTTACAAGTCCAAGTATCCGTGTGAATGGTATAGAACTTGCCCCGAATGTGTTTCTAGGCGAAATTCTAAGTTTTGCTTGGCTTGAGAAGTTATTGTAGGCTGTCCTTGACCCGTTTTAAAATTTTCCATGGCCCACCAATAATATTATCTCTAGTCAACCCTTTTAAGCCTAAAGTTTGTTTCATACAATTTCACACCATTTTATAGAGTAAATTTCAAACTCCGTTAAAAGTTAACAATTGAAAAATAATATTTGTTCCACCTTTTGAATGGAAACAATAACCCTTTGGACAATATTTCGGTGAGCTTTAGAATTATATTACTACAAAGAAAAAACGTTTTGACATACATAGAGCTGAAGCTGATAAATATATATATTGCAATTAATTTTATTATACATTGAAGAGTCGGCCTAACATGTTTGCCAAGGTACATAAAAGAGTTCTATGAATTAATTATCTATCTTAAAAACCAAACTGAAGGTGGCATTTGTTTTGAAAATTCAGTTTTGTTGAGTCTTTGCAAAAAAAAAATGTTTGTTTGAGCTATTCTACATATCAATATCCACAGACGTTCTCCCTCTTGTCTGCTGACCCTTGCCAACACCACCCACTCTCCAAACAACAATAACAAATTTAGTGATTTTTCGCAATTGAGGTTTGAGGAGGGTAAGATCTAAGTGGTACGCAATTTACTTTACCCCTACTCTGAAAGGGCAGAAAAGTTGTATCTGATAGACCCTCGGCTGGAGAAAGAATGAAAAATAGTAACGGCGACAAGTAAAAACAACAACAAGATCCACTCGCACAATTATATATTGGTGATAAGGACAAGAAAATGCAAGGGCAATTTCATTTTGACAATGTTGATATTGACATGATCTAATATATGTCTATTTTGTTCAAACCTCATGCTTACTGCTTGAATATTCCACACCTTCATTAGTATAAGCTAGTACTAGTAGTATTGCTACCACCACAAATCAGAGGAGATTGTTTCATTCATTCCAACAAATACCCAACAGTGCAAAAGGACCTTTCCTCCTAGATAAATGGCAGCTTTCTAGTATAAGGACAAAGTATAAAAAATCTAATTTCTTTGTTAGCTAATTTGTTCATACGTTCTCAGGAAGGAGAGTGGATATAGATGAACCTCATCTTCCTGTTTTTGGGGTGATGGTATCACCGTTGTTGTATTTTCTGAGGACGTTTTACTGTGAGAATGACCTATTTGCTCCCCCTTAAATGGGTGGTATTAACTGCGCAGTCTGTTGAAGGTGAGGAAAGGATAGGCACGAGCAGCGAGCTAGAGGATATCAATAGACTATTGGGATTAGCCAACAAGAAACTGAACTGTTTCTGCAGTCTTGTTGCTTTGAATTTCGAGCAATACACTAATGATGTTGTTACACTAGATGGAATGCTATTAGATGCAACAACAAAATGGAATGAGCTAAGGAAAAATAGCATCACAACTCAAATACAATTAGGTAATGACAGTGAGTTATGCACTGATGATACGGCGACCTACAACATACATCTACTGTACAGTGAAGAGTGCTATGATTACTCAATGTGGAGGACATCACCACTCTATCAAGAAGAAGGTGTGTATGGTTTTGGTTGTGGACTATCAAGAAGAATGCTCAAAAGAGGATGAACAAATGTAGTAACAAACACATGGATGTTACTGGAAATGCCCAGTTTTGGTGTATGCGCGAACAGTTTATTACAAGTGAAGGAGTTGCACCTTGGGGAATAGATACACATATGAAGGAGTTTAAGGCCATAAGGATGGGTTATACTAGTAGGAGAATGAATATACAAGGAGGAATCAATGGCCATGTTATTCGATTCCTAAGGGAGGAGAATAAGATGGTACAATTTTTATCTAACAATGTGTTCTTTTTTGCAGGAATAGATACTGTACACATACACTATCTTTTATATGGTATTCATAGTGTGGTTTCATCACTTTGTAAAGCAGTTGTCAGCCAGAATGGAAGCAGTAGCTATGGGAAAAGACACACAGGTGAAAAAACTGGTTAGTGTTAAGCGCTCAACCACTCCCTCACAGACACTACACCTGCAGATAAGGATCTTATGGATGCACTGTGACTTCAATCTTCAATGTATTTCATTAATACAATAGATCAAGATAAGATACAGATAAAGATGATAACAAATTTTACTAGGAGGTCACTCATAAGTTTGAGACTAAGGTTGTCCATTCCTGGACAGTGGAATCTTGTGCGTGTGAGAATGTTAGATATCACAAGGATAAAGATATCCACAAGGAAGAGCTACAACAGAATTGTTAGAAACTGGGATGGAGCAGTGGTACATACAGAATCACAACATCAAGGGCTTTCACTTCATGGAATCATGGGAACAAAAGCAATAAAAATGGAGTTTGTGCAAAAACTGGTTAGTGTTAAGTGCTCAACCACTCCCTCACAGACACTACACACAAAGAGGAAGGAACAAAGCATACGCAGATCATCAGCTAGACAAGGAAGACCCCTGGTTTCTTCAAATACACATGATAGGATAAAAGACATGGAGTATGACACACAAGAAGTGAACTGGACAATGCAATTGATCAGGAAATCTTATACACTTATCAGCCACACTATCTGTGTAATTCTAATGCCATGGTTCATGAAGATCACAATCTCATTTTGGAGAATTTTCTGTTACAAGTTCAAGACTTTCAAAGGGCTAGTTTTTATAACTTTCATGTTTGATTATCTAGGTGAAAGTTAAATACTAGATCAAATTGTAATGCCAAATTTGAGAATCTTTGCTCAACTATGGTAATAGGTATTATGTACTCTACAATTCCATCAAGTGAGGACGCATGAGAATGTTTTTGTGGAAAAAAAAAAGGTACTAGTAATATTGTCTTTTTAATGGACCATTTGAATACCCCACTCCTCTTCTTGTCTAAGCAAAATTAACTGTACTATGCTCGGTCGCAAAGGTCAAGTCAAATTGCACAAATTCGAAAGTGTAAAGAGATCACCACGCGCGGTTTCCACGGAGGGTAGATCCATTTCAACATTTTTCACCAACTTCTTCTTTCAGTTTCTTGATGAAAACTAGCTACTAATTTATTTATAATTTGCCAAAACAGGAGGTGAGCGTTGGAGCAATCCTAAAGTTATTTTTGTGTGACCTATATTTTCAATCTGTGTTCGTAAATAATTTTTGCAAAAAATAAAACAAACAGAAACAGAATAAATAAAGTTCTGAATCCAACAGAAAATTGTGTTTCCTTAAAGAATTTAATCCCCTCATTGTTGTCCAAGGTTGTTGGATTAATTCCTCCCAGGATAGAACAGAATGACTATTTTGTAATATCGGCAATGAAAATTACAGAACTTCGTCGAACTCAATAAACGACAGTAAACCACACTGACACTTATATTTTGCGTGTTGGAAAATAATGCAGAAATGCAGAAGAGAGAGGGGTGAGTATGCAGATTTCGGTGCTGAAAAATGAGGCAAAACCTTTGAATTTATAGCCAAACAGTCTGGGTTGAATAGGTGCGAAAATACCTGTTCATATGAGGTACCATTTCGGCAGAAGTCTGGTCGCAAATTTTAAACTCAAAACGACCGTTGGGAACCAAGAATTTTAAAATAAAATTCTGCCAAAAAATAGCCGAGCCGAGTAACGACGGTGCGAGGCCCCACTTCTTCTTAACTCTTTAGAAGCTAAAAGATGTGCTTCTCTATATAAGCACAAAGAATTTTTTTCCATTTTCTTCTTACGAGGGACAAAGTGCCTTTGTAAAGGAAACAACTTCAAACTTTTCGTTTCCCTCTAAATCTTTTTCCTCCATTTCTCATTCACACCTCTTATCTAATTAGATAAAAATCTAACAACATATAGGTCACAGGTCCGAGTCGTTGAAGCAACAACTAATGCTTGCAGTATGGTAGGTTGTCCATATCACACCCCTTGGGGTACGGTCCTTTTTCGGATCCTGCGTGAATGCGGAATATCTTGTGCACCGAGCTAACCTTTAATTTGACAAAACAAAGCCTCGACGAGTAGCAATTTTACTCTCTTTTTTAGCTTTACTTTATATATCAATTACTTGTGATGAGTAGTAATTAATTCTGCAAGAGGCAGCATTTGCATTTTCATGTGAGAGCCGTATAATGCATCAGAATGAATGAAATTTTTTAACTTCATTGCCTAGAGTAATAAAGAAAAGGTTGCAGCCATGCTCTTATGTGTATTACGTACCAACAATTAAGATGCAAAAGCTTAAGTGAAATTTCACAATGAGCCAAGCTTGTATACAGAGGCGTACGTAGTTTTATAGTACCCGGTTCATTCATACCCAATACTTTTAACATAGAGTAAAATTTAGTGTAAAAATTTACTAAAATTGTAACATGGGTCTGAATTCATAACTTTAAAAATATAATAGATTTTTGAGCATCAAAAGCTGTCTCTGTTATTTCTTCTTGGAAATGAAGATCTAGGGCCATATCCTGCTTCTTGACGTGATTTTCTTGATTGCTAGTCCGGATAGAAAAATATGCCAAGAGGGAAAAATATTAGAATCCAGGATCTCAAATTCTCAATATACAGCTAAAATTAAGTACAGTTCAGGTATTATTTTGTAAACTACTGGCCTAATTTCTATCCAAATTATACTAGAACTCTTGAAACTTTTTCTCGATAAGGAAAATAAAAGAATCCAACTTTGTCACACAAAATTTTCAAACACCAACTGAACTCTTGAAACATGCATATACATAAAGAAGGAAAGAAGAATGAAGATAGATACCTGAATATATATATATATATATATATATATATATTCAGGTATCTATATATATTCGTTTCAAGAATATTGCCTTTTAATTGGTGTTACGAGTTTCAGAACGTCCAATCAAAACAACTCTGTAATGTTATACTGATTGAGTTAAAGATAGTCGTGAAAATAGAATAACGGGGTTTTTGTCTCTGTATGTAAATATTATTTAGTAGCGCGTAATAGAGTAACTTGTACCTTATTTTACTTGTCAACTTCTTCTGGATAAAATATTAACGGGTCGGGTCGGGCTTTCTCCCCTTCGGCCGATTGACGTGGCGCTGACGGGGAGGATGCATATCACGCGCTGTTTGTGTGACAACCATCTTTTCCCCTCCGCCCGCTTACTCTCTCTTTTATTTGGATTTTCCCACTTTCTTTTTCTCTTTTCTGCCTTATAGTTGTTGGTTCGACCAACTTAATAGTTTTGATTTAAATTTTTTATTTGTCTATAAAATTTATTAAATATTTATAAATTATTAATTTAAAATTTAGTAACTTAAAAAGATTAAAATTACAAATCCATAAAGTTTAAGCCAGTATTGTGGTGCATTGGTGACCTTGTGCACCTCTAAGCATCAAGTCACGGTTCAATTCCCTTACTCATTTTACGTTTTAGTTTAATACTTTTCCCTTTTTCTTTTCTCTTGCGTTTAAGAGTAGTTATAGTAACTTTTTTTCGTTTTGCTTTTATTTTCCCCTTTTTCTTTGTTTTTTTTTCTCGGTCATTCTTTAAAAACATTTACGTTAAAGGTAGTGTAGTGCACCAATTTTGTTAAAATTCTTGATCCGCCGGTAGTGAAGTGGTGGAGGTACACATCAGGTGAAGGAGATACACAATTAAAAAAGAAAAAATATATATTTTTTCCAACAAAATTAGATTTTTTCGCTCTCTAAAATTACACCATACACGCTCCATATTATCTCAGCAGTATGTATCTACTTAGTATGTGTTTCACTAATATCAAGTTTTTAATATGTCACACCATTAATAGAGGTGTTTAAAAAAAATTAACACCTAAAGTTTTTCTTTTTCACTCCACCCCGTCCAAGAGATCAATAATGTTTGTATTTACCTTTTACCTAATTTGAAAGTTTAGTTTACTGGTTTGTGAATAGAAAAATATTCAACAAGTGACTCTCACTTATCGTCAATAATGTTGTAAGTTTAATAGGACTATATTACTCAAATATAAAACCAGAATCCCACCTTGATTGTTTAGCTAAGGCCTTACCTACCCTGGCATTAATTATGAGATAATATTAAGTCATGTCATCGGTCTTTTTATAAAAGGGAAAACCAGCAACCGTTACAATTTCAGTCTCACTTGATAAACCTCCCTTATGTAATAACCTGCAAATCACACAAAGGATGTAAATCGCACTAGACAAGCCATGTACGACACACTAAATCTAGAAGGCATTGAGGTGGAATCGATCCCATGTCGTCCGTATGGATAACCACCCTTCAAATGAACTGGGCAACCCAGACAGGTTATGTCATCATTCTTTATCACCCTATTTCTTTACTCTTTTGGTGTTGAGGGTCCCTCAATTTCATTTTCACACTAGAAGCTAGAAATAGTAAACAGACTCTCTATAATAATGCTATATAATTTAAATAAGCAAGTGAGTACCCGCTTTATATTTGTAATTTTAAAATAATAATTAAAGAGATCTCGATTCTGCTAAATTTAGTCAACAAAGAAAAGTCAAAAATGATAACCAACCAAGCTAGGGTCAACTGCTATCCTTTCTCCTCTGTCAATTTGTTGAGTCCTCCGTCCGTTTCAAAATAATTGTCAATTTTTATTTCTCTAGAGTCAATTTGATTAGCTTTTAACGTTAAATTTAATTAGGTTAATTTAATATTTTAAAGTTAAAATTGAGATGTAAAATTATACAAAAGTACCATAATTTATGATTGTTCTCATATCAATATGATAAAAAATACATGTTAAAATATTGGTTAAAGATTATGTAATTTGAATCTTGAGAAACGAAATGCTACAAAAAATTTGCGACCGAAAAGTACAGAATATCATATAGGACAAACCTCTATACACTTTTTTAACGGATAAGGGTCAAATATATCCATATACTATCGGAAAAAGTTTAAATATGTCACTCGTTATACTTTGAGTCCAAATATACTCTTGTCGTTATACTATTGGTTCAAATATACCCTTTTTCTTTTAAGTTTGTCTAAAGTAGACATCCAATCATATGTGGCACTAACATTTTATGAGGTGCATACCACATGGCTTGCCACCTCAGCGCCCCTAACCCATTTTATCCCTCCCTTCTATTATTTTTCTATCACTAAAGTTTTCTTCCCCTCTATCACTATTGCCACCATTACAGCTACCATGAAAAATATTGTATTTCAAATTTTAGTCTTTTATATATGGATTAGGGGCGCTGAGCTGGCATGTCATGTGACATCCACCTCATCAAATATCAATGCCACGTGAGACTGGATGTCCACCTTGAACAAACTTAATAAAAGAGAGTATATCTGAACCAATAGTATTACGGTAAGGGTATATTTGAATCCAAAGTATAACGAAAAATATATTTAAGCCTTTTCTCATAATACGGAGATACATTTGGCCCTTTGCCCCTTTTTAACCTCTTTTGTACATAAGATTATTGATCGTAGATATCTTCCGACAGTTTCAGAAAATAAGATTAAAGATGGTTAGTTAATGATTAAATAAATCAGATTCACTCGATTATATTCTGCAATCTCTTGTTTGTTTGGTTAAAGACATAACAAAAGTTTATAGTTCACGCCATCTCCATAAATTCGGGTTATCGGATCTGAATCGCTTAAATTTTTGTGGGGCCATAAAAAATGACCTAATGAACAATAGTCATGGCTTCGGCATGGCCGTTCCTTGATTTTTCGCATTTTACGGACAAAAAGCTAGAATTCAGGCCGATTTTAAATTTTCGTGTCCATGCCATCTGCATGCATCCGGGCTATAGGATCCGAATCACCTAAAAATTTTGTGGGGCCATAAAAATGACCTAATGAACAATAGTCATGGCTTCGGCATGACCGTTCCTCATTTTTTGGCCTTTTAGGGCCAAAAAAATAAAAATTGGACCAATTTCTAAATTTTCGTGTGCTATAGTCCACGCCATTTGCATGAATCCGGGCTACCAGATTCGAATCGCCTAAAATTTTTGCGGGGCCATAAAAAATGACCTAATGAACAATAGTCATGGCTTCGGCATGACCTTTCCTCCTTTTTGGCATTTTAAGGCCAATAAACTAGAATTCGTGTCGATTTTCAAGTTTTCGCGTGTTATAGTCCACGCCATCTGCATGAATTCGGGCTACCGGTTCTGAATAGCCTAAAAGTTTTTGGGGCCATAAAAATGATCTAATGAACAATAGCCATGACTTCGGCATGACCGTTTCTCGTTTTTTGGCATTTTAGGGCCAAAAATCTAAAATTCGGGCCGATTTATAAATTTTCGTGTACTATAGTCCACACCATCTGCATGAACCCGGTCTATTAGATCTGAATCGCCTAAAATTTTGTGGGACCATCCAAAATACCCTAATGAACAATAATCATGGCTTCGGCATGACCGTTCCTCGTATTTAGGCATTTTAGGGTCAAAAACTGAATTTGGGGCCGATTTTTAAATTTTCGTTTGATATAGTCCACGCCATCGGCATGAATCCGGGTTACCGTATCCGAATCGCGTAAAATTTACAGGGCCATAAAAAATGACCTAATGAACAATAGTCATGGCTTCGGCATGTCCGTTCCTTTTCTTCTTCTTTTTTGCATTTTAGGGCCAAAAAATTAGAATTCGGGCAAATTTTCATATTTTCGTGTGCTAGTCCACGCCATCTGCATGAATCCGGGTTACCGAATTCGAATCGCCTGAAATTTTATGGGGCCATAAAAATGACCTGATGAACAATAGTCATGGCTTTAGCATGACCATTCCTCTTGTTTTGTCTTTTTAAGGCAAAAAAAATGGAATTCATGTTCATTTCTAAATTTTCGTGTGTTATAGCCACACCATTTACATGAATCCAGGCTATCGAGTCCGAATCGCCTAAAAATTTTCTTGGCCATCAACATTGACCTAATGAACAGTAGTCATGGCTTCAGCATGACTGGTCCTCGCTTTTGGTATTTTAGGGCCAAAAAACTAAAATTATGGCCAATTTTCAAATTTTTGTATGCAATAGTCCACGCCATCTGTATGAATCCGGGCTAATGATCCGAATCGTCCAAAATTTTATGGGGCCATCAATATTAACCTAATAAAAAATAGTCATGGTTTCGGCATGACTGTTTCTCGTTTATTAGCATTATAGGGCTAAAAATCTAAAATTCGGACTGATTTCAAAATTTTCGTGTGCAATAGTCCACGCCATCTGCATGAATCCGGGCTATCGAACGAATCACCTTAAATTTTGCGAGGCTATAAAAAAATATCCTAATGAACAATATTCATGGCTTCGGTATGACTGTTCCTCATTTTTTGGCATTTTAGTGCCAAAAGATTGGAATTCGAGCCGATTTCTAAATTTTCGAGTGCTATAATCCACGCCATCTGCATGAATTCGGGCTACCGGATCTGAATCACCTAAAATTTTGTGGGGCCATGAAAAATGACCTATTGAACAATAGTCATGGCTTTAGCATGACCGTTCCTCGTTTTATGGCATTTTAAGGCCAAAAAATGTGAATTTGAGCCGATTTTTAAATTTTCGTGTACTAGTCCACGCCACTGCATGAATCCGGGCTATCGGATCCGAATCGTCTAAAATTTTACATGGCCATCTAAAATGACCTAATGAACAATAGACATGTTTCGGCATGACTGTTCCTCTTTTTTTCCATTTTATGGTAAAAAAGCTGAAATTCTAACCGATTTCTAAATTTTCGTGTGCAGTAGTCCATGCCATCTGCATGAATCTGGGATACCAGATCCGAATCGCCTAAAATTTTGCGGGGACATAAGAAATGACCTAATGAATAATAGTCATGGCTTTGGCATGATCGTTCCTCGACTTTTCGCATTTTAGAGACAAAAAATCAAAATTTAGGCCGATTTCTAAATTTTTGTGTGATATTAGTCCAAGCCATCTGCATGAATCCGGGCTACTGGATCCAAATCGCCTAAAATTTTGTGGGTCCATAAAAAATATCCTAATGAACAATAGTCATGACTTCAGCATTAATGTTCCTCGTTTTTTGGCATTTTAGGGCTAAAAACTAGAATTCAAGCAGATTTCTAAATTTTGGTGTGATATAATCCACGCCATCACCGGATACAAATAGCCTAAAATTTTTCGGGACCATAAAAAATGACCTAATAAACAATAGTCATGGCTTCGGCAGGACCGTTCCTCGTTTTGGACATTTTAGGGCCAAAAAACTAAAATTTGGGCCGGTTTCCAAAATTTTGTGTGCTATATAGTCCACACCATTTGCATGTATCCGGACTACTGGATCCGAATCGCCCAAAATTTTGCGATGCCATAAAAAATGACCTAATGAGCAATAGCCATGGCTTCGGCATGACCATTCCTCGCTTTTTGGCATTTAGGGCCAAAGAGCTATAATTCTGGATGATTTTCAAATTTTATGTGTGCTATTCACACCATCTGCATGAATCTGGACTACCGGATCCGAATTATCTAAAATTTTGTGGGGCCATCAAAAATGACCTAATGAACAATAGTCATACTGTCCTTATTTTGTTTTGGCATTTTAGGGCCAAAAAAGAAATTTGGGCCAATTTTTAAATTTTTGTGTGTTATAATCCACGCTATCTGCATGAATCCGGGCTACCAGATCCGAATCGCCTAAAATTTTGCGGGACCATAAAAAATGACCTAATAAACAATAGGCATTGCTTCGACATGACCTTTTCTCGTTTTTTAGTATTTTAGGGCCAAAAAATTAAAATTCGGGACGATTTTCTACTCTTAGTAGATATTAGTATAAACGAATTGACCTGATGCATATTTATTTAATCGGAATAAATGCTTGGACATTGTCTTGAACAACAATTGCACTTTTGTTGCACATATGGACCCCAAAGCTTAAATTATTATTTTTTTAAGCAAAACGAATTTGTTTTTCGTTTTTTTATTCCTTCCCTCCAAGAGCTCTCTACCTTGCTTTTGGGGTGATTAGAACTCACAACCGAAAACTTAAATTGCTTTTAGTTATTGAAATGATTTATATAGTACACAGAGAAATGGATAATCTAAAGAGTGCCTTACCGAGTCTCATAAAGGCACATGCGGATTTGGTGAATATGGATAATCTAATTTGGTTAACAATTTATAAAGATAAGTTTATAATGGTAGATTCATTATAGTTAGTTGGATATGATTCAATTAGAGCTCAACCTGAGAACTAACCTATGCATTACATTAGTGAGCTCCCTGCTTTCCGCAGTTGAGGCAGAGGGTTCAAACCTCATTATTAGTATAGTATCCCTTCCCCCTCCCCTAATGTAATAAAAAAGTTTTTGTTGAAAGGTCAATTTCGTTTAGTTTTGCATTATATAGGAATTGCCCTAAAAAATGGAACATCTCGGTAATCCTTTTGCTGTGAATTAATAGATTAGCAATTTCATTTCAACCCAACAAAAGCATATTTAGGGCAGGTTTACGGCTTTAAGTGAATCAATTACTTTCAATTTTTACTTTCAATTTAAACTATATATACATATGCAGAAAAAGTACATATAATAAAATCAAACGCACGCTAGATCCTAGATACGCTTGATATGCAAGTTAAACGTTAATTAACCAGAATCACCACATAACAATTCCAAGGTTAATTTATTTGTCTGAGTGTTCCAAAGTGTGTAACTTTAAAGGTCTACACAAGAAAATCACAGGTGAGAGTGTTCAATTAAGTTAAGGGAAATGTGTGAAACCCCCCCCCCCCCCCCCCCCCAAAAGAAAAAATAAAGAAAAAGTACAAAAGATGGTTACCTTCCTGACTATGATTAGTTAACTAAGACATTCGTTAAGTGTAAAGATTTCATTGAATATTCATAAACCTGTGTGTTTAAGAATTGGAATACTCAAACATTTAGCAAATTAAGATGGACGGAGTAATAACCTTGCAATCAGGTGCACAACTAAAACATTCCTGCACCATATACAAATCATCATCTAATACACCGAGTAGGAAACATAGTTGGGATAATTAAAAGCAGAATTGAGCTCTTCGAAGTCTGAAATCGGGGCATAAGTCCTATGTTTGCACCAATAGATGTTCTGAAGCAATCAACTTCTGATTCCAAAACTGAAAATGTGAAAAATATTCCACAGATTACAGATAGTAGCATAGCTCCATGGCCCAACATTGATATAACCTCAGGCCTAAAGAAGTTGGTATTTCCCAACTCTGTTATGTAAAAGGTGCGTTTAAGCCGCTATAATTTGACCAGCTTTTAAGCCAAACCAAACACCTTCACATGCATCTTTAGCAAACAGGTTTACATACTTCTATGGGAAAATAATCTGCTGCATTGATCTTCTCGTGTAAGACATTCATCTCTACAATGTATACACACAACTTTAGCAAAACCAGTAGTCTCAACAGACACGTGACATTTACAGAAAAGGTTAGCAACAATTGGACTAAATTCTACACATATCACAGTTGTACAGTCTCATTCTACACATATCATAGTTGTGAATGCTCTTGTCGATGTGACTCTTGGAAATATTGGTTCAGATAGAAACATTAGCACGATAAAAGTGCAGCAACTTGAGTGGTGAAACGTATTCCTGCGAAACAGAAAAAAGAAAAGCATATTAAGACCCCTAATGACAGTCTCTTCCTAGTGTATAGACACATCAAGGTCTGATAGTGCAACCTGGGAAAGATCATCATGCTCATGGGGCAAATGGAAGCCTGTTGAGCAGTTGTGCAACACCTCAGGATTCTTCATCCATGCTTTACGTGCATCACTGAGTTTAATTTTGTACCTGAACATCTGAAAATCAAAGTTGATAATGTTAGTGTCGTTAGCGATTGGAATTAGAAGAGAAGGTGACTTTTATTTTAAAAGGTGACAGTTGGAAGTGTGTCAAAAAGTTGTCTGCTTTAAAAGACATCTTTTAGCAGATTCCTAAAAGTGTTATAAATACCTGATTTCTTCCCAAAAGATTCTACAACAACAGTAAAATTCTTCTCTCTTCTCAAAACTCAAACTTGTTCCTGGGGAAATTCAAGTTATTGCTGAACTTGGATTCCGATTTTGTTTTTGTAAATCCTAGAGGAATTCTGCCACAAACGCATGCAACAACATAGTGGAGGCTTACGTTACTTAAGGATAGAGATTACTCTATTAAAGCCATCGAATTTATTGGTTCCTACAAGTCTATTTTAACCAACAGAAGAAATAAGCTATCAAGTAATAACTTCAGCCAAATCCAATCATAGTCAAAGCGCTGCACCCAAATGAGTATATTATGCAACATGCACCATTTGATGGTGCAAGTCTAAATGACCCTTCCCACCACATTTGCTGGTTTGATGAGCCAGCACGGGACACTCATATATGGGCATTCTGAGATATTATTAGAGATCACTAGTCTATCCGAGGATTACTACCCAGAGACAAACCTAACTTTTTCCAAACTGCATTATGCATACAGAAACAGGGAGTACACTTTGTTCGTAAGTCAGAAGAAATAGGACACGAAAGAAACAGATAATACAAATGAATTAAATAGCATTAGCGTGGTGACCAACAGCGATCCTAGCAGATGAAAAGAACCACATTGATTCTTGTTTCCTTTACCTTTTTCTTCTTTTTTTACGCGTGTGTGTTTGTTTTGGGGTGGGAGGGTGGGGTTGGGGGTGGGCGGGGGTTCCAGAGAGGGAAGTTGAAGTATAAGTGGAATGAGAGCAATCGCAAATTGCAGGTTGGTGGCAAACCTCAGAAAGCGGGACAGTAGGCTTCTCCAGGTCATCTCCCTTAATGCTTATACCAGTGCCCTGGCATTCTGGACAGAACACCGAGTATATCTGTCTCCTCACTGGTTTTATTTCATCTTTCTTCCCTTTTGCACTGTGTTTGGCTCCAGTCTTCCTCTTAGATCTTCGTTTTGCTTTGGTTTCCACTTTTGGTTCAACAGGTTTGCCATAAGTTTCCAATTCACATAAAAGTATCCAGTGAATCAGGCAGGATACATGAAACACATGAAACGCCTGTGTTGACACATAAATAGTAAGGTTCCAAAAGTGGAGAACCAAGTCTAGAGCACAATGCATGAGTACATAAACAAGTATCAGGGTAAAACATCAAAACACCAGAATGCATAAGTACATAAACAAACATCAGATGGAAAAACAACAAAACACCACAATGCATTAGGTTATAAACAAATATCAGATGGAAAAACAACAAAACACCACAACGCATGAGTACATAAAAACAGATATCAGATGGAATAAACAACAAAACAGAGCAGCGTTTACCCCTGTCAAATTTCTACTGCTGCAAACAAGTCTTCCAGATTTCCTGTTTAGTAGAGCTGCCACGTCTTTACCAGGAAGCATTTTCTGTTGGCAGATATCACACATTCTCTCAGAAGCTACTCGCTGCTGTTTCCTCAACTCTCTCCTCATAGTTTTGCTGGATATAATTCTTGAACCCACTAGTTGATCATCACGTGTTCCCAATATCAGTCTCATATTTGAGCTATTTGTTGATTGAGATTCTTCCCCAGAAGAATCACACTGATTACTCAAAGACTCACTGATATCCTCGGGGTCCGAAAATGACTTCCTCCTCTTGTTTCCAGCACCAACGGTTATGGTTTCCTCAGATTCCGAATAAGGACTGGAGGGGAGCAAAAATCTGTCATCAAGTAACGCCTTCCTGCCCAAATTATAGTTATAAGGAAATGTAACAACCGCAAAGTCATGATCTGGCACCACAGAGACATCGATATCATCAGAATCATTCTTTCCCAACCATTCGCACCATATTTTACGAATGCTTTTAGAGTCAATGTCATGTACAGTAAGACGCACAGCAATTTGTCCAATACCAATAAGATTCACCTCTAGATCAGATAATTCATCTTTACACAACACACCCGGAATAACCAAGTTATCACTCTGTCCATCACCTGTCAACTCACAGTACTCATCCTGGAGAACACCTACATCCACATTAGGTCTCAAATTTCCACCATACTCAACAATAGCAAGGCTACTTTCATCTACAAGACACGTTTCAACCAGCCTGCTTTGACCAACATCTGCGATAGGCAAGTGCTGCTTATCATACTCCAAATCCTTAAAGAAAAGCACACCATCATTGAACGGCCATGGATTCGGCTTCAACAATGTGGCTTTAGCAGCTGCGACCATTTCAGTATGAAGACTACCTCTCAAATGATTAAACAGAACAGAATCACTATAACACGGCGAATGACATAGCGTGCAGAAAAAGACTAATCTCTTCCCGTCTTCTCTAAGCTCAATATAAGTATGTCCTTGAGACCTCACATTATTCAAAGTTCTCCTCACCAATTGCTCTTTCAAGTTACAACCACTCGTCTTAGGGAAACCTAGTTGCCTACCCGCCATCACATTCAAATATCACATAAACCAAACAAACGGCTAAATTTTCCGAACTTTCACATGAAATACAACGATAGAAACACAAATTTTCTCGAATTTGACAGAATTATCAAGCAGGAAATTCAAAATTCGGTAATTCCGAACCAAAAATGCCACAATGTTCCGAACTTAGCAACTTCGCGAGCACGAAATTCACAATACCGTGGTAAAATTCCACATCAATTCTTCAAAATTCAGCTTCAGGAAGTAAAAACAAGCCAAGTAAAAAGTAAATTTGACCAAACCTAACAGAAGATTTAACAAACCCTAAATTTACAACTTCGAGGCGTGCACGGTATTATAGGTATCTTCGTAAATTGCCGAACAATTCGATTTTTAGCAGCGGCGGATCTTCCAGAAGAAACCTCAAAAAGCGACGAAAGCGAACACGAATCCTCCATTATCATTTGCATCTCCATTAAAATACTTCGTAACAGAAAATTAAACGAAAACTTAAAATAAACGAAGAACCAACAGGATAAAGGCTAATAACTAGAAATCAAAATTCAAGAAGAAGAAACAGAGATTGCATAGGTGAATATACAGACCAGTACAGTAAATTTATGTATGTATAGGTAGAGAGAGAAAATTGGAAGGAGGGAAGGTTAGAGAGAGAAAGATAGAGGAGGGAATTGAACGTTGAAACAGACTGTTTTAACTAAATTTGGTGTATATCTGTATTTATTATCTTAATAAAAAGGAAACTAAGAACAGCAATAATGAAGGGGTTTTAATCGTATACATTTCTGGTGTCTATCTAAAGTGTGCTGTAGTAGTTAGAGTCGTTGATGATGAAAATGATTTGTGATGGGAATGGTGGACGGTCAGGATTGTAAGTGGTAGATTAAGATTAAATTGTAATGTGTAGCTGATTTTTGTTGCGGAAGGAAGATTCTTGGGATAAGCCGATAACATGGGAAATAATTTCCAAAGCTTTCTTCCCTTTTTCTTTTTCTTTTTCTATTTTTTTAAAAAATATTTCTTTTGTCGTGAAGCGTGTGAAACTAATTAACAATTTCACACGTAATCTAATTGCCAACTGGCTGAATCTCGTGTTAGTTTCAAACTATGAACGGGACGTACATGGATCGGGTTGGTTCGGATTTTATCAAAATTAAACAAAACCAATTATATCGGTTTGAATTGGTTCGGTTTTATCGGATTTCTCGAGTTTTTTTATTACATAAATATTATTTCAATCTTGTATTATTAAAGTTATAGATAAAATTTTGATAATTGAATATATGTTTATTAAATTTTTTTAAAAAAATAACAAACATATGATCTATTAAAGTGATCTTATAGGAGAATTATTTTTAGTAACACATAATAGTTTATTTTCTTAGTCGTCTACCAATAATTTTTGGTTGATATATATGCTTTCAAGGTTAACCAAATTTAATAATTAAACGTAAAAACTAATATGATAGCTAAATAATGATATGTTCTATGTAATTTTAGATTATCAAAATTTCACTTCAAATTCGAAAAATATATAATAAATCTTGACATATGAATATGAAAGAACAAACAGATGATTGGCTTCAATAACACATAATAAGAAAGTGATACAATCTATTATATAAAGTAAATAAAAATAAATGCACTTTATAGTTCTATTAAATATTATATCCCATGAGAGGATCTCAAATATTTCTAGACATCTTTTAAATAAAACTATATATAAAGTCTTAACGTTATATATAAAAAATTATATATTTATATGTTGGTTTGGTTCGGATTTTTTTACTCAATACCAAACCAAATCAAATCAAACCTTGTCGGGTTTTTTAATCGGTTTGGTTTGACTTTTCGGTTTGGTGCGATTTTTCGGTTCGGTTTGTACACCCATACTCTTGAGTATAAGAGTAAAATCCAATTTACCCCTTAACCTTTGAGGGTTGGGAAATAATATTCCCCACACATTTTGAATGAGAAAGGGATCCTCCTTGTACAATAGCTTTTCGGTAAAATATTTTTTTTTTATAATTTTTTTTGAATAGATAATTTTTAGAATTACCAAGTTCTTTCACTATAGTCAAAAGTTCGAGATATGATAAATAATTAGGATCTATATAATTTATGGAGTTATCCTTTAGCCTTCTTCCTGCATAGTTAAAATATGATGTAATGCAAAAACGCCTCCATAATAAATTTTCAAATGTGACATTATCAACTATAATTTCTGTTCAATAAAGATATTTTCAAAATAAGTAAAGTTTAATATTGCTTTAGTATAATAATTTTAATGTACAAAGAAAAAATAAATTAATTAATATTCATAGAAACAATTCTTTCATCTAATATATATGTTAGAGAATTGACTATTTCAGTATATTTGTTTTTTCCTTCACATTGAAATGCTAAAGCATCTATGGTGAATGTGCGCTCAACATTTTTCTTGAATTTTGTATGCAAGATGTTTTTCTTTATTGCAAAAGTTTTAAGAATGGCTATAATATTACCCCAGTATAATAGAAAAATATCTTAAATTATACAAGCAAGAAAGACAAAATTCAAGTATTGGTTTGGAATTTGGATGAGAAATATTATACTTCTCCTTTGAAAGGATAGAGAGAGAAATAATTTTTATTTTAAAAAAGAAACTCTTACCAGAAAAATATTCCATAAGGGGTTCCCTTTCCCATTCAATATGTGAGGATGGTTTTGTTTCCCAATCATTAAAGGTTAAGGGAGTAAAGTAAATTTTACTCAAGTATAGTGATCGGATCGGTGTAAACAAAAAAAGCAAAATATAAAATTAGCCCATAGGTCGAAATTAGCTCTACTCGCTAGCAAAAAGTATTCTCTAATGACCTAACCGTTTATTTTAATTTTTTAGAACCCCGTTTCCTAAAATAAAACTTTTCGTATGTGCTTTTACTGATTTATGACTTGCGGAGATGGTTGGTTCGGGATTTGGAAGTGTTTGGGTTGAAATCGGAACACTTGGTTCCTTAAGTTGGCTTTAAGAGGCCAAGTTTGACTTCGGTCAATATTTTTGAGAAAACGATCCCTGAATAGAATTTTGACGATTCTAACAGCTCCATATGGTAATTTTGGACTTAGGAGCGTGTTCGGAATTTTATTTGGAAGTCCGTAGTTAAATTAGGCTTGAAATGGCTAAAATAGAAATTTAAGTTTGAAAGTTTGACCGGGGAGTTGACTTTTCGATATCGGGATCGGAATCCAGTTTCGAAAATTTACATAGCTCTATTATATCATTTATGACTTGTGTGCAAAATTTGAGGTCAATCGGACTTGAATTGATAGGTTTCGGTACATAATATAGAAGTTGGAAATATTAAGTTTCATTAAACTTGAATTGGGGATGATTCGTGGTTTTAGCATTTTTTTGGTGTGATTTGAGGGTTCGACTAAGTTCGTATGATATTTTGGGACTTGTTGATATAATTGGTCGAGGTCCCGAGTGGCTCGGGTGAGTTTCGGACAACTAACGGATCACTTTTGGCCTTTGGAACACTGCTGATAACTGCTGGTATTTTCTTCTGATTTCCTTATACGTGATCGCGTAGAGGAATTTAGGCAGAGGTGGATTTGTTCTACGCGATCGCGTGAATGTGGTTGCGATCGCGTAGGGTTAATTTGGGCAGCTGGGAATTTGCTCACTGCGATCGCGTGGACACGTCCGCGATCGCGTGTCATTGTTTGCGATCGCGTAGGGGAAATTTGAGAGGAAGCTAGGCCACGCGTTTTGCTACGCGATCGCGTGAAGAGGGATACGATCACGTAGAGTCGGAACCTGGTGCATCGCGATCGCGTGGAACTTGATGCGATCGCGTGTCATTATTTGCGATCGCGTAGGAGAAATTTGAGAGGAAGCTAGGCCACGCGTTGTGCTACGCGATCGCGTGAAGAGGGATGTGATAGCTTAGAGTCAGAACCTGGTGCATCGCGATCACGTGAAACTTGATGCGATCTTGTAGGATTAATGTTTGGGCAGAAAAATTTTGTGCTAAGCGATCGCGTGAGGAAGTTCGCGATCGCGTAGAAGAAATCACTGGGCAGAGAGTTGAAGTTCTAAAAATGGGACATTTTTAACGATTTGGAGCTCGGATTTCGGCGATTTTTGGAAGATTTTCAGAGAAAACAACGGGATAAGTATTCTTAACTCAATATTGATTAAATTACCCGAATCCATCACTATTTTTATCATTTAATTGGTGAATTGAGTTGGAAAAGTTTGAAAACCCTCTTGGATAGATTTGAGGATTTGAGGGCCGAATTGTTATCGGAATTTAGCGATTTGGGTATGGGTAGACTCGTGGTTGAGCGCGCGTTCATATTTCGTAACTTTCGCCGGATTCCGAGACGTGGGCCCCACAGATAAATTTTTAATTAATTTCGGAATTTTTATTAAAAATGTAGTATTTTCTTATAGAATTGATTCCAATAATTTTTAGTGATTGTATCGAATTATTTTGGCTAGATTCGAGCCAGACAGAGTTGGATAATCGTGAAAAAGGCCTTCTAGTAGATTAAATTGGAGCAAGACGAGGTAAGTCTCTTGTCTAATCTTGTGAGAGAGAAATTTCCTCATAGGTGATTAAAAATTAAATAATTGTTGCTAATTATGGGGGCTACGTACGCACAAGGTGGCGAGAGTCCATGTGTGGGGGCTACGTACGCACGAGGTGACGAGAGTCCGTGCATAGCTACTATTAATGCTAAAGTCTGGGTAGTTTAGAACTCCAAGCATGAATTACTTGTGTAAATTATATTCTTTGTTTAATTAATATTATTTGGTATGTATATATATATATTGTGAATTGTTAGATAAAAATATTAAAGGATGAAAATCTCATATACTTGATTTTCTGTTTAAGTTAATTAATTGTTAAGAGAAATTGTTCTTCCTCCTGAATTTATCTTATAATAAATATACTCTCATTCCGGAGGTACATAAGAAAATGTCCTCCTTTCTTGTGGAGCGGGCCGAACGCCTCTGCAGGATAGATGCATCTATGGATCGTGCCGCACGTCCCTCGGCAGTGTACACGACACTCTGGATCGGACCGTACGTCCTCGACAGAAATCGTGCTTAATAATAATAATCACACGATACCTTAATAACTTATTTGAGCTTGCGAAGCTAATTGATAAATTGGAGAATCCTTGGAATTTAATGAATTATTATGCCTGCTTGTTAAGGAATTAATTGTTATTCCTGTAAATGAGATTAATTGATAAATTGGAAATTATTTGAATTGAAGTAATTTAATTAATATATTGAGAATTGTTGCATTTGAAGGAATTTGATTATTTCTGCTGGTTAAATAAATTATTATAAATTCTGTGAATCATGTTAATTTAGATATTCTAATTGTATTTCAATTATTTTTATTGACCCATAGTGAGTGTCAAAGTCGGTCATCTCGTCTCTACCACTTCGAGATTAGGCTTGATACTTACTGGTACATGTTGCTTACGTATTCATACTACACTTGCTGCACTTTTTGTGCACGACCTGAGGCAAGTACTAGTGGGGGACCTATCGTCTTACACTCACGTTATCCAGGGGCATAGTGGTGAGATGCCTTTCTGAGCCGTTCTGCAGCTACTAGTGTCTCTCCTTGTACTTTTCATTTTGTCTATTTTTATTTCAGATAGTATTAGAAGTTTTGTATAATCTACTAGATGCTCATACACTTGTGACACCAGATCTTGGCACACACATTGGTAGAATTTGGTATTTATATTTTTTTTGGATTTAAATTTAATCGATATATGTTTAATTTATTAGTTGACTTGCCTAGCTATAGTGTTGGGCGCCATCACGACCTATAGGTGGAACTGGGTCGTGACACGTTCCAACTCTTAAATTTTAATATTATATAGCAAAAAATGTATATTTTGTCGGCTATTAATTTTTAAGTGGTTAAATATACATTTCTCAAAGAAAAAGTATAATGTTAGGAAATTGCACATGGCAGTTTTCTTACTTAAATTGAAAGACGTGATGGCGCCGGACACCGCTGTCAGGCAAGACAAAGATAAATACTTAATTTGGTTCTCATTCTAATATTTTTGAAATCATATTTCCTTCAATTAAATAGTAATAGATGGAATTTACAGAGGACATAATAATATTTTTAACAATTTCAATACAGGACAACCCATAATCACCCCAAAACCCGGTGTCACAAGTGCATGAGCATCAACTAGGAATGTAAAATAAAATACAACATCTATCCGGAATATAAATTTGGATAGGAGAAATATAAATACTCTGAAGAACATTCTGCTGGCTGCGGATCATAGTATAGAATGCAGCTCACCTAAGTCCCTGCAATAACCGCGCCTCTGCGCCCACAAGGCCACTAGATATATATGTACCTGCACAAAATGTGCAGCAAGTATAGTATGAGTACATAAATCAATGTGTACCCAGTAAGTATCCAGTCTAACCTCGAAGAAGTAGTGACGAGAGGTCGATTCCGACACTCACTATGGGCTAAAAATAAAATGGCAACCTTATATTTAAGCATGGAATACATAACATAGCTGAAAATTCAATAACCAGAAATAATCAACAATTCTTTTTACTAGTAGAACTTCCCAAATTAATTTTCATCATTTAACAATTTATATCTCAAGCCAATGAAGCAGCGTCAATTATTATTAGTTCCAAAGAGATATCATGCGCAAGTCATGCCGAGGTCGTACGACCCGATCCAATATATAAATATAAACGGTGCACTGCCGAGGGTCGAACGACACGAACCAACATATAAATATAAACCGTGCACTGCCGAGGGTCGAACGACATGGACCATAGATGCATCTATTAACCTGCCGAGGAGAACGGCCCGCTCCCATAAGAGTAGTGAAAATTTATCCCGCTTGCGGAATATATTTGTGACGCGGTTGCACATAGATTTCTTAAGTTATTATAATATTCTTAAATTCTTTTTCAAAAATACGAAATTCAATGAAAACTCTCAAGTCTCGAAATCCTCAATTTCAACTCTTTTTAAGGCATTTAATAAGCATACTCGATCTCAATTCTTTTCAAGGCAAAATAATAACGTAATCAAATAACGGTATCAACAAGGCATGGTGTAAACCTAAAACTACCCGGACATAGGCATAACTAGTAGCTACGTACGGAATCTCGTCACATCGTGCGTACGTAGTCCCCACAAATGGAAGCACATATTAATTCAATTCACCTATGGGGTTAATTCCCTCTTACAAGGTTAGAAAAGAGACTTACCTCACTCCGAAATTCCATAACCGACTCCCAAGCCATTCCAACAACTCAAATCGATGCCCAACGCTCCAAAATTAGTCAATAAATGTGCAAACTCATAAATATATACTCTAATACTCATTATAATTCAATTTACAACAATTTTCAACTCCGTTCGAAAAGTCAATAAAAATCACCCTTGGGCCCACGTGCCCGGATTCCAAAAATTTTCGAAGATAAATATTACCCATAACGTCACGAACTCAAATATATAATTTATTCTCAATTTCATGTCAAAATTCGTGGTTAAAATCCAAAAATACCAATTTCTAGTTTTTTCTTCAAAAATCCAAATTTCTACAAATTTTCATATCTAAATCCATATATAAACCTTGTATTTAACTCACAACTAGTAGAAGTCACTTACCCCATAATAGCTGATGAAGGTGGCACTCCAAAATCGCTCCCATGGCTGGCTCCAACGAGAGAAAAGAGGTGAAATGAGCCAAAACCCTATTTGGCTAACTTATGTATTCTGCCCAAGCGTCTTCCGCACCTGCGCTCACTGGACCGCTTCTGTGGTTCCACAGGTGCGGCCCAATGTTCCGCTTCTGCGTAAGTCCCTCAGCTGCCCAGCCCGCTTCTGCGCTAAACTCCCCGCAGGTGCGCATCCGCTTCTGCGGCAAATCGTCTGCACCTGCGGACACAATCCCCCACTCCCTTTTCGCTTCTGCGATCTCCTGGCCGCTTTTGCGGCTCCGCCGGCCAAAACCTCGCAGGTGCGGTTACACCAGATGATAACAGCTTCAGCATTCCTCCAAGCTCAAACTCGATCCGTTTACCATCCGAAATCTACCCGAGGCCCTCGGGACCTCAACCAATTATACCAACAAGTCCTAAAACGTCATACGAACTTAGTCGAGCCTTTAAATCACATCAAACAACGCTAAAAATACGAATCACCCTCCAATCCAAACTTAGTGAAATTTGAAACTTCGACTTCTACAATCGATGCCGAAACCTATCAAATCACGTCTGATTGACCTCAAATTTTGCACACAAGTGATATTTGACATTACAAACCTATTCCAACTTTCGGAATCGGAATCCAACTCCGATATAAAAAAGTCCACTCCCGGTTAACTTCTCAAAAACCTTCAAATTTCCAACTTCGTCAAATGACCCCGAAATGACCTACGGACCTCTAAATCCATATCCGGACGCGCTCCCAATACCAAAATTACCATACAGAGCAATTCCCAGACTTGGAATTTCAAACGGACATTTATAATATTGAAATGTACTTCAACTCAAATTTATGAAATTCTTCCAAAATGTCAACTTCCATAATAGGCATCGAAATGCTCCCGGGTCATCCAAAACTCGATCCGGACATACGCCCAAGTCCAAAATCATCATACGAACATGTTGGAACCTTCAAATCCCGATTCTGAGGTCGTTTACTCAAAAATCACACCTTAGTCAATCTTTCCAACTTAAAGCTTCTGAAATGAGAATTTTCTTTCCAAATTCACTCCGAACTTTCCCGAAATTCAATTCCAACCACACGTACAAGTCATAATACCTGAAGTGAAGCTACTCATGGTTTCAAACTGCCGAACGATACTCTAGGGTTCAAAACGACCGGTCGGATCGTTACAGCACATGAAAGTTTTCTTACTTAAATTGAAAGACTACTTACTTAAGATGACTAATTTAGTTTATATTGAAATAGAATATGAGCTAAGAACAGATGTATTATTCATCTTTAGCCTTCATACCCCATGAATACCTAAGGCTGGCAGTCATAAGTTTGAATTTTGTAATTTCTTTTTCAGTCCACAGGTGAATAATAAAAGATGAAATGAAAAGGAAAGGAAAATGACATCAAGGATGTGTTTGGTATGATAAGTAGTTTAATTTTTGTTGCTTATTTTCTGATATTTGATTAGTAAGCAAAAAATATTATTCCAAGAGCATTTATGTATAATCTAGACAAACATTATGGGAAAGAGGATATGTAGTTTCGGGGTTTGGGGGGCAAGAGCCAGGTGTTGGGTGCGGGGAATTAAGAGGATCAAGGTCGGAAAGGAAAAGTTTTATTCATTCAGATGTAGAGAAAGCAAACAATAGTTATTTAGTATTGATTTCGAAAAGAATCTTAATATTCAAATGTTCATTTAGATTGAGATACACATTTGAATATATATATATATATATATATATATATATATCATGTGTGTGTGTGTGTGTGTGTGTGTAATAACTCGAAATATTTTGATATACTTATTTGTTGTGGGATTGAAGAATTAAATTTTTTTAGTTATTGGGCCTAAGCTAGTAGAAGAAAATTTATTATAATGTATGAGATAGTATATTAAATAAGTGATTAGAGGACTAACTACACATTATAAATTAAGAATTAGAAGTAAGTAACTTTGGTTATTATTTAAAAGGTTAATAATTGGGTCAAGCCCACCCTTCTTAATATCCTATTGTCAGATTTGTTGGAGGAGTTAGGTATACGAGAGCTTATATTTGATAGGGAGAAGAAAGAATGAAAAATAAAATATCAACAAAAAAGAATTTCGCCGAAAATTGGCGGCGGCTGAAGGAGTTAACACCGTAACTATACAACCTGGTATTGGAGTTTCATTGAAAGAAAATTCTTTATGCCACACTCTTTTTGGCCACAATGGCCCAAATGAGGTTATTAATGTAAAATCACACCCAAATTAGGGTTTCTGCGCTAATCTTATACCAAAACTGCCCTTCGCGTTAGGGTTCGAATCTCTCTCCTTGATTCTCTCTCATCCATTGAATGCTTGTCTTCCCAATACATGGAAAATATCAAGCATGCAAATCCTGTTTCCCATAAACGTATCTTTTTTAATTTTTTTTTTGTAGTATACGCGTATATATTTCGAATTTATTCATCTATATACATATACTTGATTGTGTATTTCGTATATCTTTTGTATAATAAGGTCTCTAAAGCTCTAATATTTAACCATCCCTAGATGGTCGAACACAAAACTCTAAGGTATTTTATCCCTCTTCAAAGCCCTAATACTTGATTGTTTCTTCATTTCTTACTCTTCTATATTCTTCTAAGTATGAGTGAATAGATTAAGTAATCAACAATGGTACAGTCGAAGAATAATAGTGCTTCAAAAATATATGTTGTATTTTCTCGTAAAAGGCCAGGAACATACTACTCATGGAGTGAATGTTCTCCTATGGTTATCGGGGTTAAGCGTATCATCTTCTAGTCTTTCAAATCTCATGATGCGGCAATATCTGCGTTCAACGAATTTGAAAAATCAATTGAAGGTAAAACAATTCTCAAATCGATGGTTTTTATTGTATTTTGTGGTAAGAAGTCGGGATTATACAAATATTGGTATGAGTGTATTAATATGATTGTTGGAGTCGAGGATAGCTACTTCCAAGCTTTCCAATATTATGATGAAGCCTTAGAAGCCTTCAACAAATTTTAAACAACAAGTTGTTCACAAGAAGAGCCATCTTCAAGCTCGGCTGTTGAAGAAAGTGAAGAAGTGGTAACAAATGAAAATGCAGCAAGTGTTATTTCATCTGCTATGTCAGCGGAAATATTTATTGGGATGAAGTTATCAGAAATATTGCAAACTAATTATGTCAATTTTATTTATTATTTTCTCCTATATTAGAAAACTGTTTGCTATAAGTTTTGGTGTGCAAGAGATATAGATTTTGTTTTGCATTTTGAATATCAAGTATTGTATGAAGTTGGCCATGAGTATTTCATGTTTACTTTGTTCATTATTTATGAAGTTCGAATTTTATGACTTCTTTAGCATTTCAATCCTGTTTCAGGTAAATTATTCCAAGAAACAAATCTGCATTTTGTACATTTTGTAGTAATTTACATTTCGCCAGTGTTGCATATGCATTGTATTTCAAATGGAATACAATGCAGTATTTTTTAAATTTTTATTCAATTAGCACTACCATTTTTATTCATTGTATTTGTCATAAGCTAAAATCCAATATCATGTACCAACAAAGTCTTCAAAGGAAAGATCACAAATAGTACTAGTTTTGTTTGTCATAAATGTAATATGGGATATTAGAAAGGTTCCTATTAAATGATTTGAGAAGAGAGAGAGAGAGAGAGAGAGAGAGAGAGAGAGAGAGAGAGAGAGAGAGAGAGAGAGAGAGAGAAAGTAAAAGAACTTCACTATATTTATACATCAAAAATGTGTATTGCTTTTGGCTCGATAATATTTAGAACCAAGGGATAAAGGAAGTAAAAATATTTTTGAACATGTAAAAAAAAATAAAAACCTAAAGTAAAGGAAGCAGTGAGTAAAAAAATACAAAATAAGCATAATTTTCATTGATTAATTGATACTCTTTAACATATTCCAAATAATATTTGGAAGTTAATCACCTAACATAAGATAATTTTAGCATACCATGCTACAAACATGGCATGCACAACAAAAGGACTTAAAATACCAATCTTCTTAAAATAACTCTACTCTATCTTTTGGTTGACAGATTTTGATACCTTCGAGGCGGCTTCGGTGTCACTGCTTATAACGATAACAAGATTATCGTTATCTTCATTTTGGTTAGCGAGCAGTTCCTCCAACATGTCGTAACAACAGGTAAGAGGGTAGGAATCAAGTAAAAGCCTTTTTACGTAGTCAACACCAATTTCACGCGTCATCCTAAGCAGCAGCAAGTTCGCTACTATCTTCAGCTTTTTCAATTGGTTTCTTACATCTTGGTGCAGGATGGTGTGGTTAACCGAAGAACCATGAAGAGGTTCATCAATGGTTTTCTTTGTTGGAGTTCTTTCCATTGTTATTTTCGCAGAATTTGAAATAGAGTAGATGATTTGTATGATGATATTAATAATGTAGTTGTATTTATAGAGTTATATTTAGGGTTTGAATTTCTTTAGGTTAAGTTTAGGGTTAGAGTTTCGATTTTATTTATTATGTTCTCATGTATTTAATTTGAATCCCAATGTCACGACCCAAAAATTCCCACCGACGGAACCGTGATGGTGCCTAACATTTCACTTGCTAGGCAAGCCAACATTAGAAAAATCATTAAATCAATTCCTTATTTCCATTCAGTAAATAACAATAATTAACTAAGATGAAATATAATAAGTGCGGAATATCATAAAACTGTATTAATTACTACCACCCGGATCTGGAGTCACAATTCACGAGCATTCTAGAATTTACTACAAGTAATAGTCTGAAAGAAATACAACAGTCTGAATGAAAGAAAACAGTAGGACATAAAAGATAGATGGGGACTTCAAGGTATGTGAACGCCGACAGATCTACCTTGAGTCTCCGGACAGCGGGCCAGTAGCAAATCTCGATCAACTTGAGCCGGTATCAAAATCTGCATAGAAAGTGCAGAGTGCAGCATCAGTACAACCGACCCTATGTACTCGTAAGTGTCGAGCCTAACCTCGGCGAAGTAGTGACAAGGCTAGGACAAGACACCCATATATAACCTGAACAATATAATCCTGCTAGTGGCACCAACAGTAAATAAAGAAATAACATGAAAATAATGGGAAGGGAACATATAGTGTGAGAATACAACATAAAAAGTGAGAATAATGAAAAGACAGAATTAAATCGAAAATCCTTAAACAACGAATTGAGCAATTAAAACAGCAAGGAAAACTGCACGGCATCACCCTTCGTGCTTTTACTCTCAACCTCACCAAATAATAAATAAGACTGCACGGCATCACCCTTCGTGCTTTTACTCTCTTCCTCACAATGTAAAGAATTCATGCACGACATCACCCTTCGTGCTTTACACTCTTCCTCACCATATAAATAAATCACGCACGGCATCACCCTTCGTACTTTACACTCTTCCTCATAATATAAATAAATCATGCACGGCATCACCCTTCATGCTTTACACTCTTCCTCACAATTCACAAAATCAATAACAACGGATAGGAAGAAGTTTCACAAAGAAATCAATATTTCATCAATGATTACTCTCACAATTTAACATCTCAACCTCGAATCAATATTCATAATTTTATCAACCTTGGTGAAATCGGATACAAGTCTCCCAATATTTCAACAACAACAATAAGCATGGATAACAAGATTTAAGACTACAAATTTGCAAGAATGGAATTTCATTCGCATGCTATGACTCGACTATAACGCATAGATGCTCGTCGCCTAAACTATACATCGTATTCAACAACAAAACACGTAGCAAATACTCACACAATACCTATTCCCTCAAGCCAAAGTTAGACACAACACTTACCTTGCTCCGAAAGCCACTTAATTCTCAATCACAGCTTTTCCTTTGGAATTCACCTCCAAAGTCCAAACCACTCATATCTATTCAAAAATGACTCAATAATATCAAATATAGCTAAAGGAATCAATTATATTTCATAAATTAAATTTCCCAAATTTTCCTCCAAAAAGTCGAAAAATCGACCCCGGGCCCGCTTGGTCAAAATCCGAGGTTCGGACCAAAATCCTTTTACCCATTCACCTCCGAGCCCGAATATATAATTAGTTTTGAAATTCGACCTCAAATTGGGGTCTAAATCCTCAAATTCTCGAAATCCCTAGTTTCTACCCTAATCCCTAATTCTACCATGAAAACTCTAGAATTGTAGGTTGAAAATTCAAGAAATGTAATGGGTAATTGAAAGAAAATGGTTTAGAATCACTTACCAATAATTTGGGGAAGAAATGGCTCTTGAAAAATCGCCTCTCACCGTTTGATTTTTGAGAAAATGAATTTTTGGCTAAAATCCCGTTTTTGGATTCTTTTAAGTGCTGGGTGACAGTGTTCATTGCGTTCGCGAGAGCACTGTCACGTTCGCGAAGGGTACTGGCTGCCAAGCCTACGCGTTCACGAGACCCAGCTCGCGTTCACGATGGTTACTCCCCCTGGCCTTCGCGTTCGCGACGAAGGAATGACTGACTCCCCCTCCCTAATGCCTAACACTACGCATTCGCGATGGGCTTGTCGCGTTCGCGAAGGGTAACGCCCCCATCGCTTCGCGTTCGCGTTCGCGAAGAAGAAATCTTCAGCTGCCCAGTTTACTCTTCGCGTTCGCGAGAGTACCTTCGCGAACACGAAGAAGGACATGCCAGAACACCTGCTGCAGCAAAATACCAGATTTCCAAAGTCCAAAACATCCTGTGGCCTATCCGAAACTCACCCGAGCCCTCGGGGCTCCAAACCAAACATGCACACAAGTCTAAAAATATCATACGAACTTGCTCGCGCGATCAAATCGCCAAAATAACACCTAGAACTATGAATTTAGCACCAAATCAAATTAAATTCTCAAGAACACTTTAAAATTTCTATTTTCTCAACTGGACATCCGAATCACATCAAATCAACTCCGTTCATCACCAAATTTCACAGACAAGTATTAAATATCATAATGAACCTGTACCGGGCTCCGGAACCAGAATACGGACCCGGCACTAACAATGCCAAACACCAATCAATTCTTAAAAATAATTAATTTTTAGACTTTTAATTTTTATTAAAAATTCATAACTTGAGTTAGGGACCTCCGAATTTGATTCCAGGCATACGCCCAGGTCCCATAATTCGATACGGACCCACCGAGACCGTTAAAATATGGATCCGGATCCGTTTACAAAAAATATTGACCGAAATCAACTAAAATCAACTTTTAAGGCATAAATTCTTATTTTCATCAATTTTTAACATAAAAGCTTTTCGAAAACCTGTCCGGACTTTGCACACAAATCAAGGAGGGTAAAAATGAGATTTTTTAAGGCTTAAAAGTACAGATTCGAGTTCTAAAATATAAGATGACCTTTTGGGTCACCACACCCAATTTACAATAAATCTTTACACTCCTCAAAGAATTCTTTACAGTTTTCAATGCATCTATTTCGTTTATCAAAATTTTTATTCATGAACTCTTGATCCAACCAGTGAGAATATCTGGTTTGAGATATGGTTTTCAATACAACTATTTCGTATGAATTTTTTTGGGACATAGTAAGATTAATGTTCCATCCAAAGAGGCTTAATCTATATCAAGATTAGCGGTATTTTTTCCCGTATTTAAATAAAAGAATTTTAATTAGCCTAATAATTTAATCACTGAAATTATTTACATTCTAGTTAGCCTAAAGAATCCTCCATTTTAGTTAGCCTAAAGAATCTAGTCAGTGAACGAACAACCTATTACTGGTGCGATTATCTGGTTTGGTTTGAATAGAGTTGTTGTCGAAATTAATGGTGTTAGTTGAATTGTATTAATTGTTCCGATTACCAAAATTGTATTGATAACTATAATTTTTGAATCTCCATGTAAATATTGAATCCTATTTAATTCAATAATATTTTAGTAGTGTATAGAATTAGTCCGAAGTCTTCTGGTGAGAATACATATGTCTTCCTCTTTTCCATATATAATTCATACGGAAGAATTGATTTAAAAAAAAAAGTCTTTTGAAATGATATAAAAAAAATCTGTTATAGCAAAGAAGACCAATGTGATGAAAATTGAAATTTGATAACATCAATAGTTCAACAGAAAATCAAAAGCACAACTACAATAACTAAATCAACATGAAAATAAAGGATAATAAAATGATAAATCATTACAAATACATCCTAGAAACTAATCAGTTTCAACCGGATTATCAGAAGTTCCTTTTTCCTTTACTTGAACTTTGAAGACAACATACAGTGGTGCAATATCAACCAACTCAAATTTGACGACGAAACCTCGCTTGACATAATTGTCCAAAATAAAAAGTTTTCAGCCTACTTTGATCCTTTTTCTATCACCAACACTCAAAGATACAAACCACTCTTTGCCACGATAGTGAAGAAGCGCGGTTTCTACTGTTGGAGGAAGATGCTTGTAGATTTTTCTTGGAATATACTGAAAAAAAAAAGCATTACTATTAAGTTTTCGAAAAATATGAAACTGAAATAAGAAAAACTATATATACAATACTGATGCATATATTTTATCTGGAGTTAAGGTATAAAAAATAAAAGTATTTTATGTAAAATACAAAAGTATTTTATGTTAAAAAAAGCATTACTATTAATTTTTCGGAAAATATGAAACTGAAACAAGAAAAAATATATATACACTACTGATGTATATATTTTTCTGGAGTTAAGGTATAAAAAATAAAAGTATTTTATGTAAAAACAATCCAGTTAGGATTAACTCAAGAAGTTAGTGTAAAATTCAAAGAAATAAAGTTTAAAGGACATAATAATTTACCAGATCGTCGTAGTTGATGTATGAATTAGTCATAACCACTTTAAATGTTGGATGATTCTCTTCTTCATTATCATCAGTAGAATAGTAAGAGAGGGTGCGTTTGGTAGAGGGAGAAGCGTCCATAGTTAGTGTTTGTAGGTGAGTGTGTTTTAGGTCTTTAGGGTTTGAGTATATGAGACTATATACCCAGTCCAAAAAAATATTTCAAACACCCTCCTCAAAAATTTTGAATGCTAATTTTCCCTCTTAAGTTTTTTCATCGTTCAATTTTGACAGCTTTGTATCTCATCTTTTGAGTGCTAGTTAAATCATGTTTTAATGTTATTCCATAATTTTTCATCCTAAATTTGAATAATAAGTAACAATTTTGATTATGAAATATTAATGTATTAAGTAATGTATTTTGCATATTTAGTCTCCTTTTAATAATCAATAGCTATTGACTAAGGTTTTAGTCATATAACCCATGTTAATTACATCGTTGCGATTCACATTTATATTGACCGTTTATATAATAGCCAATATATAATTCTATTCGTTAAGGTCATACGTATCGGCCACTAGTTATTCATAGCAATTATATAAGTCCATTGACTAAGGTTTTATTCATATGGCCTATGTTAATTACATCGTTGCGATTCATAGTTATATAACCGTTTCTATAATAGCCAATATATAATTCTATTCATTAAGGTTATACGTATCGGCCACTAGTTATTCATAGCAACCATATAAGTCCATTGACTAAGGTTGTAGTTATATAACTTATGTTAATTATATCATTGCGATTCACAGTTATATTGACCGTTTATATAATAGCCAATAAATAATTTCATTCATTAAGGTCATGCGTATCAGCCACTAGTTATTCATAGCAACCATATAAGTCCATTGACTAAGGTATAGTCATATAACCTATGTTAATGTCACGACCCCAATTCCCATCCGTAGGATGTCGTGATGACACCTAATCTCTAAGACTAGGTAAGCCTAACAATAATGCAGAATAACTGAATATAGGCTGAAACTCAAACCTCATCATCTGAAATAAATAAAACTGCGATTCAAAATAGTTACAACTCCCAAAACCCGGTAAAAATAAGTTACAAGCTCTAAAGAGAAATACTAAATATCTCTATACATCGGAGTCTAATGAGAATAAGGAAAACAATATAATAAAGATAGAGGGGGACTCCGAGGTCTGCGGATGTTGGCAGATATACCTTGAAGTCTCCACGTACGGTCTAGCTCACTGATATCTGGTCTGGTAGGATGTACCTAGATCTGCACAAAACGATATACAGAAGAGTAGTATGAGTACACCACAACAGTACCTAGTAAATGCCAAGCCTAACCTCAGTAGAGTAGTGACGAGGTCAGGTCAGGGCCCTACTGAAAATAATAGGAAGCAAGGCAGAAGATATAATAATATAATGAAATGACTGAGAAGTGAACAATGAGAATTTACAGAAAGACAACAACACGAGATTCAAGAAGATAACTACAACACGTGAGGGAAAACAAGATTCTTACAAGTTAAGAAACAGCAACAATAACACAACAAATAGAGGTAAATAACGGGGGCACTCCCGAGGTACCACCTTGTAGTCCCAAAAGTAAATACACGACAGGGGTGCTCCCGAGGTACCACCTCGTAGTCCCAAAAGTAAATATGCAACAGGGGCGCTCCCGAGGTATCACCTCGTAGTCCCAAAAGTAAATATGCAATAAGTAAGCTCCCGATGTACCGCCTCGTAGGAATCTTACAGTTAAAGACTGAATACAAAATCAAGGAAGCAAGTAATTCAACTAAGCATGTTGCATAAATTGCAAGTAAGAGATAAGACATATAGACATGTGAAATTAGGCTAAACATGATGACTACACGTACTAGAATAACTCAATCAAGGACCTAAAAGGAAACTACTTAGAAAGAACCAGAATTTCCATATTTAGCCCATGTACGCACTCGTCACCTCGCATACACGGCACTTACATATCACAAATTGTTACAACAATACCAAATCCTAAGGGGATTTCCCTCACACAAGGTTAGACAAGTCGCTTACCTCAAATCTCGCTCAATCAATCAATAAGAAGGCCTTTCCCTCGATTTTCCAAATCCGATCGGCTCGAATCTAGCCAAAAAAATTACATACTTAAATATAATTATAAGAAACTAATTTAAATAATAAAACTATGACTTTAGCAAGGAATTGAAAAATCCCTCCAAAAAGTCTACTCGGGCTCACATTTCGAAACCCGACCAAAATTATAAAAATCGAACACCCATTTGATATCGAGTTCACCCATACCAAAATTACTCAAATCCGACCTCAAATCGCCTTTCAAATCCGACCTCAAATCGCCTTTCAAATCCCCAAATTTTAGCTTAAGAAGTTTTCCCAAATTTTCTTCAATTTCCAACTAGAAACACTAATTAAATGAAGAAAACAACAATAGATTCGTGGGGATTAATCAAAAATGAGTTAAGAATCCTTACCCAAATGACTTCCTTGCAAAACCCTCAAAATATCGCCACAAACCGAGCTCTCTAGGTCCAAAAATAGATTATGAAATCAAACCCTCGAAAAATCCCCTTTTCTGCCCAGTTAAACCGCATCTGCAAACCCACAACTGCATCTACGGCTCCGCACTTGCGACAAAATATGTCGCACCTGCGACCCAGTCGCTCCTACGCTTCTGCGGAAACTGCTCCGCACCTATAAGTCCTACCTGGACTGCCCATAACAGCTTTTGTGCTCTATTTCTCGCACATGCGAGCCCGCACATGCGGCCAATCCCTCCGCAGGTGCGATGACACCAGAACTGGGACCTTCAACATTTTCACAAGTCCAAAATTTATTACGGATTCAATCCGAATCACACCCGGGGTCCCCGGGGCCCTGTCCGAATATACCAACAAGTCCTAAAATATCATACGGACTTAGTTGAGCCTTCAAATCATATTAAACAACGCTAAAAACACGAATTGTACATCGATTCAAGCCTAATGAACTTTAAAACTTCTAACTTCTACATTCGACGTCGAAACCTATCAAATCAAGTCCGATCGACCTTAAATTTTGCACACAAGTCACATTTGATATTACGAGCATACTCCAACTTCCAAAATCTGAATCTGACCCCGATATCAAAAAGTCCACTCCTAGTCAAACTTTCCAAAAAATCATCCAATTTTCCAACTTTTGCCAACTGACGCCGAAATGACCTACGGACCTCTAAATCAACATTCAGACACGCTCCTAAGGCCAAAATCACCCTACAGAGCTATTGGGACCGTCAAGACTCTATTACGGAGTTGTTTTCACACAAATCAAACTACGGCCAATTCTTACGGCTTAAACTTCCATTTTAGGGACTATGTGTCCCATTTCACTCCGAAACCAAAAACCAAACATCCCAACAAGTCACGTAATCACATAATGAAATAAATAGGGGTTCGGTATTAATACTCACAAAATGACCGGCCGGGTCATTACTGTCACAATCCTAAATTCCCTCCGTAGGAGGTCGTGATGGCACCTAATCTCTAAGACTAGGTAAGCCTATCAATGCGGAATAATCATAAATATATGAAATAAATAATCTACCATTCAATTAATTTCAACTCCCAAAACCCGGTAGAAATAAGTCACAAGCTTCTAAGAATTTTATCCTCAATGTCTCTATATATATCAAGGTCTAAAGAAAATAAGGAAGCAACATAATAATGATAGAAGGGGACTCCGGAGTCTGCGGAGGCTGGAAGATATACCTCGAAGTCTCCATGTACAGGTAACTCACTGATGTCGGGGCTGGTAAGGAGTACCTGGATCTACACAAAAAGATGTGTAGAAGCGTAGTATGAGTACACCACAGCAGTACCCAGTAAGTGCCAAGCCTAACCTCGGTAGAGTAGTGACGAGGCCAGGTTAGGCTCTACTGGAAAATAATAATTGCATGGTAAAATATTTAATAATATAATAAAATAAAATGATGATGGAAATGAATCAAGTAGCATGTCACCATTTAATTATACAAAATAATGGCAATTAATATCTCGTGGAATCAAAACAGAATTCCTTTCAACTTTAAGAAAATCACAACAAATAAATCAAGGCAACTGCGGCCATAAATCAATATCAACAAGGGCACTCCCGAGGTACCACCTCGTAGTCCCAAGTCATAAATAAATTCACAATATCTCATTTCCTTATCTCACCGCGGGAGCCTTCACAATTTATTTTAAAGAAAATATTTTTTCCGAAATAGCATCCCGCGTTTTAGCCATCCTTATCACACCACATGACTTCTAGTAGCTCCCCCTACTAGCCACGCGTATCAAGCCACCCTTATCTCACCGCATGCGTTTCAATACCCTGACCTTATACCACCGCATGTATCAATATCACAATATATCATAATTTACACCTCAAGTGCTCAAATAATTTAACTTGCCAAAATAATTTAACAACAATATTTTTTCACAATAAAGAGCTCACGGCTCATGCCAAAATAAATCATCAATAATATTCAGGAATAAATAATTCAGCAAAATAATATTTCAAAATCTTTAATACGTTACTTCAATACAAAGTTTAAAAATATCAAATACTTCATATTAATAATATTTAATTTAAAGAAAACTAACCTGCAAATAATGCACAGAATAAAAGAAACCAAGTTCCAACTAAACAAATAAAACAATTAGCAGGAAAAAGGTTAAGCAAATTTAAAGTATATAAATCAAATCAATGATGGAGAATATAACAAGATTTAATAATTTAATTAATTTGCAACAATGATCTACACAATTTAAAACATAATCCTTCACATTTAGCCTGTACACACGCTCGTCACCTCGTGTACACGACTTTCATCACATTACAATTAATACCAATCCTAGGGGAAATTTCCCCCATACAAGGTTAGACAAGTCACTTACCTCGACTTGCTCTAATTTAATCACGTAGTATGCCTTTTTCCTCGATTTTCCGACTCTGATAAACTCATATCTAGTCATAATTAATTCGATACAGTCAACAAAAATTATAGAATCAATTCCATAAGAAAAATACTACATTTTTCAATAAAATCCGAAATTAACTCAAAAATGGCCCGTGGGGCCCACATCTTGGAATCCGGTAAAAATTACGAAATATGAACGCCCATTCAACTACGAGTCCAACCATACCATTTTTACAAAAATCCGACATCAACTTGACCTCCAAATCTCAAATTCTCATTTTGAAATCCCTAGGCCCAAATCCTCTAATTTCACCTCAAAAACATGTAATCTATTCGAAATATTCAATGATAATCCAATATAATTGACTAACAATGATCACATGTGACTTACCTCAAGTTTCTCCATGAATTCTCTATGAAAAATCGCCCAAAACCGTGTTGAAAATGTCTAAAATGACAAAAATATCGGAACCCCTTTGTTTTGTAATCTGGTCAGTGCTTTCGCACCTGCGGAATATGGTCCGCTTCTGCGCAACAGCAGGTGCGACCGTTCCTTTCGCTTCTGCACATCCTTCGCTTCTGCAGTGGGTTCAATCGCAGAAGCGGCTTCGCTTCTGCGGAGCTCTTTTCGCTTCTGCGGCTCCAACTGGGCAGCCCTTTGTCCGCTTCTGCGCGCCACAGCTCGCTTGTGTGAGTCCGCACCTACGTTCAGTCCCTCCGTAGGTGCGATGACACTAGCGGCTGCAAATTTCAGAATTTTCCTAAGTCCAAACATTGATCCGATTTCGATACGGATTGCACTCGGGGTACTCGGGACCCCGTCCAAAAATACCAACAAGTTCTAAAATATCATACGAACTTAGTCGAAACTTTAAATCACATCAAACAACGCTAAAATCACAAATCACACCCCAATTCAAGCTTAATGAAATTTAAGAATTTCTAACTTCTACATTCGATGTCGAAACCTATCAAATCAAGTCCGATTGACCTCAAATTTTGCGCACAAGTCATAAATAACATAACAGAGCTGTGAAAATTTTCAGAACTGGATTCCGACCCCGATATCAAAAATCAACTCCCTGGTCAAACTTCCAAACTTAAATTCCTATTTTAGCCATTTCGAGTCTAATTTCACTACGGACTTTCAAATAAAATTTCGATCACGCTCCTAAGTCCAAAATTACCATACTGAGCTGTTGGAATCATCAAAATTCTATTCCGGGGTCGTTTGCACATAATTCGACCTCCAATCACTATTTGACCTTAAACTTTAAAATATTTCATCAAAATTCCATATCTCGGGCTAGGGACCTCGGAATTTGATTCCAGGCATACGCTCAAGTCCCAAATCACGATACGGACCTACCAAAACTATCAAAACACTGTTCCGGATCTGTTTTCTCATTCTGTTGAGTTTTAAAGCTCTAATTCATATTTTTAATCTATTTTTCACATAAAAACTTTCCGGAAAATTTTACGGATTGCGCACGCAAGTCGAGGAATGATAAATAGTGATTTTTGAGGTCTTAGAACATAGAATTAATTATTAAATTTAAAGATCACATTTTGGGTCATCACAGTTACATCCTCCCCCTCTTAAAACAAACGTTCGTCCTCGAACGAGTATAGAGACATATCTGAAGTGGTGAAAAGATGAGGATAACGGTTGCGCATAACATGCTCGGTCTCCCAAGTCGCTTTCTCGACCGGATGACCCCTCAACTAAACCTTCACTAAAGCGATGTTCTTTGACCTCAACTTTCGAACTTGCCTGTCAAAAATAGTCACCGGCTCCTCAACATAAGATAGATCCTTGTCCAACTGGACTGAGCTGAAGTCTAACACATGAGACAGATCACCGTGATACTTCTGGAGCATGGATACATGAAACACGGGATGAACTGTAGAGAGACTAGGTGGTAGTGAAAGTCTATAAGCCACCTCTCCAACCTTCTCAAGAATCCCAAAAGGCCTGATATACCTAGGGCTCAACTTGCCCTTCCTTCCGTACCTCATAACTCCCTTCATGGGCGAAACCCGGAGCAAGACCCGTTCCCCAACCATGAATGAAACGCCGCGAGCCTTCCAGTCCACATAACTCTTCTGTTAGGATTAAGCTGTACGATGTCGATCCTGAATCAATTTAACCTTTTCCAAAGCATCCTGAACCAAATTTGTTCCCAATAGCCTAGCCTCGCATGGCTCAAACCAACCCACTGGAGACCGGCACTGCCTACCATATAAAGCCTCATACGGGTCCATCTGAATGCTCGACTGATAACTGTTGTTGTAGGAAAACTCTGCAAGTGGCAAGAACGGATCCTAAGAACCCCCAAAATCCATTACACACACACGAAGCATATCCTTCAATATCTGAATAGTGCGCTCGGACTGTCCGTCCGTCTAAGGGTGAAATGCTGTACTCAACTCCACTCGAGTACCCAACTCATGTTGTATGGCTCTCCAGAACCGTGATGTAAACTGTGTGCCCCGGTCACAAATGATAGATACCGGCACGCCATGAAGCCTAACAATCTCGCGAATGTAAACTTGAGCCAGTTGCTCTGAAGAATAAGTAGTAACTACAGGAATGAAATGTGCTGACTTGGTCAATCTATCCACAATCATCCAAGCTGCATCAAACTTACTCTGAGTCCGTGGAAGCCCAACAACGAAATCCAGAGTGATCCGCTCTCATTTCCACTCCAGAATCTCTAGCTTCTGAAGCAGTCCACTTGGCCGCTGATGCTCATACTTCACTTGCTGATAATTTAGGCACCGGGCTACATACTTCACTATGACCTTCTTCATTCTCCTCCACTAATAATGCTGCCTCAGGTCCTTATACATCTTTGCGGCACCTAGATGAATGAAGTACCGCAAATTGTGAGCCTCCTGGAGAATCAACTCACGCAAACCATCTACATTGGGCACACATAACCTGCCCCGCATCCGTAATACACCGTCATCTCCAATAGTGACTACTTTGGCATCACCGTGCTGAATCGTGTCCTTAAGGACAAGTAGATGGGGTTCATCATACTGACGCTATCTGTTATGATCATAAAGAGAAGACTGAGAAACCACACTAGCCAAAACTCTGCTCGGCTCGGAAACATCCAATATGACAAACTGGTTGGCAAAGGCCTGAACATCCAAGGCTAAAGGCCTCTCTACTACTAGTAGATATGCTAAACTACCCAAACTCTCTGCCTTGGGACTCAAGGCATTGGCTACCACATTGGCCTTCCCAGGATGATAGAGAATGGTGATGTCATAATCCTTAAGCAACTGCAACCATCTCCGTTGCCGCAAGTTAAGATCCTTCTGTTTAAATAGATGCTATAGACTCTAGTGATCGGTGTAGACCTCACAAGGGACACCGTACAAATAGTGCTACCAAATCTTCAAGGCATGAACAATAGCTGCTAACTCGAGGTCATGGACAAGATAGTTCTTCTCATGCACCTTTAGCTGTCGAGACGCAGAGGCAATCACCCTACCGTCCTTCATCAACACCGCCTGAGACCATTGCGCGACACATCAAAATACACCATATAGGACCCCAAACCAGTAGGCAACTCCAACACTAGGGCTATCGTCAAAGCAGTCTTGAGCTTTTGAAATCTCTCCTTACACTCCTCGGTCCCTGAACAGAGCACCCTTCTGGGTCAATCTAGTCATAGGTACTGTAATAGACGAGAAGCCCTCTACAAATCGACGGTAATACCCCGCCAAGCCAAGAAAACTCCGGATCTCCGTAACTGAGGACGATCTGGGCCAACTCTGCACTGCTTCAATCTTCTTTGGATCTACCTTGATCTCCTCACTAGATACTACATGAGCCAAAAATTCCACTGAATCTAGCTAGAATTCACACTTCAAAAATTTCGCATATAACTTCTTTTCTCTCAAGGTCTGAAGCACAGTCCTCAGGTGCTGCTCATGATCCTCCCGGCTCCGGGAGTACACAAGAATATCGTCAATAAACATAATGATGAACGAGTCAAGATAGGGCTAAAATACATTATTGGTCAAGTGCATGAATACTGCTGGGGCGTTGGTTAGCCCAAAAGACATCACAAGGAACTCGTAATGACCATACCAAGTCCTGAAACAATCTTCAAGATATCTGGCTCCAGAATCTTCAACTGATGATAGCCTAAACATAAGTCGATATTAGAGAACACTCTGGCACCCTGAAGATGATCAAATAGGTCATAAATACGTGGCAATGGATACCTGTTCTTCACTGTATCTTTGTTCAACTGGAGATAATCAATACACATCCGCATAGAACCATCCTCCTTCTTTACAAATAAGACATAAGCACCCCAAGGAGACACACTCAGCTGAATGAATCCCTTATCAAGCAACTCTTGCAACTGTTCCTTTAACTCTTTCAACTCTATTGGGGCTGTACGATAGGGTGGAATAGAAATGGGCTGAGTGCCGGGCAAATCAATGCCAAAGTTGATATCTCTGTCGGGCGGCATGCCCCGAAGATCCACCAGAAATATGTCTGGTTAATCCCTCACTACCGAAATTGACTCGACGGTAGGAGTGTCAGCACTAACATCCCTCACATATGCCAGATTTGCATCACACCCCTTCTCAACCATCCGCTGGCCTTGAGAAACGAAACAAACCTGCTAGGAACATAATCTAAAGTACCTATCCACTCTAACCGTGGTATACTTGGCATAGCCAACATCACCATCTTGGCGTGACAATCAAGGATAGCGTGATAGGGAGACAACCAGTCCATGCCCAAAATAACATAGAAATCTACCATACTGAGCAACAATAAGTCTGCTTTGGTCTCAAAACCACTAATAAAAACCAAACACGACCGATACACATGGTCCACAACAATAGAATCACCCACAGGCGTAGACACATAGACTTAAGAACTCAAAAAATCACGGGATACCCCCAAATACGGAGCAAAATAATATGACACATAAGAATAAGTGGAGCTTTGATCAAGTAAGAGTGATGCATCTCTATGACAGACCAGAACAATACCTGTGATGACAGAATCAAATGCAACTACCTCCGTCCTAGCAGGAAGGGCATAATATATAGCATGGACTCCCCCTCTAGGGCGACCTCTACCTGTCCAACTTCACCTCGAGCTGGATGTGTAGGTGGAGTGGTAGCTGGTATTGTAACCATAGCCTGAGGACCCAGTGGAGTACGCGGTGCTTGAGTGGTTTATGGAGGTGCACCCCTCCTGAGTCAGGGAAATCCCTCACCACATAACGAGTGTCCCCACACTCAAAACAAACTCTCAGAGGATGTGGCTGTTGTGGCTGGCTCGGGCCTGATCAGTTGGACTGACCACTAAAAGCACCATATGCAGGAGGTACACTAGATAATAGCGGTGCATAATAAGGAGCCCGAGGCCTAAGAGTGGCCGGAGCACCACTGGCGACTGGAAGTGCTGAATGAACATGGCGACCCACATAGCCCCTATATGCGCCACTGCAGCTGGGGCACAAGTACCACTATATCTGCCAGACTCTCGATACCTCTTGGCCTCTCTCTCCTCTCTCTCTCCTGAGTCAACATACCCTCCAATCTCCTATTAATCCCTAACACCTGCTGGTATGCGATGTCCATCTCCAACTCTCGGGCCATGCTAAATCTGATACTGGGGTTGAGCCCCTCAATAAATCGACGAACCCGCTCCCAAATAGTAGCAGCCAAGGTTGGTGCATGTATGGCCAAATCACTGACCAGACCGCATACTCTGACACTGTCATAGAACCCTAGTGCAACTGCTCAAACTCTGCGCGCCATGCATCTATGATTCTCTAGGGAACATAATCCCTCAAGAACATATCTGAGAACTGAGTCCAAGTGAGTAAAGCTGCCGCAACAGGACTACCTAGTTCATATGATCGCCACCACTGATAGGCCGCTCCTCTAAGCTAGAAGGTTGTAACGACCCTACCGGTCATTTTGAGCTCTAATCGTTTAGTGGTTTGAGGCCTTGAGTAGCTTCATTTCAGGTATTATGACTTGTACTGGTGGTCGGAGTTGAATTTTGGGAATTTCGGAGTTGATTTGGAAAGAAAATTCTAATTTCGAAAGCTTTAAGTTGGAAGAATTAACTAAGGTTTTAATTTTGAGTAAACGACTTCGGAATCAGGATTTGAAGGTTCCAATAGGTTTGTATGATGATTTTGGACTTGGGTGTAGGTTCGGGTTGAGTATCGGATTACCCAGGAGCATTTTGACGCTCATTGTGGAAAGTTAGCATTTGAAAGGCTTTAGAATTTCCTAAGTTTGGTTTGAGGTGGACTTTGGTATTGTCGATGTCCGTTTGGGATTTCGAGCCTTAGAACAGATTCGTATTGTGATTTATGACTTGTGCGCAAAGTTTGGCATCATTCCGGAATGTGTTGATATGAATCAGACGCATTCGTCGAAGTTTGAAAGTTTAAAGAAAGATTTCGATCATCAATTCGCAACTTTGATGTTGTTTGGAGTGATTTGAGACCTCGAGTAAGTTTGTATTGTATTTTTAGACGTGTTGGTATATTTGGTTAAGGTCCCGAGGGCCTCGGGTGGATTTCGGATGGTTAACAGATCGATTTTTTGACTTAAGGAAAGGTGGAAAATTTCTGCTGATGGTGCGATCGCTCCTACGAAAGCCCGGTTGCAGAAGCAAGATAGGCTTCACAGAAGCAGCCAGGCCTGACTGAGGACGGGGTCGCAGAAGCGAGCAGGTGGACCACAGAAGTGGAGTCGCACCTGCGGCGGATCGATCGCAGTAGCGGAAAGTGTGAGGGAGGGCTGCTTCGCAGAAGCGGTAGTGTTACCGTAGAAGCGAGTTCGTAAAAGCGAACCTTTTGTCCGCAGAAGCGAGGGAAAGCCGCAGAAGCGAGGAGGACCATCACATCTATGGAGCAATGGACCGCAAATATGAAAGGTCGTTGGGCAGTGTGTTCTTTTAAGAACGGGATTTGGCCCATTTTCTTTCATTCTCTGTTAGTTTAGGCACTTTTTGGAGAGCTTCAAGTGGAGGTTTTCATCATATATGGCAAGATAAGTTATTCCCACCTATTGTGAGTTAAATACATGGATTCTATAAGGATTTAAATATGGAAATTAGTAGCAATTGTGGGGTTTTTGGTAGAAAATCTAGAAATTGGTATTTTTGGATTTTTACCATGAAATTAGACATGGAATTAGGAATAAATTATATATTTGAGTTCGTGGTGTTATGGGTAGAGTTTATCTTCAAATTAATTTCGGAATCCGGACGCGTGGGCCTGGGAGTTGACTTTGTTGGCTTTTGAGTGAAGTTGGGAATCATTATAAATTGTTAAATTATACGTATTCGGGTATATTCTGATTGGTTTGCACGTTGTTTGACTAGTTTTGAAGAGACAGACATCGGGTTGAAGAGTTAGAGAGGCGTTGGAGCCGGTTATGGAACTTCGGAGCGAGGTAAGTCTCTTGTCTAACCTTGTGAGGGGGAAACTACCCCTAGGTGATATTTATTGTTATGTGCAACTAGTTGTGGGTGCTACGTACGCACAAGGTGACGAGAGTTCGTACGTAGTTAAAACATGTTTATGTCCGGGTAGACTTAGGACCTTATCATGTAATAATTAAATTAGTTGAACTCGTCCTGCTGGCTTAATTAATTAAAGTTATAATTGAATTTGATTTAGAAATAAATATATGTATAATAGGTAGAGCCTTAACACTTTGAGTTGTGGGCGAGTTATTTGAGAAACAGTAAAGATTATATTCGTTATGTGCTCATATACTGTATTGTAAACACGTGTCTTGTAATTCGGTAACTTCCTTCCTTTATTGTGGAGGGGGCCGAACACCTCGGCAATATATAGATGCATCTATGGTTCGTGTCACATGACCCTCGGCAGTGTACATATTATTCTGGATCGGGTTGAACGACCTCGGCAGAATCGTACGTTATATCGCTAGTAGTCCGAATGTTCACGAGATAAACCTTCCGCTGATGCCCGACATTTTATGGTATTTCTTATTTATTTGGTATTGACACTTGGCATTTTTTGAGCTATTAAGGTAGAATACAAGATCGAGAAATTTATACTTTGAAAGAAATAATTGGAAAATTATGAAATTACAGATTTACTCCAATATTGTTGTGCACTTCATATCTGTTATGAATTATCATATTATTTATTTGCACCTCTAGTAAGCGTCTATGTCGACCCCTGGTCACTACTTCTCAGGGGTTAGGCTAGATATTTACTAGGTACACGTTGATTTACGTACTCATGTTGCACTTCTGCACGAAATGTGCAGGATCTGACAGGTTCTTTTGGTGATCATCCTAGTGCGTAGGCGCATCTGTTGAGGAGACTTTATGTGAGCTACAACCCAGGCTGCGCATCGCAGTCCACTGAGTCTCTATCATATTATTTATTTTATCATGTCTTATTTGGATTCTGGACATATGTTGTATTATTGTTGTACTCCTTAGAAAATGCTCATGCTCTTGTGACACCGGATTTTGGGGGTTCCTTCGGGTTGTTCGTTATTATGATTCATGTAAATATCATCATTTACCCTGTGAATTGTATTTATACTATTTAATTATTGGAAATTATGAATTTTAAAGTAATAAAATGAGTAATCCAATGGATAAATCACCGATAGCTTGCCTGACGGTAGCGTTAGGCGCCATCATGACCTATAGTGAATTTTGGGTCATGACATCTTGGTATCAGAGCGTTAGGTTCACTTAGGTCTCACAAGTCATGAGCAAGTTTAGTAGAGTCTTGCTGATCAATATGGAGACGTCTGTACTTATCTTCGAGAGGCTACAAGGCTGTTAGGAGTACTTCCCTTCTTGATTTCCTCATCGTGCAGTTTGATTCCATTAAGGCATGTGCCTTTATTTCCTTCCTACTCAATCTCACGGGACGTGGGGCGCTTGTTGTCAATTGGGCATCGAGGAGTTGTATTGGTACTGCAGACGTGGTGTAGGATATTTTTCCCTGCGTGTTCGGGCGAGCTATTATCGTTGCCTTGCGTAAAGATGTTTTGTCGTTCAGCTCAGTATTTGTATTTCCTATGGTTTTGAGGCTATGCACAGGTTGCTATGATATTCATGAGTTATTATCTCTACGTGTTGGTGTAATGGTAGAGTGCTTATTTATGGATCGCGGCAGTGAATGGCTTGAAAGAAGGATTTCTCAGTACATAATTTAGAGGTTCATCATTTAATTCCAGCGAAGGAAAGGCAACCGGACTATAGATGTTCAGGTTTTGGTTGATGGAGTAACGAGACTTGGTTTTTTCGAGCATGGTGGAATTTTCATTATGATGTGGTGTCGTCGTCCTTGTTTGAACGCATTACGGTTCGCCGGTGTTATGGTCTTCTTTGATTTTTGCCTTCGGAGCAGGGTGTTGTGAAATGGTACTTGAGGGGCGGTTGTTAGAGATAGTGGTGTGCAACGGTTCAAAATCGAATTGGTATTTCTAATATTGATGGCTCAAGAAACATGATCTTCTAGGAGGTTTAGAGTTGGTAGCAATTCATTAGTTCTGGTGCTACATGTATGGATTTGATTTGAGGCAACATTTGGGCAGCGAAGTATGAGGAAGGATATAGCGGGAGGTGTCTCGCGGCGGATGAATTACTAGCAGGTCAAATATGAGAAGCGGAGGTCGAGAAGTTGCTTAAAGGAGATGGTTTGACCGAAGTGGGAGTGCAGAGTAGCGTATAGATTTTGTGGTAGGATAGCCACGTGCTTTGAGAGAGTTTAGAGTGATTTTGGGAATCGTGATGGAAGTTGATTTGGTCCACGGATTATATTTGGAATGGTGATTACTGTACGGAGAAAGATTGAATATGGCAGAAAGGAGTTGCTTGAAATGAAGAGGGGTGTGAAGGTTTGATTATCATTTCGGATGCAACATGATTTCGAGTTTGGAATATATTGTCGGACTTTCAGTTGTTGTCAAGGGGGAATGAACAGACTTGTACAACTGGTGGGAGAGCATGGGCTCAGGAGAGTTTACTGATTTCATGCTAGTTGTACCCAGGGTAGCGTCGTTGGAGGATGTCAGTAAGGAATTCCACATGTGAGTGATCTTCTATAAGCGGAATTAGCGGTTGTGTGATTTTGATGAAGTTTCTATGAATAGTCCTACTTACTACCCAATAGAAGGTCGGGTATGCGATTATGGCCAATAATTCGGAATGTTACATGAAAAGTTTAACAAAAGATTTCGAGAAATTTGGCGGGTTAACGGTGCGAGATCATGGTAATTGAGAAAGAAGAATCTTAGTGGGTTCTAGATTTATGTAATTGTAGTTTTAAGCTAAGTGGGAGGAGCCCCACCGTCTACAATTGGATCACGTGGTTATCTCTTGTGTGGTTTCTGGTTATCGATGCGTTGGTGGATTATTTATGACTAAGAAAATAAAATATCAGGAGTAATTCAAGCAAGGAACTTGATGAATGTGTGATATACCTCGCCTTATCGATTGAGGAGCAGGTTTTGGGAAGACCCAGCGTTTATGCTTCTTGTGGATGTAATGTACATGGAAACGAATTCAACTGGTTGCTTTTTTGAGGGGGTTTTCATGTGCTAGCAGAGCGTTGAAGTTTGGTTATATTCGGGATCAGGTCAGAGTGGGTGAATCTCAACAACGGTCCTAGTGGGTTCAAGAATTAAAGTGCAGTGCCTAAGGATTTCGGGTCCGTTGTATGGTTAAGGATCCAGTTTTCACAGTGGATTATGAACGGGACTTGGAATGTTATATGTTATCATCCGGGTATGCGGTGCAGTATTGGAGGAAAGGAAGAAATAGCTTCGGATTCGCGGAAGGTCTTGCAGAATGGGTGTACCAGTTAGAGATGTTATTGTGCGCGTAAGGAGAGTATGAGATGGTTCATAAGTAAGGAGACAATGTGGTCTTGTGATACGGGTCACTCGGGATGAGTTCAAATTTGGTTCGTTACATTTTTGAATAGAGCTATTATTATTTCTAAGGCAAGTCGAGAGTGAATTGGAAGAAGTTGGGTCGGTTAGTAATGGTTGAATCGACATGATTGTGGCAATGATCAGTTCCTTCGGTATGTGAAGTTATACATGTGGTTTGTGGATATACGTGTGGGCTTGACATCCACCATAACTTGATTGATTTGGGAGGTATTTTATTCAAATGGCTTTATTATGTAAATGGATTCCAGAAGAGTCATGGCGGTTTAGATCATGACTTGAGGTTTGTATTTTATGCGGTTTGGGAATTTAGTTGCATGTTACATTGGTTCTTCTGAAATGAGCTAAGTGAAAGGTTTCTAGCCAATGAAGTGTTTATTCCACTAGTAGTTCAGGGGTTACGATGAATTCTTATATTCTCGCGTAGCGGCGTGATGGGTGCAGTGAGCGACATGGGAATTTGAAAGTCGAAGATCAAGGTTGCGGTTCGGTGTTGACAAGAATGTCACAGGCTTGGATGAGCAGGGGGAAATTCAGATGTTCAGAGTAAGCTGGCATTTTCTTTAGTATTACTTGAGAACGACGTTCTGTGTAAGAGGCTTTATGTATTGATTTGCAGATTCTTGATTCGCTTTACATAATTAGAACAATTAGTGGTATGGATGTGCGGACTTTTCTACCCCACGGGGAGATTTGTATAAGTGTGGCATGTTAGTCACTTGATTGTTAAAGATTAAAACCAAGTATGGAGGTTATCGTAGAATCACAAATGCGAGAGTTTATGCCTGAGAGGCGTTCTATTCCTTGGGCTGTGGACCGTGTGAGTTTGTTTTAGATTTAACGGTTGTTCTTAAGTGTCATGAATAGGGCCATTATGGAACTTTGGAAGGTTATTGGCCCAGTGTGGTGTGATCAGAATCAGTTTGAGGTCTGTCTCTACGTCAGGTCGGATGTGTTCATTCGTCATAGCGTTGCTTACGGAGGAGTCGTCGGGCATTGGATGTTATTCCCATTGTCAGCTATTCCATGTAAATCTCTATTGTGCCATGTGGTCTGTGAGATGGCCTGATTATTCGCATATGTGCTGGGATCCCGTGTAGCTTGTGGTGTTTTATGAGCAGGATGGCTCTCGAGATGCAGGTCAATTATTGTACCTTAGTTGTACTTGGGTTTCGTAGCGTATGGCATTGTCCATCTCCCCAGGATTTGTATTATGCACTTGGTGTGCTTGTGGTCGATATTCTGGCATTTCGTAAGTATGAGCATTACGACTTGATGTGTGTGTTTTCTTCTTGATTGTTATGTGCGGATCGGGTGGCACGCTGCCACGGGTATACTGTTTGGATCGGGTTGCACGTCGTAACATTTTCAAGTTTGGATCGGATTGCATGCCGCAACAGTGTCATGTTAGATCGGGTTGGACGCCGCAACAACGAGATGTTGACCATAGTTTCTTACACTTATTTTGTGTGTCTTATTTTTCGTCCCTGAGGTAGGTTCATAACATTTATTCAGCCATTTTATTCGTTACGCAGGCTAGGTAACTCCCTGTCAAAGTTCGTTCTTCCTTATGAGTTATATTCGAGTGGTAGCTTATTGGAGCTTTGATGGTGCTGCATAAGATCTTGGTCAGTGTTTGAGGTGACTCATTGCCTAAGTAGTTTGTACTGGGTGAGACGAGATTATTGGACATGAAATTAGTGCAATCAGATTTATATAAGGTATATTTAAGAGCAAATATCGTTATTTAGTTCAAAATGAGGTAATGGTCCTTATCAGGAGGATAGACTCCATGACTTCTTGATTCGGTAGGTGGTTATTAGTTTCTACACATCTCTACCATCGTGGCAGTATTTAAAAAGTTGGAACATGACTTATATGCATCATGATATGTATTGCAGGCATCAGATTCACGAAATTTCAGCTATTGTGGTCGGAGGATGTTATTACAGGCAACCGACTTATGTGGTGCATGGTTTGATTTCAGCATAGGTGCATGATCATGTTTTGGTACAGTGTGTGGTGATTGATACGGTGTTCGTATGTTAGAATCAAGTCTTGTAGAGAAATTCGGAGGTTGGAGTTTGGTTTTAAGGCTTATCGAATAAATAAAAGGGAGGATCTTCAGTCTGACTCAAGCTAATGTGTTCAACTGGGTTGTGGTGGCATGGGTAGGTGCACGAGGTGTTAAACAGTGATTTTTTGGACAACTCCAGAACAGTTCGTAGCATGTTCGAGGACGAACGTATGTTTAAGTGGGGGAGAACGTAACGACCTGACCAATCAGTTTGAGCTCTAGCATGTCGTTCAACGGTTTGAGGCCTTGAGTAGCTTCACTTCAGGTATTATTGCTTGTACGTGTGGTCGGAGTTGAATTTCGGGAAGTTCAGAGTTGATTTGGAAAGAAAATACTAATTTCAGAAGCTTTAAGTTGGAAGAATTGACTAAGATTTGACTTTTGAGTAAACGACTTCGAAATCGGGATATGAAGGTTCCAATAGGTTCGTATGATGATTTTGGACTTGGGCGTATGTTCGGGTTGAGTATCGGATCACCCGGGAGCATTTCGGCGCTCATTGTGAAAAGTTGGCATTTGGAAGGGTTTAGAATTTCCTAAATTTGGTTTGAGTGGACTTTGGTGTTGCCGATATTCGTTTGGTATTCCGAGCCTTGGAATAGGTTCGTATTGTGATTTATGACTTATGCGCAAAGTTTGGCATCATTCTGGAATGTGTTGATATGAATCATATGCGTTCGTCGAAGTTTGAAAGTTTAAAGAAAGGTTTCGATCGTTGATTTGCAACTTTGATGTTGTTTGGTGTGATTTGAGACCCCGTGTAAGTTCATATTGTATTTTGGGACGTGTTGGTATATTTTAAGGTATTGAGGGCCTTGGGTGGTTTCCGGATGGTTAACGGATCGATTTTTAGACTTAAGGAAAAGCTAGAAAATTTTTGCTGCTGGTGCGATCGCTCATGCGGAAGCCCGGTCGCGGAAGGGACATGGGCTTCGCAGAAATGGCCAGGCATGACTGAGGCAGGGGTCGTAGAAGCGGGCAGGTGGACCACAGAAGCGGAGTCGCACCTGCGACGGATCGATCGCAGAAGCGGAAAGTGTGAGGGAGGGCTGCTTTGTGAGTCCGCAAAAGTGGACCTTTTGTCCGCAGAAGTGAGGGAAAGCCGCAGAAGCGAGGAGGACCATCGCATCTGCGTAGCCGCAGAAGCGGCTAATGGACCGCAGATGCGAAAGGTCACTGGGCGGTATGTTCTTTTAAGAACGAGATTTGGCCCATTTTCTTTCATTCTCTTTTGGTTTGGGCGATTTTTGGAGAGCTTCAAGTGGAGGTTTTCATCATCTATGGCAAGGTAAGTATCCCACTTATTGTGAGTTAAATACATGGATTCTATAAGGATTTAAACATGAAAATTAGTAGAAATTGTGGGAGTTTTGGCAGAAAACCTAGAAATTGGTATTTTTGGATTTTTACCACTAAATTGGTCATGGAATTAGGAATAAATCATATATTTGAGTTCGTGGTGTTTTAGGTAGAGTTTATCTTCAAAATAATTTCGGAATCCGGGCGTGTGGACCCGAGAGTCGACTTTGTTGGCTTTTGAGCGAAGTTGGGAATCATTATAGATTGTTAAATTATACGTATTGGGGTATATTCTGATTAGTTTGCACGTTATTTGACTAGTTTTGAAGAGACGAGCATCGTGTTGAGGTGTTTGAGTGGCGTTGGAGCCGGTTATGGAACTTCGGAGCGAGGTAAGTCTCCTGTCTAACCTTGTGAGGGGGAAACTACCCTAGGTGATATTTATTGTTATGTGCAACTAGTTGTGAGTGCTACGTACGCACGAGGTGACGAGAGTCCGTACGTAGTTAAAGAATGCTTATGTCTGGGTAGACTTAAGACCTTATCATGTAATAATTAAATTATTTGAACTCGCTCTGCTAGCTTAATATTAAAGTTATAATTGAATTTGATTTAGAAATACATATATGTATAATAGGCCGAGCCTTAACACTTTGAGTTGTGGGCGAGTTATTTGAGAAACAATAAAAATTATATTCATCTTGTGCTCATATAATGTATTGTAAATACGTGTCTCGTAATTTGGTAACTTCATTCCTTTCTTGTGGAGTCGGCCGAGCGCCTCTGCAGTATATTGATGCATCTATGGTTCTTGTCGCACGACCCTCGGTAGTGTACACATTATTCTGGATCGGGCCGAACGACCTCAGCAAAATCGTGCATTATATCGCTATTATTCACGAGATAAACCTTCCGCTGATGCCTGGCATTTTATGGTATTCCTTATTTATTTGGTATTGACACTTGGCATTTTCTGAGCTATTAAGGTAGAATACAAGATCGAAAAATTTATACTTTGAAAGAAATAATTGGAAAATTATGAAATTACATATTTAGTCCACTATTGATGTGCACTTCATATCTGTTATGAATTATCATATTATTTATTTGGACCTCTAGTAAGTGTCGATGTCGACCCCTCGTCACTATTTCTCCAGGGTTAGGCTAGATACTTACTGGGTACGCGTTGATTTACGTACTCATGCTGCACTTCTGCACTAAATGTGCAGGATCTGACAGGTGCATTTGGTGATCATACTGGGTCATCTGTTGAGGAGACTTTATGTGAGCTGCAACCCAAGCTACGCATCTCAGTCCACCGAGTCACCATCGTACTATTTATTTTATCCTGTCTTGTTTACATTCTGGATAGATGTTGTATTATTATTATACTTCTTAGAAAATGCTCATGCACTTGTGATACCGAGATTTGGGAGTTCCTTCGGGTTGTTCATTATTGTGGTTCATGTAAACATCATCATTTACCCTGTAAATTCTATTTTATACTGTTTAATTATTGGAAATTATGAATTCCAAAGTAATAAAATGAGTAATCCAATGGGTAAATCACCGCTGGCTTGCCTGACGACGATGTTAGGCGCCATCACGACCTATAGTGGATTTTGGGTCGTGACAAACGTAGTGAAAGAAACCCCACTAGACTCCGCAACACCCATAGTACGGAGGATATGGTGGCACTCCTCAAGAAAACCCTGGGCATCCTCTGACACCAAGCCACTGAAAGTAGGAGGGTGGTACTTTTTGTACCTTTCGAGCCTGAGCTGCTCCCCATCAGAAACTGCTCCCCTAACCTCGGGCCGAATTGGAGCTACTGGCTGCATTGGTATGACCTCTGGAACCTGGTCGACCTGGACCTGCTGCTCTGGGGTACGGACGGCGGGAGTCTGTTCTCCTCCCCCGACCTGAGATATAACAGGAGCAAGTGGTATCAATCCTGTCTGAGCCAAGGTGATGAACATGCTTAGAAACTGGGCGGGAGTCCTATGGAGGGCTGGTGCAGTAACAGGCGTCTCAGGTGCCTACCCTCCAACTGGAGCTACTGGTGTCTCCTTTGTAGAAGCTCGTGCGGGTGCTCTAGATGCACCACGTGGACGTCCTCGGTCTCTATCCCGGCCCCGACCTCTCACGGCTCTAGCAGTGGGCGCGGGTGTCTGGTCATTTAATCCAACTATACGTGTCCTCACCATCTGTAAGAGAATAGAAAGACAGAAATTTAGAGTCCGAAGTCAAAATCTCGCACGATAATGAATCAAAGAAGTGAAGCTTTTCCTAACAGTTCCATATCCTCCCGAAGATAAGTACAGATGTCTCCGTACCGATCCGCGAGACTCTACTAAACCTGCTTGTGAATCATTACACCTATGAACCTAAATCTCTAATACCAACTTGTCACGACCCCAATTCCCCTCCGTAGGATGTCCTGACGGCACCTAGTCTCCAAGACTAAGAAAACCTTACAATAATTTGGAATAACGAAATATAAGCTGAAAATCAAACCTCATTGTCTGAAATAAATAAAACTGTGATTCAAAATAGTTACAACTCCCAAAACCCGGTAGAAATTAGTCACAAGCTCTAAAGAGAAATACTAAATATCTATACACTGGAGTCTAATGAGAATAAGGAAAACATAATAAAGATAGAGGGGGACACCGAGGTCTACGGACACTGGCAGATATGCCTTGAAGTCTCCACTACGGTCTAGCTCACTGATATCTGGTCTGGTAGGATGTACCTGGATCTGCACAAAATGATGTACATAAAAGTAGTATGAGTACACCACAACGGTACCCAGTAAGTGCCAAGCCTACCCTCAGTAGAGTAGTGACGAGGTCAGGTCAGGGCCTTACTGGAAATAATAGGAAGCAAGGTAGAAGATATAATAATATAATGGAATGACTTAGAAGTGAACAATGAGAATTTACAGAAAGATAACAACACGGGATTCAAGAAGAAAACTACAACACATGAGGGAAAACAAGATTCTTACAAGTTAAGAAACAACAACAACATCAACAACACAACAAATAGAGGTAAACAACAGGGGCGGTCTTGAGGTACCTCCTCGTAGTCCCAAAAGTAAATACACGATAGAGGCACTCCCGAGGTACCACCTCGTAGTCCCAAAAGTAAATATACAACAGGGGCGCTCGTGAGGTACCGCCTTGTAGTCCTAAAAGTAAATATGCAACATGGGTGCTCCCGAGGTACCGCCTCGTAGTCCCAAAAGTAAATATGCAATAGGGGTGCTCCCGAGGTACCGCCTCGTAGTCCCAAAAGTAAATATATAACAAGGGCGCTCCCGTGGTACCGCCTCGTAGTCCCAAAAGTAAATATGGAATAGGAACACTCTTGAGGTATCGCCTCGTAGTCCCAACAGTAAATATACAACACATAACCAATGGGACAATGAAATTACAGCAAGGAATCCTACAGTTAAAGACTTAATACAAAATCAAGGAAGCAAGTAATTCAACTAAGTATGTTGCACAAATTTCAAGTAAGAGATAAGACACGTTGACATGTGAAATTAGGTTAAACATGATGACTACACGTACTAGAATAACTCAATTAAGGCCTAAAATGAAACCACTTAGAAAAGACCAGAATTTCCATATTTAGCCCGTGTACGCACTCGTCACCTCGCTTACACGGCACTCACATATCACAAAGTATTACAACAGTACCAAATCCTATCCCACACAAGGTTAGACAAGTCACTTACCTCAAACCTCGCTCAATCAATCAATAAGAAGGCATTTCCCCTGATTTTCCAACTCCCATCGGCTCGAATCTAGACAAAACAATTACATACTATAAATATAATTATAAGAAACTAATTTAAATAACGAAACTACGACTTTAGCAAGGAATGGAAAAATCGCTCCAAAAAGTCAACCCGGGCCCACGTCTTGGAACCCAACCAAAATTATAAAATCCGAATACCCATTCTATATCGAGTTCACCCATACCAAAATTACTCAAATTCGACCTCAAATCGCCTTTCAAATCTCCAAATTTTAGCTTAAGAAGTTTTCCCAATTTTTCTCCAATTTCCAACTAAAAACACTAATTAAATGACGAAAACAACAGTAGATTCGTGGAGATTAATTCAAAATAAGTTAATAATCCTTACCCAAATGATTTCTTTGCAAAACCCTCGAAAGATCACCACAAATCGAGCTCTCTAGGTCCAAAAATGGATTATGAAATCAAACCCTCGAAAAATCCCATTTTCTGCCCAGTTAAATCGCATATGCGAACCCACAGCCGCATTTGCGGCTCTGCACCTGCGGAAGTTCCATCGCAGGTATGGACTTCACTTAAGTAGCCTGGGTCCGCTTCTGCAAGAATAGGGCTGCACCTGCGCATGCGTGCCTGCGGCTAAACATGTCGCACCTGCGACCTAGTCGCTCCTACGCATCTCCCCACCACAGAAATGAAGCCGCTTCCGCGGAAACCATTCCGCACCTACTAGTCCTACCTGGACTTCCCATAACCTCTTCTGCGCTCTATTTATCGCACATGTGAGTCCGTACTTGCGGCCAATCCCTCCGCAGGTGTGATGACACCAGAACTAGGAGCTTCAGCATTTTCACAAGTCCACAATTTGTTCTGGATTCAATCCGAATCACACCCGGGGTCCTCGAGACCCCGTCCGAATATAACAACAAGTCCTAAAATATCATATGGACTTATTCGAGCCTTCAAATCACATCAAACAGTGCTAAAACACGAATTGCACATCGATTCAAGCCTAATGAACTTTAGAACTTCTAACTTCTCCATTCGACGCCGAAACCTATCAAATCAAGTCCGATCGACCTCAAATTTTGAAAACAAGTCACATTTGACATAATGGAACTACTCCAACTTCTGTAATCGAAATTCGACCCCGATATCAAAAGATACACTCCAGTCAAACTTTTCAAAAATCATCAAATTTTCCAACTTTCGCCAACTGACGCTGAAATGACCTACGGACCTCCAAATCAACATTCGGACACGCTCCTAAGACCAAAATTACCCTATAGAGCTATTGGGACCATTGAAACTATATTCTAGTGTCGTCTTCATACAAATCAAACTACGGTTAATTCCTACAATTTAAAGTTCCATTTTAGGGACTATGTGTCCGATTTCACTCCGAAACCAAAAACCAAACCTCCCGGCAAGTCACGTAACCAAAAAATAAAATAGAGGGAGAAATAAATAGGGGTTCAGGGCTAATACTCTCAAAATGACCTGCCGGGTCATTACAGTTAATTACATTATTGCGATTCATAGTTATATTGACCATTTATATAATAGCCAAAATATAATTTCATTTATTAAGGTCATGCGTATCGGCCACTAGTTATTCATAGCAACCATATAAGTCCATTGGCTAAGGTTGTAGTCATATAACCTATATTAATTACATCATTGCGATTCATAGTTATATTGACCGTTTATATAATAGCCAATATATAATTTCATTCATTAAGGTCATATGTATCGGCCACTAGTTTTTCATAGCAACCATATAAGTCCATTGACTAAGGTTGTAGTCATATAACCTATGTTAGTTACTCATTACGATAGTTTTGATGTGATTTTTGGATGGTTGGTTACGATTTGTTATTTAGATGCTCTACTGGGTGGGGGTCCGGTATGTGTTTTGATTTTTGTTAGAGGAAGGTTCCAGTTGGTATGATATATATACTACTTGTAATTCAGAGTTGAGGATGAGATCCACGCATTTTATAGGTGATTTGATATGTTTGAACCGGGCTACACGCCACGGTGGAGTTATATTAGGATGAGATTCTTGCGATTTGTTCATATACTTTGATTCTCCCTTGTGAAATTGATTTGTAGTATGGTATTGATAAAGAGTGGTGACTTTTGGGCTTGTTTGATAGTTCTTTCATGTGTTTCCTTGTATATTCAGTCATATTCGTACCGTGCTTATTGGGTTTTAGCCTGCGAGGTGTGTGCCCAAGTGGTGTTGGGTGTGACTTGTTGATTTGAGTGAATAGTCATGGCATCTTCGTGTTTCTTGCATCGTTGTCGGTGTTGTGGAGGTTTGGAACAGGGTTTTAGCTGGTATGAGGTTAATTACCGGTGCTGGATTTGATCATGGATAACTATTGTGGTTGGAAATATTGTTATGGGTATATGTGTGATGTGCTACATCGTGTGGTTGTACCTGGTGGGTGTAGGCACGAGTTGTTATAGCTGGTTGAGGCTGATACCATGTGTTGATGTGGAAATTGGGTCTTTTGGAAATGAGCGGATAGTGAGAAAAGTTCTAAGGCCTAGTAGCATTGGTAGAGGAAATAATCTTTAGTTAAGATGGTGTTTCCAGGCCTATGTGGATTGGAGTGACGTAGGATTACCCGCGGGTGTATGTATGGTGAGTACATCTAGTGATTTGAGGGCTTCAGAACGATTCTTGGCACGTTTGAGGACGAACGTTTGTTTAAGAGGGGGAGAATGTAATGACCCGACCGGTCGTTATGAGAATTAGTATTTCGTTCGGTGGTTTAAGGTCTTGAACAACTTCGTATTAGGTGTTATGACTTACGTGTGTAGTTGAGTTCGGTTTTCGAATGATTCAGGGTCAATTTGGAAGAAGGATTCTTGTGTTAGAAGCTTAAGCGGTAAAAGTTGACCGGAGTTTGACTTTTGTGTAGACGACTCCGAAATGGCATTTTGATGATTTGAATATCTTCTTATGGTGATTTTAGACTTAGGTGTGCGTCCGGATTTGGATTTGGACGTCCGTAGGATAATTTGAAGCATTTTGGCAAAAATTAGAAAGTTGAAGTTTTGGAAGGTTGAGAGATTTGACCGGGAGTTGAATTGGCTGATATCAGACTTGGATTGCGATTCCAAAAGATGGATTAGCTCCGTTATGTCATTTGGGATGTCCATGCAAAATTCGACGTCATTCCGGGTTAATTTGATATGTTTCGGCACGGGTTTTGGAAGTTGGAAGATATGAAAGTTCATAAGTTCGATTCAAAGTGTGATTCGTAGTTTCGATGTTGTTTGATGTGATTTTAGGCCTCGAGTAGGTCCGCGTTATGTTATGGAACTAGTTGGTATGCTCAGACGGGATCCCGGGGGCCTCGGGTGTGTTTCAGATGGGCTTCGGGCAATTTCTCCATGTTGTTAGACTGCTGATTTGCTGGTATCTGGAGTTCTTCATCGCGTTCGCAATGAAACAACCGCGTTCGCATAGTGTAATTTGGAGGCTGGCAGAAAATATTCTTCGCGTTCGCAGGGAGTGTTTCGCGATCGCGTACGTATGAGTTCTCCTTGGCAGCTGGTATTTTTTCTTCTTCGCGATCGCATGTATTCGTTCGTGATTGCGTAATACATTTCTTGGGGCGGTAGTTGTTCCCTTCTTCATGATCACATGCATTTGTTCGCGATCACGTAGTAAATTTTTGGGCAGTAGTCATTCCCACTTCGCGATCAGAAATGCATTCCGCGATGTGTTATACCTGGGCAGCAGAATATAATTTCCAAAATCGAGGATTTTATCCATTTTTCATCTTTTGAGCTAGATGCCTCGGATTTGGGCGATATTTGAAGGGTTCTTTATGTGTTTGATTGGGGTACGTGTTATTTATCCAAAATTGATTATATTTCATGATTCCATAATTATTTTTATTATTAAATTAGTGAATTTAATGGAAGAAGATGAGAATTTTGTATAAATCTTTTAAAAATATAAAATGAGGATTTGAAGGGCGATTCGATGTCGTAATTAGATAATTTTTGTATGGTTGGACTCGTATCGGGATGTGTGTTTGGGTTTTGTAAATTTTGTCTGGTCCGAGTTGCGGGCCCGGGGATTGACTTTTGGGTTGACTTTTTAGTTTTAATTAAATATCGAAGCTTTATATTCAGAATTGTTTCCTATGAGTTTTATTTATGATTTGAAGTTATTTTGGCTAGATTTGAGCTATGCGGAGGTTGTTTTAGAGAAGGTCATTTTAGAGTATCAGTCTAGCTTCTTTGAGGTAAGTATCTTGCTTAACTTTGTGTGGCGGAAACTATCCCTTAAGATTTGAGTCATTTGTGCTAATTGTGTCATGTGAAGGCCGTGTACACGAGGTGACGAGTACGTACCCGGGCTTAATTATGGCAATTTAACCGTTTAGAGATCTTAGATTCTTATGTTCATTAGATTTGAAGTTGTTTTATCATGTTAAATCCTCCATTTATTAAATTTACCCTTATGTGTCTTATTTGGAATTAATCAATTTATGTTTTACCCTTGTTTCCTATTGAACTCTTAAGTGCCTTAATTGAAGTAGTTGCCTCTTTTATTGCCGTGCTATCTTTTCCGTAATTGCTTATCCTTAGTTGGAGTTATTATTATCTTTTCTGTAATTGCTTATCCTTGATTGAAGTTATTATTATCTTTTCCGTAATTGCTTATCCTTAATTGAATTTGTTATTATCTCTTCCGTAATTGATCAACCTTAAATGAAGTTTTGCTATCCTTTTTCATTGTTGACTTGTCCTTAGTTGGAATCATTGATTCATGCTATCTCTCTCTTACTGTCGAATTGTACTTTTGTGGAATCATTGTTACGTATTATCTCTCCCTTGTTGAGTTATTCTTGTTGAAACCACTATTCTCTGTTGTGTCTTTCTTTGTGAGCTCGTTCTACTATTTTTTTGTGTTATGAAGTTCTTGAGTTGAAGTACTTGCTGTATTCTTGTGTTATTATTGTTGTTGCGGTTGTACTCAGTGTTATTGAGGAGAGGGCTATGTGTGGTTGTGGGATTGAAACTATTTTGAGGAAATGTTGTGACATATGGGCACATGTTGTGAAAGTCATTTTATTGTGTTGTTATGTTTTTGGACCACATGATATTGTTGGGTGGATTGTTCCGGTGTTTGCACGAGGTTTCTACCTTGTTGTTGTTACTATTGATATTTGCACATGCGGTATGACAAGACGGGCTATATATGTGGGTTTGCGCATGTGGCGAGACAAGGTGTGAACATTATTATGCGCGTGCGGCGAGACAAGGTAGGCATATACTTTACTATTGTGCACTGGCGAGACAAGGTGGGCTATGTCGGGGAATGATTTGTGATGACTTGTGATGGCATGGGGGAATTGTTATTATTGATATTTGTGCAGTGGCGTGCATACCTTGTGCGAGTTTACCTTGTACCTTTTTTGGTGATCGTTTCTTATGAGACATTCATTTTCTCTACTCTTGCTCGTTAACTTGAATTGTGATAGGACACTTGCACAAGCATACATGTAATTAATCACCCATTTTGGTTAAGAAGATGAATACTAATGTTATTGACTATTTACATGTACTCTTGTTTACTTGCCTTCTGTGTGAGGGTTACTATGTTGGCACGTGAGTTGTCCGTGCGGATATTAGATGTTGTCACCCTCTTGTCACATGAGTCGTCCGTGCGGTTATAAGTTGTAATGTGGGCACAAGATGCCAAGTGATTAGGGTTCACGAATTGGGACCCGTGATTTGTGATTTGAGGTTTGGTACCTCGTGGAAATTCTTGGATAAACCTAGTGTGAAAACGGTTGTTCTTATAGAGTTATTACTTGTTTTCCTTTATTTGGTTTCACCAGATTTAAACTGTGTTCAACTTACTCTACAGTGTTATTACTTGTTGTTCCTCGTGGCTACCTGTTGCTTTTAGGCCCTATTAGACTGTATTATTATTGTCATCATGCCTCGCTTCATATTAATATTGCTCCCTGTTAGTTTTATATTATACTTGTTTAGGTTGTTTAGTCCAGTGGATGTCTTGACTGTTTCTCATCACTACTCCACCGAGGTTAGTCTTGATACTTACTGGGTACCACTGTGGTGTACTCATGCTACGCTTCTGCACATTTTTGTGTAGATCCAGATACCACAGGTGTTGTTGATTACTAGCTAGGTGTCCGGGTTTTGCTACGGAGACTCAAAGTAAACCTGTCGTCGCATTCGCAGGCCTCAAAGTCACCCTCTGATATTGTACTTATACTGTTTATTTCTATTCCAGAACAGTTTTACTTAGAAGATAATTCTAGTAAACTCAGTAGAGCTTATGACTTGTACTACCAGTTTTGGGATTGTAAGTTTTGTATAGAGATTTCTATTTCATATTTAACAGTTGTTCGTTGAATTTTGCTATTAATTCAGTAAGTGTTAGGCTTACCTAGTCTTAGAGACTAGGTGCCATCATGACCTCCTATGAAGGGAAATTAGGGTCGTAACAGCGTCTCCTTCTGCATTTCAAAATTTCTACTCTTTAAAATAAATTTTCTACAATCTTTTAGAGTGAAACCCAAATTTTGCGGTCCACCACGCTGAACCTCAGCAAGTCTAATATTATTGGAGGGTCTAATGCTATATCGACCGTGAGCTACAAGATCGCTCTTCAAAGAATCATAAACGGACCTATGTCCAGCCATCAGACGCGATATGGAAGGGAGCAAATCATGATTGTGATCGTGAATGACCTTAGAGACGCACCAACAACTAAAATCATCCAAAACAGCAGTGAGCCTAGCTTTACAATTGTTACTCTTGGTGGTAAACTTAGTTTTGCGAATCCTAGCCCTATCACAATAGTTAGTTATATACCTGGCAGTGTCACCACCCTTATTATTGGAATTTCTTTTGACGACGGAGAATCCTTTCAATCGTGCATGTTCTTTGTAGAATGCAAACAAAGAATCTTTATCTCTATATCACATTCCGGAGATTGGACCTACAACCACATCTTTTTTCAGTGAAATCATTCCATTTCCTGATCAACATCATATAACTCTAACTCATTTCCTAAAAAATATTGCTTATCATCGTCAGCTTCTCCATAATATTCTCCATCGGGTTCTTCATCATCATCATCTAAGCGCACAACATTGTTGAAACTGCCGTGAGAATCAACATCGACCCATTCGTATTCATTCAACAAACTGTTGTCCGATGTCATCCCTAAAGATCTGCACAACTCGTCCCTAACTCGATCAAACCTATTATCTTGGTTCATATTCATGGTTATTGTATTTGTATTATGTTCATTTGGATTCATATTTTCTTGCACTGCCAAATTTTCTTGGTTTGAATCCAATTTTTGATAAGGAGGAAGTGTCATGTCACGACCCGAAATCTCACCCGTCGTGATGGCTCCTATCTCAATACTAGGTGAGCCGATATCATTAATAACCCATAATTTCTTTTAAATACGGAAAACATAATAACTAAGTTTAAGAGAAATTCCCACAAATACTGGGTAAAATATATTCCCAAAACCCGATGTCACTGAGTACATGAGCATCTATATGTTACAAGTCTGGAAAAACATGGTCTATAATAGTCGGAGATCAAATACAGTAAACAAGGAGATAGGGAAGGAGAGACAAGGTCTGCAAAACACGGCAGCTATCTCTAAATCTCCGAAAAATCAACTGTGCGAACAAATCGACACCCGCTATGTCCAAGATCACCTGGATCTGCACACGAAATGCATGGTGTATTATGAGTACAACCAACTCAGTAAGTAACAATAATAAATAATAACTGAAGGTAGTGACGAGCTTCACAGCTAAGTCCAAATATAGTAATTTTCAACATAAAAGGGTAGGCATGCTCTCAAGTTCAACATTTAAAATTTCGCAGTAATTTCATATCAACTTCAACTGAAACAGAATATAATGTATTTAAGAACTTTTCCAAAACAGTGATAAATGACAGCTGAAATGCAGCAATAATGAAATTAATGCATCCTCTCAGAGTAACAGTCACTCAGTCCTCCCATTCACTCCAACCTCACGATCACTTTTTCCTCACAATCACTCATTCCTCACAATCACTCAGCACTCGGCACTCGCACTCGTACTCAGTAGGTACCTGCGCTCACTGGGGGTGTGTACAAACTCCGGAGGGGCTCCTTCAGCCCAAGCGCTATAATAAGCCAATCATGGAATAAATCATTGAAACATGCTGCAGCGTGCAGCCCGATCCCATAATTATCCTCACAATTAGGCCCTCGACCTCACTCAGTCATCAACATCTCTAGTCTCTCGGGCTCTCAGAAATCATGATAAGCAGCCCAGCAACAATGATATGATGCATCAATAATGAATAAGAGAGACTGAGATGTAATATGCGAGTAAAAATCGTGACTGAGTATGAAACAACAATTTTGTAGATAATTCAACATGTACACGATTTCTATGGGTTCCAACGATGTCAACACATAGTTTAAACATGATTTATAGATCAATTTCTCTAAATACGTGAAAAACTGTATGGAAATCAACAGATTATTCAACTACACAGTTCAATGGAATTGACAAAGTCACAATTCCTACGGTGCACGCCCACACGCCGTCACCTAGCATGTGTGTCACCCCAAAACTAACCACATATCACATAATCTATGGTTTCATACCCTCAGGACCAAATTTAGAACTGTTACTTACCTCAAATCGTGAAATTCTTTATTCTGCAATGCCTTTGCCTCGCGAATCGGCCTCCAAACGCCTCGAATCTAGCCACAATTAATTTAATTCAGTCAATACAGATTGTAGGAATCAATTCCACATAAAAATATTAATTTTCCAATAAAATCCGTAATTTGCACTCAAACATCGTCCGTAGGGGCCACGTCTCGGAACCTGACAAAAGTTATGAAATATGAACCCATTCAACCACGGGTCCAACCATACAAATTTCACCAAATTCTGACATCAACTCGACCCTCAAATCATTAATTAAAATCTTTGAAGATTTCTACTATTTTCAACCCAATTTTTACCCATTTGAACACAACAACCTTCCCGCAAATCTTATTGGTTAAAACATGTATACATAATACTCTCACACCCAAGAATCATACTTCCAATCACCCATCTTTACCCAAACTCGAAATTGAAGACTAGGGTTAGAAATTCTTACATCTTTGAAGCCCTAGCAAGATCCTTGTGATATCTTCAAACCTTGAACAAGAATTGATGGACAAATGACTAGGTATTCACTTTCTCTCTCTAAGATGCTCTCACCTCTCTCTAAAATATCAGATGAAACCCTTCAAAATGACCCCCAATAGTGTTTTATAAGAATGGGGTCGGCTTTAAAAAACCTGAAAAATGAAGCTCTGAAACACACTATGCGGTCGCATATACGACCGCATAATGATCATGCGGTCCGCGAAATGGCCCCTCGGAACTAGGTATTTTCTGTCCGGGTGTGCGGTCACTATGCGGCCCGCAGACTTGTTCTACGATCGCACAATACACCGCAAAATAGTTCTGCAGTTGCATAATCAACCGCCGATTTACACTCACGTCTGCCAAGCTTCTGACCATTTTGCGACCATTATGCGGCCCGCAGAGTGATTCTGCGACCGTAAAGTGGACTGCATAAATGCATCTTTCTGCCAAAATTTTTTTTTTAATTCCCCCGCGCACAGTTCAACCCAAAAAGTCTGAGAAATTTCTACAACCTTTATACTAATTAATCTACCTCGGCACCACAAAACCTTTTCAACTTAAGTTCTAAATCTTAGAACTAAGTGTTCCAAATCATTCCAAATCTCACCGGACCCGAACCAATACCCCGACAAGTCAAATAACAATCGAAAAGTACAATTTGAGCAGTAAATAGGAAGACAAGGTTATAATACTTGAAACGACTGGCCGGGTCGTTACATGTCCACTTTGACTTGGTTTGATAAGGAGGAAGTAGTGATACTACTCAATGTTTTAAAAGGCGTGAGCGTAAGGCGAGGTATTTTACATATGCCTCAGCGAGGCATAAGCCCCGAGGCACGGGGCGTAAGCCCCATGGGTATTTAATTTTTAATATTTTATAAAATAATTTAATTACAATAAATATTTTAAACAGGTAAAATTACATAAAAATTAAAGTAAACTTTAAATATGTGAAAAAAATATATATGGATGTGCTCTATCCCCACAAAAAACTAGTCAAAATAATCTATTACATGCTACTTACAAGCACAAGTAACTTGAGTCGAAAAGAATAAATATTTCTACATGGAGGAACAAAAAGGATGACTAACCTGCAATTTGAACTTTGAATTTGCTGCTATGAAGGAGAATGGAGTTCTCTTTGTATTTGTAAAAAAAAAAAAAATTCGTTGCTTTTGGGAGATATTAACAGACTAGAGGACAAGATAAAGAATTGGAAAAGACCAAAAATTAGGGTTTAAATCAATAAAAAAAGGTCTTTACTTTTAAATTTAATACATTTCAGTTCCTTTTTAAAACTTTTGAATAATTACAAGCTCACTTTTGAGAATTTGGGTATTATATGAGGGGCTTATTCAACAAATTTTATTTTAATTTGAAAAACTCTCTGGGCTTACGCCTCACTGCAATAACGCTCCTCAAACGCCCGGGCGTACGCCCCGAATTGTTGGGCATACGCTTCTTGAGACTTTCACCCGATACCATCGCCTCAGGGCATTATGGTGCGTCTCGCCCCAAGGCTCGCCCCGAAAATGCCTTTTAAAACACTGATATTACTAAATCTGGTGAATTCAAATTTTCTTCCTCCTACTAAATCGTATACCGTATTTTTTTTAAATACAATAATTTGCTATACACATAAAATACGATATGATATAACGACTTTTTAGCTTTCTCCGTATATGAACATGGATGATTTTGCGCGGCTCAATGCTTGGGAATAGGAAGAAGCTCTCCATATTTAACATTCTGTTTTGGAGGAAAAATTGTAGGGCTAAATAAAAATGAGGTCGTTGATGTAATTTCACCCATGGGGCCACGGTTGGGCCACATATCTAACATATATATTAGAGAATTAACTATTTCAGTGTATGTTTTTCCCCTTCACATTGAAATGCTAAAGCATCCATGGTGAATATGCGTTCTAACATATTTTGTATGCAAGAGTTTTTTCTTTATTGCAAAATTTTTAACAATGGCTATAGTATTACCTCAATATAATAGAAAAATATCTTAAATACAAGCAAGAAAGACAAAATTCAAGTATTGGTTTGGAATTTGGATGAGAAATATTATACTTCTTGTTTGAAAGGATAGAGAGAGAAATAAATTTTATTTTAAAAAAGAAACTCTCACCAGAAAAATATTGAATTACGGGGTTCCCTTTCCCATTCAATATGTGAGGATGATTTTGTTTTCCAATCATTAAAGGTTAAGGGGGTAAAGTGAATTTTACTCTGAGTATAATGATAGGATCGGTGAAAACAAAAAAGGCAAATTATAAAATTGGCCGATAAGTCGAGATTAGTTGTACGCGCTAGCAAAAAATGTATATTTTGTCGGCTATTAATTTTTAAGTGGTTAAATATACATTTCTCAAAGAAAAAGTATAATGTTAGGAAATTGCACATGGCAGTTTTCTTACTTAAATTGAAAGACTGCTTACTTAAGTTGACTAGTTTAGTTTATACTGAAATAGAATATGAGCTAAGAACGAATGTATTATTCATCTTTAGCCTTCATACCCCATGAATATCAGTCCACAGCTGAATAATAAAAGATGAAATGAAAAGGAAAGAAAAAGGACACCAAGGATGTGTTTGGTATGATAAGTAGTTTAATTTTTGTTGCTTATTTTCTCATATTTGATTAGTAAGCAAAAAATATTATTCAAAAAGTATGTATGTATAATCTAGACAAACATTATGGGAAAAAAGATATGTAGGTTCGAGGTTTGGGGGGCAAGAGCCAGGTGTTGGGTGTGGGGAATTAAGGGGATCAAGGTCGGAAAGAAAAAAGTTTTATACATTCAGATGTAGAGAAAACAAACAATAGTTATTTAGTATTGATTTCGAAAAGAATCTTAATATTCAAATGTTCATTTAGATTGAGATACACATTTGAATATATATATATATATATATATATATATATATATATATATATATATATATATATATATATATATATATATATATATATATATATATATATATATATGTGTGTGTGTGTGTGTGTGTGTGTGTGTGTGTGTGTGTGTGTGTGTGTGTGTGTGTGTGTGTGTGTGTGTGTGTGTGTGTGTGTGTGTGTGTGTGTGTGTGAGAAGAAAATTTATTATAATGTATGAGATAATATATTAAATAACTGATTAGGGGACTAACTACACATTATAAATTAAGAATTAAAAGTGAATGACTTTGATTATTATTTAAAAGGTTAATAATTGGGCCAAGTCCACCCTTCTTAATATCCTATTGTCAGATTTGTTTTAAGAGTTTGGTATACTGGAGCTAATATTTGATAGGGAGAAGAAAGAACGGAAAAACAAAATCAACAAAAAAGACTTTCGCCGAAAATTGGTGGCGGCGGAAGGAGTTAGCACCGTAACTATACAACCTGAAAAGAAGAATAAAGTGAGCATTAAATAACTAGTGATGTTGTAATGATTAAAAAGTAACATTATGATAGTATTATGATTATGCAATGATTGATTAGTTAGTAGTTATTTAGAAATATAGAAAATTTCAAGAATAAGATAATCTGATATGGGAAGAAATTTTTATTGCTGCAGTTCGATCTTTTCCTATTTTTTGTTTAGAATACATAATGATCACCCAATGATTGGGAATCACGAGAGGACAATATGATTGTGTAATAATATGGGATGTGAAATTGTATATAAAATAGTACTCCATCCGTTCTAATTTACGTGACATGTTTGACTGGATACGAAATTTAAGAAAAAAATGAAGACTTTTTGAATTTGTGATCCTAAACAAGTCAAAAAGAGATAGAGAGTATTTGTGTGATTATAAAAGTTTCTCATTAAGGATAGAATTGAAGTTTAAGCTAAATTATTTTCAAATTTAGAAATGGATCATTCTTTTTGGAACGGACCAAAAAGGAAATAGGTTCACATAAACTGGAACAGAATGAGTAGTCAATTTGGTTAGTAGGAGAAATCAATGGTTCAGAACTATTGAGTTATATTTAAGAACAATGTCTCGACTTCCACTGTTACATATTTGGATTAATTGGGCTGATGGTTGACTTTGATTTGGATTTGTCCTAAAATTATAGAAATTATTTATCTAGAATAATTAGGATTTATTTTTTAATATTTTGGATAGGTTGAGTCCATTGAAAGTTGTTTGGTTGGTGTTCTAGACGTTGCAAGGTTGGGGAATTTTCTGTTAGCGAGGTAAATGAGATTTTAAGTTTTGATGCTTGCTTTTTGTAAATCGATTTTGAAAGTATGTTTTGTCTGACTGGTCTATGGGGTAGTTTGGGATGTGATTATATATATATATATATATATATATATATATATATATATATATATATATATATATATATATATATATATAAAATAAAATTTAGACATCTTAATTTTTAATAAAAAACAAACTGGACCGAAAGGTCATCTCATCATGGATAAGTTAGGTATGACAATTCCTAATAAGGGGTGAAGTACGCTAGAGATGACGCTAGAGATGGAAAGGGGAAATTCTAATATTCCACGGCTGTTGTAAGTTTGCAACCATTAACCATAGGTGTGACAAGATATCAATATTGATTTATTGAAGGCCTAGTTTGATCCTACTCATGTATATATTGACTTTACCAATCAAACGGATTTTTATCGTATCTACTTTAAACCATTCATTACCCTTGGTCCTCACATAATGAAAATCATCAAATGTACCCCTGATTTTGTACCCGGATGTGAAACTACAAATGCTCCGATTTGGATTTTGATTCACCAGCTTCTATGTCATCTTTTTAGATAGGATATTCTTTCTAGAATGGTCAGTTCTGTAGGCATTGCCATGGCCCCAGACATGGCTACTTACTCTAAGTCTAGAGGGAATGTAGGCAAGCTTAAAGTTAAAATTGATCTTTTAAAACCCAAAAAAGATCAATTTGGGTTGGGTTCAAGAGATTAAGTACTAATGAAGATGATGGTTATTGGTTGGACATAGAATATGAAGGCGGCCCCTCTTATTGTCAGTATTATTTTATGCAAGGTCACGATATTTCCGCCTGCAGAAATAAGAAAAATGGATGAGGAGGTTCAACTTCAGATTATGAAAAGAGATGAAGATGTTAAAGTAGTGGATACATCTACTAAAGAAGACAATGATAAGTGGATTGTTCAGAGAAACAAAAAGAAATATAATCGATAATCAAGGGGGAAGAATTACTTTGGTGGATCGTCACAGCGTAACCTACGGGAAAGTAACTCCACAGAGCACAACAGACAATTACAGAAGTAAAACAACCCATGAGTGATGTTATAAATAATTATAAATAAATTGATCGTGCATCACAACCCCAACAAGTTCCAAGACAAAATATCAAATCACAGAAAAGAGTCCAATGGCAACCTCATTAGAGTAACCAAATAATCAAGCCCACCCAAATATCCAAACAACCATTATCGCAAATAAATCCAATTGATCAAACTGTACCTAAGGCAAAAGTAGATACTCTAGCAAGCACAAGCTCCCAACCAAAGCCTAATAATTCCAAAACTAAATACACAGAAGAAAATCACCAAACTCCTCCTCCCAAACAAAACCAACAATCTCATATTAGTCCCAACACCACACCCAATCCCAACCCTTATAACCAATAGACTCAAACATCCCTATCCAAGATTTTCTCAAAATCACGTCAAAATATCCTTCTATTTAGATAAACTTTACTTCAGGGCAACCAGTAAAATCACAATCTAAGCCTACTCCAGATCCACCATCTATTGATCCAAGATCAACAGATAATACTTATGCTGACGACAATGATGATGTAGTAACAGAACATAAATATGTTGTGTATCTCTAGTATGAGCATCAAGGGAGAAATAAAAAACAATAGAAAATAATCAAATTGCGAGTGACTCTGAAGATGATTATGAAAATATTACAGACCAATCAGAATCCAGTGATGAAAGTAATGATACACAATCAAATAATAGTGATGATGTTGCTGAGATATTGGTTGGAACTTTCTCAACTCAATCACCTCTTTAGGAGGAAATTGCTCAAGCCTTTAGGAAAATCACTGAGAAGCACCATCTTTCACCTAGAGGTTTTGAATAAAAAAGGGGTGGTCCATCATACAAGGGTGGCAGAGGAAATAAAAGAGAAAAAAGTATTCCTGCTAAGAGATTCTCACAGGACAAAGATGATCAATCTACATCCTTCTAATTATTAAGTCCCTCATTTGTAATATTAGGGGCATCACATCTCAGGGTGCCTTTGACAGACTCAAGCAACTCAAAAGATCATACAATCTCTTATTCATTACCATCATGGAGCCTTTCAGTAGCAGTTCCAAACTTGAGAAGTTCAGGAGAGAACTGGGTTTTGATTTTGCATATGCCAACTGTAGTAACAAAAGCTGGTTTTTCGGAGACAATGCAATCAATTATACTGTTATTGATGACATGCCTCAGTATGTCGACTTCTAAATCAACAATAATGGGGATACATTGTTGTCACCCCCCAAAATCGAGGAGCGCGACCGATGCTCAACCGAGTAAACCTAGTCGAGCAAGCCTAATTTACATTAACCTCTCATCATTACTCATACATGATTTACCATAACATAATTAGATCTTGACTTTCATATTGAATACATTTGGCTCAATGGCCCATATTTTTTTTTCGTGATGGTTACACAACTTTATAAATAATTGTAAATACTGTGAACATAAATACATGACAAAACTCAAATCTTTAATTACATGACCCACAGTGTACATGGAGCTTCTATAATAATAGATACCTATATACATAAAATGAACTAGACCCAAACACCCACTAGAACTGTAGCGGGCTCACCATAAGTTGAGTAGTGAAGAAGATCCCTATCAAAGGTCCATATCATCCTGTAGAAGTATACCTGCATCTATTAAAAGATGCAGCGCCCCCGACAAAAGGGAAGTGAGTACATGTGGAATAGTACTCGTAAATTTATAGATATTAAGTCGAGGATCCTCTATAACCACATTCACACAAAGCAGCCCTGCCTCCTCACCCCAATATATGCGGGTGGAGGTGTATCACGATACAATAATTTCTACACAAAGCGGTCATGCCACCTCACCCCAATATATGCGGCTAGAAGTATATCACAATATCACAATCCCTACACAAAGTGGTCCTACTGCCTCACCCCAATATATGCGGGTGGAGGTGTATCACAATACCACAATCCCTACACAAAGCGGTCCTACCGCCTCACCCCAATATATGCGGGTGGAGGTGTATCACAATACCACAATCCCTACACAAAGCGGTCCTACCGCCTCACCCCAATATATGCGGGTGGATGTGTATTCCACAATATCAAAACTCTACACAAAACGGTCCTACCGCCTCACCCCAATGTATGCGGGTGGAGGTGTAATCCCAATCACAATACCATATATAAACTCAAAGCGACAAAGTTTGTCATTACATTTAAGGTCATAATTTCCCATATCATTGGAATACTTCATGTTTATGTTCATCATGGCGAAATACAACTCATTACATTAGCAAATGCATAGTAAATCAATAAGTCGATTTCAATGGCACATGAGCCCTATTTCTTTTCTTAAGGTTCACCATCATTTAGCATAGGACATCTTCATTTCATCTCATTATTCACTCACTTGACATCTTGAGGTCATTAGCTAGATTCACGACTCTTGGGGACTTAACAATCGAAGTCATTTATATACATTATTTCAGAAGCATACAACTATAGTTGAAACCATTGGGACATACAACACCTCATAATTCTCATTTAGGCAACGACCATATTTCATGTTCATACTATCACTTACTTGTACTTGCCATGGGTGATCATAGAATATTAAGAATATTTAAAATATTTAGGAACGCCATAACCTCTCCTCATGAGGGCGTAGGAGCTTATAACACATTGGGAACATAAGTACAAATACGTTCATCTCATAACCTTTCACACCATATATCACTTCACAATTACTTTCAATTACTTACAACATCATTATTTCATTGGCTCCCTTTGACATACATATTATTCTATATTTATGGCACTGTGTCCGTATATCATATTCCGCACTTTCATTTCTTTACTTTCATGGGTCATCATTAACAACAATATCAATAACAACCTAGTATAATCCCACTAGTGGAGTTTGGGGAGGGTAGTGTGTACGCAGACCTTACCCCTACCCTGGGGTAGAGAGGCTGTTTCTGATAGACCCTCGACTCCCTCCCTCCAAGAACTCCCCATCTTGCTCTTGGGGTGACTCGAACTCACAACCTCTTGGTTAGAAGTGGAGGGTTCTTACCACTAGAGTAACCCACTCTTGTCTAAACATCATCATAAACATCATCATATAGAATACTCTTGAAATACCTTTCACCCAAAAGGGCAATACACAATTTTAACTCATGAATATGTAATAAATCATAACATATTGGAAATACCTACCAAATATAACATTAGTTAGAACAACCACATTTGGACATGACTTGAGTACATAAGCTTTTGGATAATTCTATTTGTCAATTTGGAATAGTTGAATCAAGTCTCATTTCATAATATTTCACACATCATTTCGTTTCGTTGGTGCTATTGGCCACAAGTATAACTTTCATTCTTGGCACGGTGTTCATACTTTATATCCCTAACTTACTACTTTACACTTTATATCCCCAAATCACTACTTTTCCTTTCAAGAATTTATATAGATTATCGACAACAAAGAATACCTAATCACGACGTTTAGTATACCTATGAGCAATTAAAAGTCTTACGCACATTGAGACTTCTTACACAATTTGGCATAATATCATTCACTTGAAACACTACTTGGAGTCATAACATTTTTATACCCAACTCTCACTTTGAACACATTCCAGAAGGATAACACCATATGATAAAAGCATCCAGAACACATTTTGAACATATACCTTTCATCACAAAATTTATTCGGAATAGTTGATATATAAAGAATAACTCGGGACTTACAAGAACATCATGGAATTCAATTCTACGAAAGAAGTTTAGCCAACATACCTCGCTTTGAGCTTTCCTTAAATTACTACAACGTTCCGAAAATTCTAGAAATCCCAATCTATTTTGAGACATGACAAAATTAAACACAAATTAGGAAGGTATTTATGGTTCCAGTTCATTTGAGCATTTTATTAAACACTAGGTGTGCAAATTTAACTACAAGGTTCTTCTACAAGATTTCCTTCACTCCTCAACCCAATATTTACTTATTTGAGCTCAAAAATCTTCACACAAACCTTATTGGTACAAGCATATATATATATATATATATAATACTCTTACACCCAAGAATCATACTCCTAATCACCAATCTTTTACCTCAAACTCGAAATTGAAGACTATGGGTTTGAATCTTACCTCTTAGAGGAAGATCTTGTGATTGGCTTCCTTGATTCTTGAAGATTGGTGCAAGATTGGATGACTAGAATGTTAGGTTCCCTCCTTCTCTCTCTAAAATGCTCTTGCCTCTCTCTAAAACCCTCAGAAAATTACCCCAAAATAAGCCCTAAAGGCTATTTATCAAAATGGGGTCGGGTTATGAAAATAGAAAAATTAACCCTCCGAACTCAGGTCTGCGATCGCATAATGGACCGCACAATTGGTATGCGGGTCGCACAATGCACTGCAAAACTGATGCCTAGAAATGAGCTTCACTGGACAGGTCTGCGACCATTTTGCGGTCGCATAACCACTTCTGCGGTCGCAGAATTGGCCGCAGAACTGCATTCTGCTAGCCTTTAGTAATTTGGTCATAACTTCTTGTAAGAGTGTCCAAATGTCATAACCTCTTAAACGAGTGTCCAAATGATGAACGTTTCCAAAAGTTAGAAACTAGACTCAAAGATCTTTCATTTGATAGATTGTCCATCACATAATTCCTAATATATAGGTAGATATGCTCGTCCAAAGTTTGGTCTTGTGCGTACTCATTTGAAACTTTAGTCTATCATGAAATTTCCAACTTGACTTAGGCTTAGGCCTCTCTTTAGACCCCACATTACTTATAATATGCCTCGTGCACTTATTATCATATCCAATTGATATCCATCATATTAATAGTCTTCGTCTGCATACAAAATAATATAATTAGCACACATCAACTTTCTTACTAGCGCTTAAGTACTTCAAAATTTTTCAGGGTGTATTGTACATCACATTGGTGTATGCCAACTATAAGGCTCATCTCAGGGAATCACTATGAGATAATATCGGTTCAGTCTCTGAAGATATTACTTCACCATGGATGGTGACTGAAGACTTTAATTCGATTATGGATCCCGATGAGAGGAAGGGGTAAAATTCATAATATATCTAAAAGCCTTCCTTTCATCAACTGTATGGTAAACAGTGGTTTGTTGGACCTTGGATATTCTAGCAATCCTTTCACTTTGCGTAATGGTTGGGCCCCTAGCAGGAGGATATGGGCAAGGCTGGACAGAGCACTAGTAAACTAATAATGGTCACATAGATATTCAAATACTTCAGTCTCTCATTTGGTCAGAACTGGTTCTGATAATTCTCTCTTGCTTATCTCTACAGCTAATCCTCAATTGGAGCCTAAGAAATATTTTTGATTCTTAGATTTCTGGACTGATCAAGAAGGCTTCCTACCAGTGATTGAACAAGCTTGGCAGATTCAGGTAGAAGGGGGTCCTATGTGGAAATTTCATCTCAAACATAATAATGTCTGTAAGAATCTTTCTTCATGGTCTAGAAACTCTATTGAGAATATTTTTGACAAGACCAAGGAAATGCAAAATAGACTTGAAGAGCTTGAGGATCGATATTTGAATGATAATTCAGAAAGTAATAGGATGGAGTACAACAATGTGAATGCACTCATCAGGCACATTAAGAATGAAGAATCCTTTTGGAGACAAAATATAGGATTGAAGTAGTATTCGGCGGGAGATAATAACACTAAATTCTTTCACTCTATTATCAACTCCAGAAGGAAGAAATTGCAGTTAACAAAAATTTAAAACAAGATGGCACCTGGATTGAGAATAAAGATGACATAGTAGCAGAAGTTGTCGAATATTTTGAACAACAGTTCACACAAGAGATCATATGCAGAGATTTTTCTATGTTAAGTCAGCTTCTTAGAGTAGATGACGATGATAACCAGGCATTGGGGGCCATTCCTACCATAGATGAAGTGAAAAAAGTAGTCTTTTCCATGAGCAACAATAGCTCACCTGGACCAGATGGTATATCTAGGAAATTGTTTCACCACTACTGGGATATTACTGCTGAGGATCTATACAATATTATACTAGATTTCTTTTCTAGAAGTGAGATCCCAAGATCTTTTACACTTACATATCTTGTTCTTATTCTGAAGATTGATAACCCACATCAATACACTGATTTTAGGACTATCAGCTTAAGTAACTTCACTTCCAAAATCATATCCAAATTGCAGAATACCAGGTTATCCCCTTTGATGAACAAGATCATCTCCCCTAACCAAACTGGTTTCATTAAAGGAAGATCCATATATGATAATGTCATGCACATACAAGAGCTTGTTCACAATCTAAAAAGGCCCAATACTAATGAAAATGTAGTGCTTAAATTGGATATAGCCAAGACTTTTGATAGATTTACTTGGGATTATCTTTGCAAAACAATGAGACAGTTGGGATTCTACGAATTTTGGATTGATATGATTGCCAGAGTGGTCTTTAACAATTGGTGTTCCATCAATATCAATGGAGTGAAACATGTGTTCTTCAAATCCTCAAGAGGTCTCAAACAAGGGGACCCACTATCTCCCTCATTATTTGTCATTGGTGCTGAGATTTTATCCAATATGATAGATCAATTGAAAAATAATAATTTCATCCCCTTCTCTGTGGACAATAAGAGCCCTTTGATCACTCATCTAACATATGTTGATGATACTACACTCTTTTTCTCTGGTTATCATCTTCTCTCCATTGCCATAATGATAAGGAAGTTAGAAAACTATGAACAAGTCTTAGGCCAAATGGTAAATAAAAGAAAATTTACTTTCTTGGTATCTCCTTCTACCCCTATCTCTGTCATAGAGGATATCAAAAGCATTACTGGTTTTTCCTACTCCCATTTTCCCTCTACATATTTAGGGTGTCATATTTATTTTGGTAGGAAGAGAATTTGTTATTTTGGAAATATGGTGGCCAAGATAGCAAATTGAACACAAGGGTGGAAGGAAAAACTTCTTTTTGTACTGTATTCATTATTATTGCATATCATATCTGTTGGGAATCCACCAAAAACTACCTTTTTATTTTGATAACTAATTAATTATTATTAATCACCAGTGTAAAGAATATAAAACTATATCATTGCTACAACTCAACAAGCTGTCTAAATTCAGAAACTAAGTAGAAACTTTCCCATAGTTCTAAGGGTAGTAGGCACACCTCCTAGGGACCCGGGTTTCCATACTTGCCCTCAAAGTAGGAGATTTCTCATAGACACTAATATTTCCAGGACTGATTTCTATACTCCTAGAATGGGCAAAGTTGTAATATTCTTCTAATATCAGCTGTTGCTCTGAGGTTGCACATATAGGAAATATCCTTAGCTATGACCTTCTCTGTTCTGCTCCGCTTTTCAAAGATCTGCTGATTTCTTTCGAGCCAAATGGTGTGGATATATTCAACATAGCACACTTTAAAGATGTGAGCTGCCTGAGATCTCCCCTTAGCATTCTTGATAGCCCACACTGAGTGTTGTTCCCATTTTATTGCTATATATGTTTGTCCTTTCAGCTATTGTAGCACTCTGTTCCATAGGTTTCTTGCAAACATACATTCCACAAAAATATGATCTCTCGTTTCTAAATGGTCCTGGCATAGGACACATTCAGGTTCAATACGTATACACCATCTGAGAAGCCTGCCATTGGTAAGTAGTCTTCCTTGGAAATGTAGCCACATGGTAAAAATAGCTTTGGGCCTGGCATCATTCCTGTACATAAAAATCTTCCAGGGAACTCTATTTTGAGTGCCAAGTAATTGCAGATACAGCTACCTTACCATACTACTCCATGCCTTCACAGTAATCTGATTCAACTGCACAGTCTCCCTTGCTTCAAAGATCTTCCTCAGCATCCAACTTGATTGTTTTGGTATGGCCATCTGATCTATTTGTTGTCCCTTTATATAAAACACGTGAACCCATTTAATCCACATTGTATCTTGCTTATGTGTAAGGTCCCAATAGTTTTTAGCCACTGCAGCTCTGTTCCACAAATGCAAGTTAGTGAGATTGACAACCCCCTCCCCCCTCTACATTTCTGTGTACACATCTTATCCCATGCTACTAAGGCCCTCTTAGTAATAAAGTTAGTACCCGACCAAATGTAGCTTCTATAATATTCCTCAATTGCCTTCATTATCTTAGCAGGAATGAGGAAGAATTGGGCCCAATATGCTTGGATGCCAAACATCACAGTCTTCACTAGTTGAATCCTCCGAGCATAAGATAGTTTTTTTGAAGTCCAATTAGATATTCTAGGAACCATCTTATCAATTAGTGGTTGCCACTGCATTAGGGATAGCTTCTTAGTAGAGAGGGGTATTCCCAAGTACTTAAAGGGAAGTTCCCCTTGGCCAAATCCCAGCTTGTGCAAAATCTGCTCTCTTTCTTTTTGGGCCATACCTCCAAAGTAAACTGAGCTTTTATCCATATTTTCCTGAAGACTAGAGGTAGTAGAAAACTCAGAAAAACATTGTTGGATAAGAGTAACCGATGGAAGATCACCTCTAGCAAAGAGAAGCAGATCATCAGCAAAACTTAGATGAGTGATTCCTAGTTTAGCACATATGGGGTGGTACTTAAACTCATTGTTCTCCTTTAAAGCATTTAGGTTTCTACTTAAGTACTCCATAGCTATGGCAAACAAAAAAAAAAGACATTGGGTCACCTTGTCGAAGCCCCTTAGCAGCATCAAATGGAGCAGATGGTTCATCATTGATGATTATAGAATAATTCACAGTTTGAACATACTCTTGAACCTATTTGGTGAACTTCTCAGGGAAGCCTTGACCCTCAATAACTTGCTTAAGATAAATCTACTCCACTGAGTCATAGGCTTTCTTCAAGTCTATCTTGAGAATACACCTCAGTGAGATATGTTTTCTAGTATATGCTTTCACAAGTTCATGTGTAAGAATAACATTATCAGCTATTTTCCTACATGGGATAAAACCAGCATGTGCATCACAAATGATAGAAGCAATGACTCTTTTGATTCTTGCAGCCAAGATCTTAGAGATTGTCTTATAGAGGACATTACAACAAGCAATTGGTCTGAATTCTCTCACTGTATCGGGGCTAGCTGTCTTGGGGACAAGTGTAACGGTTGTGCAATTAATGGTTCTACACATTTTACCAGTAGAAAAGAACTTTTTCACTGTTGTGCATCATTATCCTTGATTATTGGCCAAACTTTCTTAAATAAGTACCCATCAAAACCATCCACCCCCGGAGCTTTATCATCACCTATGGACCATAAACTCTCTGCTATTTCCTTCTCAGTAATATCTGTACACAATATCATCTATTGGCTATGTGTTAGCCTGGGGCCTTTTTATAGAGTAATTCTATTAACTGCTGGAAGTGTGTGTGCAGCAGTACCCATCAAGCCTTTATAGAAATTAATTATTTCTTCCTTTATGTCCTTAGGGTCAATCAATTTGATGCCTATGGTAGAGTTGAGTTCCATGATTTGTTTCCTATTGCTCCTTTCTTTCACAACTGCTGAAATATATTTTGTATTAGAATCCCCTAGTTGGATCCATTTAGCTATTGATTTCTGCTTCATAACACTCTCTTTAATAAATTACCACCTTTCTAAAGCCATTAGAGTGTCTCTTTCTTTCCCCATCAGGTGATCAAAGTAGTATATAGCTATCTTCTCTTGGATTTCTTGTAACTCAAATCTGTCTCTCTTAATTCTTTGAGTAATCCCTTTAAATTCTGCAGCATTGAGTCATGAAGGCAGGTCTAAGGGCCTTCAATTTTAGCTAGATTCTCTGCATCCTATTACCAGGAAAATAATTATGCTAAACACTCTTAACAATCTTCTCAAAATCCCCATGGTCCGCCCAAACATTAAAGAATCTAAAAGGCACTTTAGGGGCCCATTTAGATATCTTAATGTTGAGTAGCATAGGTGCATGATCAAAAAAATTGGGATTATCATATTCAATGCATATATGTCCCCAATTCAGCATCCAATTATTATTCCCAAATACCATATCCAGTCTGCTACATATTCTTTGTCCTCCTTATTATTTATTTGACCAGGTGTAGTATTGGCCTTTCAATGGTAGTTCAGTTAAATTCACATCCTTAATACACTTTGAGAAATATCTAATTTTAGTTGAGGAAATGGGGTTGCCAAATAGTCTGTCATTGGGATACAAATGCCATTAAAGTCCCCTCCTATTACCCAAGGCTTGGCACAATTACTTGCCATAGTAATGAGTGAGTTCCAAAGAGATTTCCTGTATTCCACAATATTGTACCCATAGACTATGGTCAAAACACATTCAAAACCATCCAATCTCCCCTTAACCATACAATGAGTGAATTGAGCCTCAATTTGTAAAACATCTACTGAAAAGATAGTATTGTCCCATAGTAGCCATATCCTACCATTCAATACATCATGATAATTGTGGTGAATCTCCCATCCAGGAACAACAGTAGTAGCAATTTTTCTAGCTTTAGACTCTTTAACTCTTGTTTCAAGCAAGGCAGCTAACTGAATATGATTTTGCTGCATATAGTAATTTAGCTCCCTTTGCTTGTATCTCTTATTGAGCCCCCTAACATTCCATACCAACCAAGTCATTGAGAAATAGAGTTCCCCCACTACTAGTGGGTGGTGGATTGGTTATCACATATTTCCTAATTCTTAGAGCCTTTAAACTCTTCTAAGCTGAAGTTGCATTTAGCTCTGAAAATTCCTTAGTGCACTCCAAAACAGGGCTTTTCATTGCGTAATAGCAACATTAGTAGTAGTTTGAGTAGCCTGCTGTTGTGAGTTCATTACTCATATGACCCCTGTACTGACTTGGCTAGTACTACTTGTCTACACATGTGTGAGAGATTGATTTAACTGGTTTGTGCGCTGCTCTGTCCCTTGATCATCTTTAGTATGCTTTTTGGGGCTTTGGGAATGAGTCCCTAGATCAGTGGTTAGATGAACAATCTCCTCTAACTGGGGATTGTCACCATCCATGTGTAATTCGGTAGTGTCATTTAGCTTGGTATGCTGGCCAACCTCTTTTGCTCTCCAAATTTGCGCAAATCTGTTAGGTTCAGGCTCTTGCTGCTGATTGGGATGTTGAGCTCTTCTAGCTTTTCTTCTTCTTCTAGGAGGTTCAAACTGCTGCTCTTCAGTTTCCTGTTGTGGCAAACAGATATGACCAATCTTTTGGCATTTTTCACAAAACTCAGGCTTCCAATCATAAATAATAGCTTGTTGGAAACATTTTCCATACGGATCAGTTACACATATCTCATCAGGTAGAGTTCTAGTAACATTATCTTGGATCAACATTCTTGCATATGATATTATGGATTGTTTAGTTGTATATTTATCTGCATTTAAGGCGATATCAATTTCACTAGCAATTCTTCTCAAAGAATTGTAGCTCCAACAGCTCATAGGGAGTTTAGGAAAACTCACCCATAGCGGGATTTCAGTAAGGAACTCATCATTTAGGTCAAATTCAGGTGTCTAAGGTTTTAGGATCAATGATCTGTTGTTGATGGAATAGGGCCCATCATAGAGGATTTCATTCATATACTCCTTATATTGGAACTTGACCACATATTAACCTTCTTCATAGAGGAAAATAGTAGGTTCAGCCACCTTGTTCCATATTTTCTTAACATACTTCTTTATAAAATTGTAGCCTGGGCAATTTCCAACTACATACACAATTAATGCACTGCTCTATTTTTTAATTTCTTTCTCAAATTCTTCTTTTTCTAATTGCAAAACTATATCACCATTGACTATAGTAGGAGGAATATAAGAGAGATTCATACCATTTTCAGCACTCCGATTACTAAAAAATAGGTTAACCTATACCCTTCTTCATATTGAAAAATCTCTTGCTAATTTTTTCTAGGGGTCTTCAGAGAGCAAGAGAACTTATCACTGGCTTTCTTGGAAGAATTTATATTATCTTAAAGTGGAGGGAGGGATAGGATTTAGGACATTTCATGACGTGTGCATCTCATTTGCTGTCAAAGCTTGGAGAATTTCAGAACTCATAAATCTCTTCTCACTCTCTTTTTGGAAGCCAAGTACTGCAAAAAATCTCATCCAGTTTTCAAAAAGAAGAACTATTCTCATTCTCACTCTTGGAGAAGATTAATAGATATCAGAAAGGAATACGAAAAATATATATTGTGGAAAGTGGGTAGCGACAACATTCCTTTCTGGTGGGACAATTGGACATACAAAGGTGCACTGGCCAAAGTAACTAATCAAGGCAACAAGTCTAAGAAGATTAAAGTGTCCGATTTCATATCACACAATCAATAGAATCTGGAAAAGCTCAATGATGTTTTCCCATCTAATCTGGTATCTCATATCCAGTCCATCAAGATCGCCAATGAAGTGAAGGAGCAACCTATTTGGCTTGCAAATAATAATGGTTCCTTTTCCAGTAAATCAGCCTGGAAGACCTTTAGAAAATCAAAAGGATCATCACTCACACTCTCAAAGATTTGGCATAGTAAAAACCTTTCAATGTGTCATTCCATATTTTTAGGTTACTGAATGGTAAATTAGCCACATATGATGTTTTGGTTAAATTTGGTGTGCATGGTCCTTGAAAATGCTATTGCTGTCCTAATGGCAGTTTTGAATCAATTAATCATTTTTTTTTGTGAAAGTATGATTGATGGGAAGGTTTGAAAATATTTTCAAGATGCATGTGGATTGAATATAGAATCTACAGGAGGCATAAGAGGTAAAATCATTAGATGGTGGCTTGTTAATCCTCAAAATAAAGTTCAGGAGATGATACTGTAGTGTCTTCCATCTATTATTTGCTGAAAAATTTGGAAGTTCATATGTACTTTTAAATATGAGGGAATTAGTAGCACAACGGGCAGAATCATTAAAAAAATAACCTTTTTGATGCAGATGTTGCTTTCTACGCAATTTCCCTCTCTATCTTTTAACTCGACTTTTCCCAAAATTATTCAAATGGTTGATGGGATTAAACCCAAGCTAAGCATTACTCCAGCAAAGTGGAAGAAACCTGGTAGTACCGGGGGTGGTGAAATATTACGAGATCATCTTGGTCATACGATCATGACATTCACTATATATCTTGGTTCTTGTTCAAATAATTCAGCTGAGGTACATGCAATTAAAAGTGGGATGAGATGGTGCTTAGATCATGGCTTCAACGGATTAACAATTGAATCAGACTCATTATTTGTTCTTCAAATGATAAATGAAGAAATCTCTACATCATGGTAAATCAGGGAGGAGATCAAAGAGATTGAATCAATGAACTTAGAGGAACAATTTCAATTCATTCATACCTTTAGAGAAGGCAATATTCCAACAGATCTTCTAGCCAACTTAGCAGAAAAGGACAAAAAGAACCAGTTCTTCACTAGGGATATAAACTTGTCAAGGAAGATTACATCTTCAATGAAGAATGATGAGTTAGGAAGACCAAACTTTAAAATTAAGGTGAGGAAGAATACCTTCATCTTTGATCCTGGTTGAAAGCTTAAGTTGGTGCTAAGTTTCATACTTAGCTTTCTTTTTGTCACCTTAAATGTTAAAGGAGCAATCCTCCTCTTTACTTAAGCTTCTCTAGGAATAAGTTAAATTGTAAAGATAGATTTTGTTCATCCTATTGATGAGTTCAGGTCTATGTCCCCCTCTATGTACCTTTTTGACTTATTCTCAATATTATCTCCTACGAGGAATCTTTGAAAAAAAAAGGCCTACCTAATAACAAGTTTCTGATAATTGTGGAAATAACTCATTTCATCAATTTGGTGCTCCCTTATACATCATCATATGTGGCTCAAGCTTTTACAGAGAACATTTATATTACTCCCTCAGATTTTATTTTATGTATTTTAGTTTAACTGGGCACGGAGTTTAAGAAAAGTAAGTAAGACTTTTTGATAGGCCATATTTATATCCCGATTATATTTTGATGATCTAACAAACTTACTGTCAAGAACCAGATAAGGAACCTGTTACACATTCTCAAGAACTTAAGATCAAATGGTTCCAGCTTGGTATATGGTTCAACTCTTCAGAGTCAAAGGAACGACAGAGGGAACAGATAGCTACCGTTTCCCAAGGAAACTGTACAAGTCAACTGCCCCAGTTGTAAAGTTGCTGCCTGCACATGCTACAATACAGAAACAGTACATCAGTCAACTTTATGGGGAATGCCCTTTACCTAACTTGCTTACATCATTCAAGTGATGTCACAAATGAGTTATTTACATCAAGCAAAGGCAAAACAAAATACTTGCACATTCAAGAATCCAAGAAGCATTCTCTCAAGTGTGTGTCAATCTTGCAAGTGATTCTCAAGGGCATCATGAACAAAGAACAACATAACGAAGAACCAGCTTCTTGTATTGAGTCATCACATGTCCTTAATTGTATTGCACCTTTGTTAAAGAACTTCAATTGTAATTCCTACTTAGCTTGTTTAGAAGCATTGCGTAGGAAACCTTTTGTAAATCATAAACCCTTGTATTTGTGTCTTGGCTAGAGTTAGTCGAGTTGTAATATCTTTGTAATAGAGTTATTATAAAGTGGCTTGTAATAGAGTGTTATAAGTCAGTGAGGGATTAAGATGTTAATTCCTAGGTTGTATAGGTTGTAATCTGAAAGTTGCTCAGTAGTGAAGTTGAAATCCTACAAGGGTAGGTCATGGTTTTTAATCCCGTTGAGCTGGGAATTTTCGACGTAAAATTCCTCTTGTCATTTCTTACTGCAGTGTGCGTGGTTTCTGTAGAAACTTATATCCGTGGGAACTTATAGAGAACCTGGTTCTCTATATATTTTGGTGGACCCTTAAATTCTATCAATTGGTATTAGAGCGGATTCTTTCTATCAAGCTAACACCTAGAAATGATCCTCATTGCTGCTCCACTAAACTTTGAAGAAGGTCAGTCCACCTACATGCCACCAAGGTTCAATGGCCAGTATTATGGATGGTGGAAGATAAGGATGCACGATTTTATCATGGCTGGAGATTCCGAGCTCTGGGACGTCATCTGTCATGGACCCTTCGTTCCCACAAAAACCAGTGGTGTCCCTGCTGTAACTATTTCCAAAATAAGAAAAGAATTTAATGATGCCGACCGGAAAGCCATAGAGAAGATTTTTCGTGCAAAGAAAATCCTTCTCTATGGTATTGGTCCTTACGAATACAATAGGATATTGGCATGTCAGTCAGCCAAGGAAATCTGGGAAGCTCTCCAGATAACTCATGAAGGAACAACACAGGTCACGCAATCCAAGATCGACATGCTCACAACAGAATATGAGCTCTTTAGAATAAAGGACGACGAGTCCATTCAGGACATGCACACTCGCTTCACCTCTATCATCTATGAGCTTCACTCACTGGGAGAAATCATTCCCAGGAACAAACTTGTCAGGAAAATACTTAGTGTATTACCTGGTTCTTGGGAAAGCAAGGTAAACGCCATCACAGAGGCAAAAGATTTGCAGAAGCTGACCATTGATGAACTCATTGGTAATCTGAAAACTTATGAAATGAAGAAGAAGAAGGACAATGAGAGAAGAGAGTCTTGAAGGGAGAAGAACCTAGTCCTCAAGATAGACAAAAATGACTCAAGTGGTGAGGATGCCGACATGGCTTACCTGACAAATAGATTTCAGAAAATGGTTCACAGAAATGGAGGTATTCCAAAGAAGGGCAGCTCTAGCAAGCCAAGAGGCTATGACTTATGTCATAAGTATGTGAAGTCAGGGCACTTCATCAAAGATTGTCCCCTCCTCAAGAAAGATCATTACAAACACAACTCAGACAAAGCAGCTAAGAGGAACCAGGTTTCTGACAAATGATTCAAAAGAAAAGATGCTGCCGACAACGTTGAAAAACAAGCTCTTGCTGCATGAGGAGACTCCTCAAGTGAATCTGGCGAAGATGATGACAAAGGTGATAGCTCCATGATGGCAGTAGAAAGTGAAGCAACTAAATATGACTTTATCTTTGCCCTGATGGCACAATCTGATGATGATGAAGATGACGATGAAGATGAGGTAAACTTTCTGGATGTTCAAAGAAAATTGAAATCCTATTCTCAAAAGAAGCTTATATATTTAGCTAATGTTTTAATTGATTCTTATCACACTCTCATTATTGATAAAAATGCGCTAACCACGGAACTAGGAGAAATAGAACACGAGAGAGATGATCTAGTGGTGGTTGCGGTTGATTAAAGAGAGACCATTGAGAGTTTAAAAAGGAAAAAGATACTTTGACTGAGAGAATTGCAAACATAGAGCATGGGAGCGATGACCTATTAGTAGTAGACGTGGACCTAAAGGAAACAATTGAGGAACTAAAAAGGGAAGGTAGGCATGAGATTACCCAAAAGGGAAAAGGAAGTTGCAAGTGAGGCACACCTTAGGCTTGAAGATGAGCTAAAATCAGTGAAATATAGTCTATGTGCCGAACTTGAGAGAAACAGACAACTTCAGGAAGATCTAGGTAGAGTTAAGAATGATCTAGAAAAATCACTCAAGTGGACCTAGTCCTCTGATGCTATCACTACTTTGTATAAAAACAATGGGGGAAACAGGCAAGGGATAAGGTTCCAAAGGGAAAAGACTCCTTACAACCCTCATAGCAAGTATGTTACTGTACCAGATAATTGGCTTTGCACTCACTGTGGTAACACTAGGCACTTTAAGGAAACCTGTAAGGCCAAGTTTCAGTCTTAACGAAAAAATAAATTTTTTGCCAAAAAGGTAACTACTGTTAGAGAACCTGGTCCCTCATATAAAAGAACCATGATGCCTGCTTGGACAAAAAAGGTCCCGATTCATCCCTTTCCTTATTACAAGGGACCCAAACTTGTTTGGATTCCTAAGTCTAACCCTTGATTTCCTTGTGCAGGGAGAAGTGAAAGGGAGCAACCAATAATGGTACATGGATAGTGGTTGCTCGAAGCACATGACTGGAAGCAAAAATGATTTCCTTTCACTCAAAGCCCTGCAAGGAGGGAGTGTATCCTTTGGAAACTGCAAAAAGGGATACATTCTGGGAGTTGGAAGGATTGGAAGTCTCTTTCTAACTTAATTGAAAATGTGTACTGCGTGAATGGGTTGAAGTACAACTTTTTGAGTGTTTCCGAAATTTGTGACAAGGGAAACAAGGTGGAATTTGTGTCAAAGATATGCACAGTCACAAATATTGTGACTGGTGAAGTGGTGCTAGTGGCGAAAAGATACAAAAACATCTATGTTGCTAATTTTGAGTCCCTGCAGAGTGGTGATCTCAACTGTCTAAGTGATATTGATTGATAATGGCATTGCAAAGAATTTCTGGGCAGAAGCAGTCAACAATGCGTGCTACTTGGTAAACAAGTGCATGATCAGGTCCCTCCTGAACAAAACCCCGTATGAACTGTTGAACGGAAGGAAGCCCAAGCTAACACATTTGAGGACATTTGGCTGCAAATGTTTTGTTCTCAAAAATATCAAGGAAGCATTGAAGGATGCTGACTGAAATACTGCTATGCAAGATGAACCTCATCAATTTGAGAGAAATATCGTGTGGAACCTGGTTTCTCGACCTGCTGACAGAACCGTCATAGGAACTAGGTGGGTATTTCCAAACAAACTTGATGAGTTTGGGAACACAACAAGGAACAAGGCCTTATACGGTCTAAAGCAATCTCCTCGTGCATGAAACGAGGAAGGAACCTACTTATTGTGCAAGTTTATGTTGACGACACCATCTTTGGTGCAACAAATGATTCTCTATGTGAAGAGTTTGCAATGCTTATGGTAAGTGAGTTTAAAATGAGCATGATGGGGGAATTGAATTTCTTCTTGGGTTTACAAATGAAGCAATCTCAAAAGTGGACTTTGATAAGTCACCAGAAGTACATCAAGGAGCTGCTGAAGAGATTTGACATGGAAGCATAAAAAATCACTGACACTCCCATTGCCACAGCCACACGTCTAGACATGGATGGACCTGGTTCCCCTGTAAATCAGACCATGTATAGAGGGATTATAGGGTCACTCTTGTATCTCACTGCAAGCAGACATTGTGTTTGGCGTGGATTTTTGTGCAAGATTTTAATCTAATCCAAAGGAATCTCATCTGAAGGCTTCCAAGAGAATATTGAGATATCTCAAAGGAACGCAGGACCTGGTTCTCTACTATCCCTCAGGCGACAACTTTAATCTTGTTGGGTATGTTGATGTTGATTATGTAGGATATCTGGTGGACAGGAAAAGCACGTCTGGAATGGCATATTTCCCGGGTTCCTGTCTAATCTCATGGGGTACAAGGAAGCAAAACTCTGTGGAACTCTCAACTACAGAAGTGGAATATGTAGCAGCTGCTTCTTGCTATGCTCAATTGTTGTGGATCAAATTGCAGTTGGAAGACTTTGGAGTGTTCTCTGACTGTGTGCCCCTCATGTGTGACAATACAAGTGCACACAATATGGCCAAAAATCCAGTCCAATATAAGAGAACCAAGCGCATTGATGTGCGCCACCACTTCCTCAGAGACAATGCTAAAAAGAGGCTCATTTGCATGAAATTCTGCAGCACAGAAGATCAGATTGCATACATATTTACCAAGGCTTTGAGCAGAGAATATTTTGAAAGAAATTGCCCGACACTAGGGTTGATAAAACCCAATTGAAAACCTGGTCCCTCGATGATTGGCTATGAAAGAAATGTTCAGGTAAAATTAGTTAAAAAGTGTTTTCTGGCAACGTCTAACTTATCTCTATACCGTTACAGGTAGGCACGTATAATGATTACATAGAAAGTAGGCAGTGGATGCAGTACACGCTGGTAAAAAGGGCAAAGCTTACAGATGCAAGATTAGTCAGGGAACCTGGTTCTCCTGACACAGGTTAGCAGCTTCTCTATTCTCTCATGCACAATTTTGATCAGTTAAAACAAGTGCCACATCATCAGTGTGTTAGTTTCTTTTCCTTTCGCCTTTTGAACCCAAACGTCTCACCCGTTAATAATCTACCCGACTCCCAAAACTGTCGCCCTTTATTAACCAATCCCTTATCCATCTTAAATACATCCATCACTATCACAACTCTTCACATCAAACTTCAAACTCTCCCTTCTTCTTCCTCTCTTCAAACTACCCATTCTTTTTCTTCAATTCATCACTTCTCACCATGGCTGAAAATCATGAAAACTCGGGTGTTCCAAGTAACACCTCAACTGAGTCCTCACCAGTTAAAACACTAATGTTGGACTCCTCGCTCCTCACTACTACTAGCCAAAACCCTAGGACAGAGTCACGCCCACTATCAGTTTCCTCTCCTACCCAATCGAGTTCTGGTTCTCATAGGAGTAGCAAAATCTCGACTCCTAAAAGGTTTGTGTCTACGAGTTCTCCTCCTACCTCGCCGGAAAATTAGGGTGAAAAGGGTATAGTTAACGAAGAAGAAAATTAGGAAATCTCCAGTCTTCCTTTGGATGAAGACTCAAATGCAGACCAAACTGCTGGTTCTGAGAATGCTTCAGTTCCTAATCTTGACCCACAAGTACAACTCCTTCTTCTTCTGTGTTTTCCATGGAGTTACAAGAGAAAGAAGTAATAGAAAACATGTTATCTATAGCTAATGAAGGGTTTATTATCGAAGGAAGTGTGGATGGGTCTGAGGCTCAGGGAGAAGAGTCTAAGACTGTGGTAGAGGGTAGAGAGCTTGTGCCTGTTGAACAATCAACACATGGCAATACTACTGGGGTACCAAATGTGGGACCTGATCCCTTCTCAGAGGATCTAACTCAGGGGTCCTCTTAAGAGCCCCAGGTCAGTATTGATCCTGCTCCCTTTCCTCATTTCGATGCTGAGCTTTTGTCTGCGGTTGTGCCTGAGATGAGATCTGATTCTGAAGAAGTAGTTGAGGAAAGTGAAGAGGATTCTGATGATATGCTAATTGCTAGATTAACTAGGCATAGACCAATGGTTGCTCAAGAGTCTACTCCTAAGCGACCTACTACAAGGTTGCAAATGAAGGAGGCTCTTGAGTCTGCGCTTAAGAACAGCCAAGCTAAGTCAAGGAGAAGAAAATTAGTGAAAGATGGGAAAGTTGTGCGCGAGAAGACGGTGCCAGTTGTGAATGCGGATGATGAAGTAGAAGAGGAACCTGGTTCCTTGACTAGAAAGCGCTCACAGAAGCATGGCCTCCCCAAGCCAAAAAAGGGATCTTCTATGTCTGCTGAAAGTCTGAGCAAATCTGATGATGCTGTCGCTAGTGAAAATGTGGTGAAAAAATCTGGTGATAAGTTGGTAGAAGAGTTTGCTGCCATGGTGATGGAATAGAGTTATTACAAGTCTGATGAAAAAGGAAAGAATGTTCGCAAGTCTGCTAAGAGAAAAGCTGATACTGATGAGGAACAACATTCCTCAAAGAAGGCCAAAGTTAGTGATCCAAGGAGTGCTAGGAAAGAGAAGTTGAGGAATCAAAAGGTGCTATGGGCCGCACGTTTGCCCCTGACATTTTGGAGGAGGATGGTTTGAGACAACTGGTTGAAATTTGTGAGTTTCAATAGTGGACACATTTGTTCACAAGTGATGCTCCAAAGGTGTATGAGGAGGAAGTTCAAAGTTTCCATGTCGACCTCTTCAAAGTTGAGGATGATCGCATCTGCGTGCTGGTAAATGGAGTTGACATGGTAATGGACTATGCTTTGTTGGGATCTATTCTGGGTGTGCCTGCTGAAGAGCTGTCTAGTGTTCAGGGATCTTGTTCTCAAAATTTCAGAAATGCCATCCTGAATGACATAGCAGTTCAGCAAGGGGAACGGGTACAAAAGAAGGCCCTCCTTCTAGTGTAGTACCAACTGCTATTTGAGATGGTGAACAAGGTCTTGCTCCCTCGTGCTGAGAGAAGATCTATCACTTCTCGTGCAGACCTGTCCCTCATGGAAGCACTGGACAACTTCACTACCATCAATCTGCCTGGGATCATAATAGAGCACATGCAGGGAGTGGCAGATTTTAAAGATGGTAATCATGGGTTGCCTTATGGGTTCCTTCTCACCAAGGTCTTTGAGTACTTCAAGGTTCCTCTGGGACAAGCCAAAGTGGGCACTAAGGAACAAACTTTCTCTATGTCTACTCTAGAAGAATGTGAGTGCATTGATAGGGTTGGAGGAGTTGGAAACACTTCTACCATTTCTCAGTTGATCTACGCTCAGAATAGTGCTACTGCTGAGATAAGGCAGTTGAAAGCAAGGAATGCTATTCTTAAAGGTCAGTTGAGTCAGCTTCAGGAGGCACCTGGTTCTAGTATCTCTCAAAATGAAGAGGTTTCCCATCTGACTAAGGAGAATGTTGAGCTCAAGAAACAGGTGGAGGACCTGAAAGAGAAATTGCTTAATGAGCAAATGTCGGCGAATGCTCGAATGGATCTCGTCCTCCAAACCCTTGCCTCTGCCTCTAAGCCCTCTCCTTCCAGTACTCCCTAAATAGTGTCCCCTCAGTGTCAAGTCTTAAGTATTGGTTTCCTATGATTAGTTTTTTTATGTTTGTGGTATTTGTTTTTGTTGTTTTGAATTGTGGATGGTTGTCAGTAACATTGACTTTGCTCCCTATTTTCAAATCCAAATTGTTTAATGGAAGCTTTTCCCTTTTTGCTGTATATGCCTTGTCTTTATGCTCTGTTTTTAGTCATGTTGTGTGCACACAAGTGGCATGAGTTAACTCAAGCTAGACTTCTTTTTGCTATACGCCTGTTACTAATCTTTTTATGATGCCAAAAGGGGGAAAATAATTCAGGGGGAACATAAGGGAAACAGATTCAAGGGGAATAGGATGGGAAACAAATTCAGGGGGAATTCAAGAAATGCTGGTTCTTAGGGGGAACTTGAATTATAAGTTTGTCATCATCAAAAAGGAGGAAATTGATAGGCCATATGTATATCCCTATTATGTTTTGATGATCTAACAAACTTACTGTCAAGAACTAGATAAGGAACCTGTTATACATTCTCAACACCTTAAGATCAAAAGGTTCCAACTTGGGATATGGTTCAACTCTTCAGAGTCAAAGGAACAACAGAGGGAATAGATAACTACCATTTTCCGAGAAAACTACACAAGTCAACTGCTCCAGCTGTAAAGTTGCTGCCTGCACACGCTACAGTACAGAAACAGTGCAACAGTCAACTTTATGGGGAATGCCCTTTACCTAACTAGCTTACATCATTCATGTGATGTCATAAATAAGTTATTTACATCAAGAATAAAAGGTAAAACAAAACACTTGCACATTCAAGAATCCAAGAAGCATTCTCTCAAGTCTGTGCCAATCTTGCAAGTGATTCTCAAGGGTATCAAGAACAAAGAACAACATAACGAAGGACCAGCTTCTTGTATTGAGTTATCACATGTTCTTAGTTGTGTTGCACCTCTGTTAAAGCACTTCAATTGTAATTCCTACTTATCTTGTTTAGAAGCATTGCGTAGGAAACACTTTGTAAATCATAAACCCTTGTGTTTGTGTCTTGGCTAGAGTTAGTCGAGTTATAAAGTCTTTGTAATAGAGTTATTACAAAGTGGCTTGTAATAGAGTGTTACAAGATGGTGAGGGATTAAGAGGTTAATTCCTAGGTGACATAGGTTGTAATCTGAAAGTTGCTCAGTAGTGAAATTGACATCCTACAAGGGTAGGTCGTAATTTTTAATCCCGTTGAGCTGGAAATTTTCCACGTAAAATTCCTCTTGTCATTTACTTAATGTACTGTGCGTGGTTTCTGTGGGAACTTATATCTGTGGGAACTTATAGAGAACCTGGTTCTCTGGACCCTTAAATTCTATCACTTTTAAATCTTGTGATCTTAGACTAAAGATATGTGTAATGTACCAAAATACTTTTAAATCTTGTGATCTTAAATATATCATGTGAAATGTTGAAGTTAAAGAATTATTAAATATAAAAAAAAGGTATTTTTTTTAACAGACTAAAAAAGAAAGTAAAACATATAAATAAAAACAAAGAGAATACCTGATTTGTCCCAAGCCATATTTAGCGACAGAGATAAAAGCTAAGGTAGAAGTTGATAAAAGCTTAGAGGCCAGAGAAGGCACTATCAGACTTCTTAAACATGTTGGTTCAGTCAAGTATGATGCTCAGGTAGATGGTGTTTGTAAGGCTACAGCCATACAAGAAGATGTCCTTTAAAGGCCATTAATATTCACAGACGGAACTAAAGTTATAGCTATGGGTTCGGTAGAACTTAATAGCTTTAATCAAAATTCTGTATTTATATTAAAATAAGTATAAATAATTTATTCAGAATCCAATAAGATGTATCTTATCTAGAATAAGACCTCATACACTCATCAAAATTCTGAATCCGCCTCTTTTCATATCACGTATATACGTCATAATGAGTGTGTTGGTTCAGAACTGCTATCCCACTTTCCTTTTTCTATTATGATAACTAAAGAGGAGATCTAAGAAAAAGAAATAAATAGATAGTTCGTTGTGTATTAGTTTAATACGTACTAATATTTTTTCGGCAAAGGACCAAATATACCCCTTTACTTTCGAAAATGGTCTAAGAATACCCCTCGTTATACTATTGGGTTATTTATACCCCTGCAGTCATACTTTGGGTTCAAATATACCCCTCATTTAAACGGAGGGACACGTGTCATCATCTTGTTGGTCAATTCTAAATATCTCCTAATTAATTAAAAAGACTCATTACCCATACCCGAAAAATAATAATTTTTTTTTAGTTTGTACAAAAGAACTGCTTTAAAAAAACTGAAAAATATTTCCTAAAACAATATTTTTGTAAAAACTGGAAAAACAAAAGCTGAAAATTAATTTTTCAAAGTATTTTTTTTTTGTAAAAACTGGAAAAAACTGATTTTTTAAACTAAAAACAAAAAAAAGCTGAAAAATATTTTCTAAAACAATATTTTTGTAAAAACTGAAAAAAAACTAAAAAGCAATTTTCTATAGTAATGTTTTTGTAAAAACTGAAAAAACAAATATATTTTTTTTTAGTTTTTAGTTAAAAATATTTCAGTTTTTTCTAGTTTTTAATTGCTTTAGAAAATTATTTTTCAGTTTTTATTTTCAGTTTCTACAAAATATTATTTTAGAAAATAGTTTTCACGTTTTTTAAAGCAGTTTTTTTCAGTTTTTAGTAAAATTGTTTTAGTTTTTTCCAGTTTTTACAAAAAAAAATATATTTTTCGGGTATGGGTAATGAGTCTTTTTAATTAATTAGGAGATATTTAAAATTGACCAACAAGACGATGACACATGTCTCTCCATTTAAATGAGGGGTATATTTGAACCCAAAGTATGACTGCAAGGGTATAGATAATCCAATAATATAACGAGGGGTATTTTTATACCATTTTCAAAAATACATGGGTATATTTGGCCCTTTGCCCTTTTTTTCCTTCTATTTCCTTTCCTCTTGTACGTGCAGGCCTCATCTTTTGCTCATACTATCACTCTGGACTCATTAGTTTAATCCTCAAATAAACAATTAACCAATTGAAACCAATGCATATTTGCCTATTTGCTTTTATTTCTTTCATTAAAACACAAGAATATTTGAATCATACTTAGCCACCGGTTATGACATGACAGCAGATACAACTACCCCTAGTTATTGGCTTAATTGGAGATTCTAAATCTGTGCAATATGGATATTAGCAGCAATGTTGGTTTCAGCACTCATAATATGGAAGTATGAACAACAACAACAACAATAACAACCCAGTAAAATTTTATTAATGGGGTCTAGGGAGGGTAGTGTGTACGCAAACCTTACCCCTACCCCGAAGGAGTAGAGAGGCTGTTTTCGAAAGACCCTCGGCTAAAAAAAAAAAGACAAAAGAACAAAAATGAGACAATATCAGTATCACAACAACAATCATAGGAAAAATAGGAACACCATGAAATCCAGAAGAAAGATGCAAAGCAAAGGGAGACAATATTAGTATCACCACAACAATCATAAGAAAAATAAGAACACCATAAAATCTAGAAGAAAGATGTAAAGCAAAAGCGATAGCTAGTAAATAGGACCTGCACTGAAAAACGAAATAGTAAGACACAATATTGCCACTAGCTATCTTAGACAAAAACCCTACATGGCTAGTCCCACAATAGTACAAAGTAAGGCACGACTCAACTATTTCCTAACCTATAGCCCTAATACTCGACCTCCACATCTTCCTATCAAGTGTCATGTCCTCGGAAATCTGGAGCCTCGCCATATCCTGCATGATCACCTCTCCCCAATATTTCTTATGCCGCCCTCTACCTCTTCTCGTGCCCTCCACAACTAGCCGCTCACATCTACCGGAGCATCTGGGCTTCTCCTCTGAACATGTCCGAACCATCTAAGCTTCGCTTCCCGCATCTTGTCATCAATGGGAGCCACGTGCACCTTCTCCCGAATATCATCATTCCTAATCTTATCTATCATAGTGTGCCCGCACATCTACCGCAACATCCTCATTTCTGCTACTTTCATCTTCAGGATATGTGAGTTTTTAACGGGCTAACACTCAGCCCCATACATCATGGCTGGTCTAACCACCACTTTATAGAACTTACCTTTGAATATCAGTGGCGCTCTCTTGTCACACAGGACTCCAGATGCTAACCTCCACTTCATCCATCTTACCTTAATACGGTGGGTGATATCCTCGTCGATCTCCCCTCCCCCCTGGATAACCGAACTAAGGTACTTGAAGCTGCCTCTACTCGGGATGACCTGCGAATCAAGCCTCACATCCACGCCCACTTCTCCTGGCTCAGCACTGAACTTACACTCCAGGTATTACGTCTTCGTTCTGCTCAACTTGAAACCCTTAGACTCAAGAGCCTGTCTCCAAACCTCCAGTCTCTCGATAACACCGGCTCGCGACTCATCAATCAAAACTATGTCATCAGCGAATAGCATGCACCATGGCACATCCCCTTGAATATGGTGTGTTAACGCCCTTGAATATGGTGTGTTAACGCGTCCATCACCAGGGCGAATAAGAACGGACTGAGCGCAGAACCTTGGTGTAACCCCATTACAATCGAAAAATGCTCAGAGTCGCCTCCTACTGTCCTAACCCGAGTCTTAGCCCCATCATACATATCCTTAATCGCCATAATATAGGGAACCGACACACCTTTTACCTCCAGGCATCTCCAGATAACTTCTCTAGGAACCTTGTCATACGCTTTCTCTAGGTCAATAAACATCATGTGCAGATCCTTCTTCCTCTCTCTGTACAGTTCCACCAACCTTCTAACAAGGTGTATAGCTTCTGTAGTCGAACGACCCGGCATGAACGCGAACAGGTTGTCGGATACAGACACTGTCATCCTCACCCTCGCTTCAACCACCCTCTCCCACACTTTCATGGTATGACTCAGTAATTTGATACCCCTATAATTGTTATAACTCTGGATATCACCTTTGTTCTTATACAATGGAACCACCGTACTCCACCACCACTCATCCGGAAGTATGAAGGTTTCTCAAAATGTAGAAGCCAACAAATAGAGAATCATGAGCTAATTAATAAAGCAGGTTTTCTGTATAAAGATGAAGTTTGGAAAGCATGTTACAAACAAATTCATCTTGTTTGGCTGCTTGTTTACAGATTAATCGCTTTCGCTTTGCTTCTCTCTCTTCTTATTGCAGATGTTGTTACCCATGGTTTACGCATACTTAATTTCTATACTCAGTAAGGAATATAATGCCTTTCTTCTTTTTCTCCATCTTTGATCTTTGCCTTTATTCTGTTGCTGATCGATTACAATCACCATTTTAATTTGAATTTATATTTGTCACCACTAAAGTAACTAAACTTTATTCATTATAACAGTAAAGTAATGAAATTTGCCAACTACAAAGATGGAACCTACTATCAAAGTGATTTTAATATTCATTGTAGGGAAAACTTTATTAACTTTTACTGTCATATTAGGTAAAGCTTAGTTACTTGAATGTAACAAATATAATTTTGTAACTTTACTATTTAATAGTGAGTAACGTTCAATTGTTTTAATGTTATAAAATATAGTTGTATCACTTTACTGTTGTAATAGGTAAGTTTAGTGACCATGCCTTCTAGCTGTACCACACATTCTTACAGAAAACAGCAACAATTTCTTGACCAAAGCTTATGCATGTTTGTCTTCATTTTCTTGAAGTGCTATATTGTTAAGCATTTCCCTTTAACAAACAGCATCAGAATACTCTTCAAAATCTAAAAATGATATGTCAAAGCTATTTCGTTGATTTGATTGACATATGGTCAGTCTTTATCTTATTCTTCTTCTTTTTTTCTTTGAACAGGTGGACATTCACCTTGGTTACAATCTACTTTGGGGTATGTAACTTATCCAAAACCATTGTTACAATTAATTTCTGGATATGATATTGGAATATCTATAGATGTTGCCCGAGTTTGGTGTTACCGTGTATATATGTTTCACACAAGAGAGGGAAAAAAAATACGAAGGAATTAAATGTGGTGCAGAATATGTTGAAATGTGTGACAATCTCATTTAAATTGTTTAAGATGTTAAACAAAAGACACTTTTATTTTCTTAATTACGTCTTCAACAGAATACTTATTAGTTCTCCCTCACTAAACAGCTCGAAAAATTTATGTCACCTCACATAGTCACAGTACCTCTCATCTCTGGTCTCTGCCTCTTTCCTATTACTTTGAGATTAATGTTAGTATTTCTTATACAAGTTGGTGATGCTCTGAGCTATATTTCATAGTTAGGATCTTCACTCTCCATCTATGGATGTCTCGAATCTCGCAAGGAAGGTAACAGTGAGAATTCTGATGTTGTTGATGCTGAAAAAGGCTCTTATACTACTGATTCAACTCCTGAAAACGCGAGCGTAATTATTTTATACAATGGCTTGAATTCCCATGTTACAGAAGCTGCAGGTCTTTGGGGATATGTCTTTCAAATAATATTCCAGGCATGTTCTCTCTACATCTATTTACCTTATTATATTTCTTTTTCCTAAATTAAGTAGATCGAATATGGTGGGATATTCCAGGCATGCTGCATTTTACGGTTACTTGGCTAATTTTTGCCCTCCCCTATATAATTTGTAGATATGTGCAGGTGCTGTTGTGATTACAGATTGTTTCTTTTGGCTCCTTATCTACCCATCCCACATTTACGAAAGTTACTGGGTACATTTTGGGTTTAATCTTCCTTAAGCTCCATAATATTTTGCTTGATATATCTCTTTGAACATCCGGCAAATGATGTCGCAGTTGTTCGTCATTGATAAATTCACTAATTTCACCTTTGACTATGAAATGCAAATGCCCTTGACTGTCACTGTTAATCTTTAAGATCAGTGAGCAAGTCAGGAATTAAGCTAAGGGTATTTAAGATTTAATGTATGTGTACAAAACAGTAATAATTGACCTATATAATCAGTATAATTTTCTAGCGAAGGCAGTTCTACTGACTACCCTTGAGCCTATGTGGCTCCGCCTCTGCATCTATAATTCGTGCTCGGCACATAGTTCATACATACCTGATAGTGTTCCTGTTACTGCAGCTGGCTGTTTGTATGCATTCTTTGAATACTATTTGCCTTTTGGGTGATACCTTTCTAAATTGTCTAGTAAGTTTGAATTTCCTCTACTGTCTAAGCTCTATATATAATCGAGCCGTGGTTAATATTCAGTCTTGCTTCCTTCCCAGCGATTCCCTTTCTTTCGCATAGCATATTTCGTGCTTTGGACGTACATCTTTGTCAGTTTCCAGTGGATCATCCATATTTATGTCTCGACGAGGTATTTGTTTCCGTTTTTGATCATTGTACTGATTATCATCTAGCTAGGCTTATGCTGTTTTACTAAAACTGTTAATTAAACTTTTGTTGCAACAGGTGGCCTTATCCCTTTCTAGATTTGTCATCTCAATATGGTCCCTTTGGGTATGGTGTCTTATTCTTCTAATATTTTTCTTACAATTGTGTATCTCCTGTAAACGCCTTTTAATCATGCAATAAGTTTCGGACAACGATCATAGGCGGAGCCAAGATTTGAATCGTATGAGTTCAGGATTCTAGTTTTTTAAGCCAATGGGTTATAAATTAATAATTTGTGCATATATAATGAATTTCTTAAGACAATCTGAGGTTTGCACCAAATCTATTGAATTCGGCTGAACCAATAGTCAAAGGGCCGGCTCCGCCCCGACTACGATTTCATTTTTTGGTTGATATTAAAAAGATGAGCAATTAGTTGATACACTTATTGTGCTCTTCATGTTTGGCCTCAAATTTGAAATTGCAGGTATTTTGCAGTTGGTATTCTCCATCTCCCTTGCTACGGGATCTTTGTCGTACTAATTAGGACAAAGAAGTATTGGTTATCCTGATTACTTCAAAAGCCGAAATAGTGTTTTTATTTCTGGTCGAAGAAACGGAGTCTTAGAGCTTTTACTTTATGTAAATGCACCTTGAAATCATTCGGTTGGAACTTTGAAGCTGTCTGGGCAGAAGAAAACTCGTATTAAGCACTGCCCCAACATTGCCTTGGTATGTAGCATTATTTTTAGTGCAAGACATTAAATTGTTTTTTCAAGTGATTTGATTTACTTGTCCACAACTTATTCCGGATTAAAGTGTAGTTGATAATTGATTGTTGATTTGATTGATAATGGAAATTAAACCGTGATTTAATATGATGGTTTACAATACAAATTACAAAATGATATATTCTTATTTTAGGTTTGTGGTTTATGCCTTTTCATCTACATTTCACTACTTTCTGTTACTTCTGATAGTAGCTGAAACCGCCTAATTCTGTAAGCTAGTTTTCATTGAATTTAAGCTAAATTAGTATCTTTGTTGCGGTAAAGTTGTTTCTATGTGACCTATAGGTCAAAGGTTCGAGCCATGAAAGCAGCCACTAATGCTTGCATTAGGGTAGGCTATCTACATCACACCCTTTAGAGTGCATCTCTTCCATGAATCCTGCGTGAACACGGGATGCCTTGTGCACCAGATTACCCTAGCATCTCTGCTGCCAACGTGGTGGTGTGCCTATATATAAAGGTTACACCAACCTGGCTAGGCATAATTTTCTTAGATACTGCCTTTAATACTCCCATTTATGCATACATTTGGACGGTTTTTATGTAGTACATGATCTAGAATACATGGCTCAAAGATAATTCTTCAATTAATGAATTGCACTCTTTTCAATTTGAAGAATTAACCCAAATAATCGACCACCCAGCCACTTAAACTAAAAATAGCCGGTGAATGTATAATATATACATAACTTATGTATTGCATATATATAATTATGTATAATCAATATTTAATTTATGTATATGACTAAAAAAAGTAAATAGTAAATATGGCTGACTATTTGTGTAAAGATCCCTTTGAATTTGCCAGAAATATCACGTTGTTAATTAGTACAACCTGTTTTCTGGGAATCATATGTTGTAGTCAAGTGATTCAGAGATTATCTACTTTCACTACAGCAGCTTCTATTCATGACATACACCACGGTTTTGCCGACATATGCATCGGATAACTATGGTGTCCGGACCCGCTTGCGCGCACCTTGACTAATTTCACTGAATACCTGCCATCTCCCACCAGCAACAGGCACCAGGTAACTAGCTCTATCCACCAAGGCTTGGATAGGTGGGAAGAAATCACCTAGTATTTTTGGCATTCATTAGGATTTGAACCTGAGATCTCATAGTTCTTAACCTCTTCATTGACCACTAGGTAATTCATATATTATTAGTTACAGTAAATCTATTATTATTCATCGCATAATAATTCATATATGATTAATTATTGTATAACAGTTGTTTCATTATTACTCATCGTATAAACAAGCTATGCATTAAGGGGTCTGATTTAATATGTTCATAAAAAATCGCCAGCTTATTTGCCGAGTCAATAATTGATATCATTATCCACTAGGGTCGGTTTGTCTTGAAAAAAAAACTATGGCTTGCTTTTTCTCTCTTGGTGCATGTTAGCTTAACTTGCACCAGCCATGGGCAAGAGAGCTCGCATCCCATCCCAAAAGGCTCTAATGGCTAAGGAAACATCCACATCATATGGAATTGCTCATCAATGGCAGAAATCAGGCAATTGTAGTGAGGAATTAGCAAGGAAAACTGAGTCAAGTCCAAAACCCAATGAAGTAGTAACCCTAAACAGTGAAATTAAGAAATCTCAGCAGATCAAAGGACAACGAGTATGGTCTGAAGTGTTACAAGCTTCACCAAGCAAGGATCAAGCAGCACCGACTAGTAGTGAAAAAACATCATGGGCAGATGAGGTTGAAGAGGAGTTAGAAACGCAGAAGAAGCAAGGATCAATCTGGGACGACTTGACATAGCGAAAATTTCAAATGTTGGTTATAAATTAGAATATGTAGCACCTTAGACACATGGTGAGTTCTCAATAGTAGAAATTGAATGGGATGATATTAGTTCTGAAATTGATTACTGGGGAGAAGCAGTAGTATGTTATGTGTTAGGGGCACATCCCCTATTCACATTTATACAGGGGTACATCAAACGTTTGTGGGGTGGAATATGGCACCGACAGAATTAGTATGCTAAAAATGGAGTGATAGTGGTTCGATTTGAGACAGAGGTAGGGAAGCAAGAGGTCATTCAGGGCGGTATTTACCACTTTGATAACAAACCATTCATTGTAAATGTCATGACCCAATTGGAGGGTCATGACTAGCACCCGGGCCATACTTGCCGAGCACCAACGTACATGTTATCTAACCTTCCTTATTATCTTTAAGGGCCGACAAGATCAATATAAATAGTAGACATGGATCATGAACATCCAACAATGAAAGATAATGTCATGAACATACATAACATGGGACGACAAGACTGTCAAGAAACTATATATAAGGTACGAGCTACCATGATGCCATAAAAGACTATACAACAAAAATCAGCCGACAAGGCATTCTAAACCATACATAAGTCGACACCTGTCTATGAGCCTCTAAAGGAACATAAGTGCTACAACATTGCCGGAACAGGGCCCCGACATACCCATAATGTCTATAACAAAAATGCATACCAAGACCATGGCAAGTCCGGAGAAGGGATCTCGCCAATAACCGCTGAACTGGACAGCCTACTGTGGTAGGGGAGTTACGTCTACCTGTCTATCAGGACCTGCAGCACGACATGCAGTGTCCACAAATAAAAAGGACGTCAGTACGAATAAAGTACTGAGTATGTGAGGCAAGAAAGCATAAGTAAGAACAATAATGTAAACAGGGATAGAGAATATACAACCTGTGACATCTGGGTACCTCTGAGGGCTACTGACATGAAATACATGATACATACATATATATACATAAACTTTTAAAACATACGCCTTTGTGGGCATCACCATCATCATATCGTACCCGGCCATAATAGGCTCGGTAAAACGTACCCGGCCATCATAGGGCTCGGTAGAATCGTACCCGGCCACGTGGAGCTCGGTAAAACCCAATTGATCAGTGGTTGCACAATAGGTGCCATACCCGGCCGACTATAGCGCGGCTCGGTAAAGTAAAATAGATACATATATATGATGCATGCTGGACTCATTGGAATTACATTTTGAACCTTTCGGAGTGACGTAAGGTCGGTATCCTTCGTACACGTTATTAGGATTAACTCTTCATCAAGAATCTTATAAGAATCAGGAACTTGTATATACTGCCCAACCTCAAGCTAAGCAAATGTCACGACTCCTTAGTCTTTAAACAGAAAGAACAACTCCAATTTGACCTTAATTTTCCACGAAATATCCCTTCAATTTAGCGCCACGGGATTCCCGACATTTAATTTGTGTTGTTTGCCCTTTGTTTGGGTCTTGGATCATGAGAGAACCTTGAGAGACTGTTTTTAGGGTTATAAGGTCTGAATATACTGAAAAATAATGACTTTAAATAGGGTTGAGGTATCTTATATATGTCCATATGTCTTAAACCGCCTTTGTGGGCCCCATAGAGAGTAGCTTGGCGCACTCTTGCGAAAATGCGAATATCTCTCTATTCTGAGATTGTATCGGCAAACGGTTTAATGCGTTGGAAACTAGACTCATAGATCTTCAATTTGATAGGTAGATTACCCCATAATTCCAAGCACACTGGGAGAAAAATGCAGTAACATTTGACCTAAAGTTTAAGAAAAATTATAAACCTAAGTTGTGACAACTTTTATCGACTTTTGTTTCATAACTCGCTTGACTTCAAGACTTATGATACAAATATTATATGATTCAAATACATTAAAACAAGACCTCTTGGGATAGTTAATCACCTCTAGTGTTACCCGAAAATACGGGTTACAACATCCTTGATTCGTTTAACTTCTAATACTTGTTAACCACTCTTATACACCCTTGTATCGTTTAAGACCAATAGGATTAACTTCTTATCATCTCAAAGATAATCTCTTCTTGGATTTACGTCGACTAACTTACGGCGTGATCTATAGTATGCGAATTTGGGTTGTAACACCCTCTCCCCCTTAGGAACATTCGTCCTCGAATGTAAGGGTTTATGGGGTGTCTAACTCATCATGGATTCCGACGGAGATTTCCGGCTGAGTTTCCCCTATAAAATGGACACTAGCCAAACTTGCAAGCAGTTAAACCTAACCTATGGCCTTACAAGACTATACAAAGCATTATGGATATGTACATTATCTGCATATTACCATTTTGTATTAAAAAAAGAGTATTCACAAGCTATTGCTTACCTCATAGAGCCGTTTCACCTTATAATGCGTCCTTCTTTCCCCCGGCATCCTCGTTATCTTCACTCTGGAATAGGTAAGGTTATTTAGACTTCATCTCCTCTTCTGCTTCCCATGTCATTTCTTCTATATTCTTGTTCCTCCATAATACTTTCACGGAAGCTACATCCTTTGTTCTCAGCTTGCGGACTTGTCGATCTAATATAGCCACTGGCACTTCATCATATGATAGATCCTTTGTAACTTGTACATATTTGATAGGGACGACCCGAGAAGGGTCTCCAATACATTTCCTCAACATAGATACATGGAATACCGGGTGGACAAATTCCAACTCAAATGGCAATTCTAACTCGTAAGCAACCTGTCCAATTCGTCGAAGAATTTTGTACGGCCCAATATACCGCGGACTCAACTTACCCTTCTTCCCAAAACGCATAACACCCTTTATCGGTGAGATCTTCAGGAAAACCCAATCACCAACCTCAAATTCCAGATCATGACGTCGGACGTCGGAATAAGACTTTTGCCTGCTTTGTGCCGTCCTCAGTCGCTCTTGTATCACTTTCACCTTCTCAATGGCTTGGTGAATCAAATCTGGCCCATATAATTCTGTCTCACTGACTTCGAACCATCTAACTGGTGATCTATATCTCCTCCCGTACAGTGCCTCATACAGGGCCATTTTAATACTGGAATGGTAGCTATTATTGTAGGCAAATTCTATAAGTGCCAGATGGTCATCCCAATTCCCCTTGAAATCTAGAACACATGCTCATAGCATATCTTCAAGCGTCTGGATGGTACGTTCAGCCTGTCCGTCAGTCTGCGGATGGAATGCAGTGCTGAGATTTACTTGTGTGCCTAAACCCTTCTGAAAAGACCTCCAAAAGTTAGCCATAAATTGAGCTCCTCGGTCTGATATAATAGATACCGGCACACCATGAAGCCTAACAATCTCCTTGATATACAACTTCGCATAATCTTCAGCCGTGTAAGTTGTCTTAACTGGTAGAAAATGGGCAGATTTTGTAAGTCGATCAACTATCACCCAGATGGAGTCAAACTTATGATAAGAGCGAGGTAATCCAATAATGAAGTCTATATTAATCACCTCCCATTACCAGGTCAGAATCTCTATATTCTGAATCAATCTACTAGGTTTCTGATGCTCGATCTTTACTTGTTGACAATTAGGACACTGGGCTACAAATTCTGCAATAGACTTCTTCATATTATCCCACCAATACTACTCCTTAACGTCATGATACATCTTTGTCGAGCCAGGATGGATAGAATATCGGGATTGATGAATCTCAATCATAATCTTCTCTCGCAACCCTGCCACACTAGGCACACATAATCGGCCCTGGTATCTCAGTGTCCCATCTCCTCCGATCTTGAAAGCTGTAATATTACACTGCTGAATTCCCTCTCTCAATCTTACTAAGGTAGGATCTTCATATTGCCGTGCTTTTACCTCGGCTACCAAAGATGATTCTACTGTATTCTGTACAGTAACACCTCCGTCATCAGAGTCCAACAATCTGATTCTCATATTGGCCAGCTGGTGAAGCCCTTTGGTCAACCCTTGTCTACCTGCCTCAATATGTATTAAGCTTCCCATTGACTTACGGCTGAGAGTGTCTGCCACAACATTGGCTTTACCAGGATGGTACAATATCTCGATGTCATAGTCTTTCAGTAATTCAAGCCACCTACACTGCCTCAAATTCAACTCCTTCTGCTTGAAGATGTATTGTAAACTCTTGTGATCTGTGTAGATGTCAACATGGACGCCGTATAAGTAGTGCCGCCATATCTTCAAAGCATATATTACTGCAGCCAATTCCAAATCATGAGTCGGGTAATTCTTTTCATGCTTCTTCAATTGTCTTGATGCATAAGCAATCACCTTCCCACGTTGCATCAATATGCACCCCAAACCTATACCTGAGGCATCACAATATACCACATAACCTTCTGTTCCTTCTGGGAGAGTGAGCACTGGCGCGGATGTCAATCGATTCTTTAGCTCCTGAAAACTATGTTCACAAGCATCAGACCACTGGAACTTGGTAGCTTTCTGTGTTAACTTAGTCAATGGTGCTGATATAGAGGAAAACCCTTCTACAAACTGCCTATAATATCCTGCTAGCCCCAGGAAGCTGCGGACTTCTGACGGTGTTGTAGGTCTCGACCAATTCTTCACTGCATCGATCTTCTGGGTGTCGACACTAATACCCTCATCAGATATCACATGGCCAAGGAATGCTACTGAGTTCAGCCAGAATTCATATTTAGAGAGCTTAGCATATAACTTATGATCCTGAAGGGTCTGTAATACTATCCGCAAGTGGCCCGCATGTTCCGCCTCCGAACGAGAATACACCAGAATGTCATCAATGAATACGATCACGAACACATCAAGATAGGGCCTGAATACACTATTCATGAGATCCATAAAAGCTGCTGGGGCATTTGTTAGCCCGAACGACATCACCAAGAACTCAAAATGCCCATATCTTGTCCGGAAGGCCGTCTTTGGAATATCCTTCTCCTTAACCCTTACCTGATGATACCCTGAACGCAAGTCAATCTTGGAGAAATACTTGGCACCCTGGAGTTGGTCAAACAGGTCATCAATTCTTGGAAGTGGATACTTGTTCTTTATTGTAAACTTGTTCAACTGTCGATAATCGATACACATCCTTAACGACCCATCTTTCTTCCGCACGAACAAGACTGGCGCACCCCAAGGTGAAGTGCTAGGCCTAATGAAACCCTTATCCAGCAAGTCCTTCAACTGCGCCTTCAACTCTCGCAACTCTACCGGGGCCATCCTGTATGGAGGGATAGAGATCGGTTGAGTGTCAGGCAATGCATCAATGCTAAACTCAATCTCCCTTTCAGGAGGAAGGCCTGGGAGTTCATCTGGGAAAACATCTGGAAATTCATTGACCACGGGGATTAATTGTAGAGTAGGCGGCTTCGCCTCTGCATCCCTAACGCGAACAAGATGATAAATGTAACCTTTTGAGATCATCTTCCTTGCCTTAAGATAGGAAATAAACCTACCTTTCGGCATAGAAATGTTCCCCTTCCATTCAATGGCGGGTTCACTAGGAAACTGAAACCTAACCATCTTCGTACGACAGTCAACATTTGCATAGCATGAGGCCAACCAGTCCATTCCCATTATCACATCGAAATCAACCATTTCTAACTCAAATAAATTTGCCGAGGTTTGACGACTACAAATCATCACAGTGCAACCTTTATATACCCTTCTAGCAATCACAGAATCTCCTATCGGAGTGGATACCGCAAGTGGTTTATTATCAATTCAGGTTCAATGCCAAACTTATTAGCCACAAAGGGTGTAACATATGATAAGGTAGATCCTGGATCAATTAGCGCATATACATCATAAGAAAACACAGACAATATACCTGTAACAACATCCGGAGATGACTCAAGATCTTGTCGACCTACTAGAGCATAGGTTCGATTTTGAGCACCACTCGAACTCGGCACTGAACCTCTACCTCTACCACGACCTGTCGACTGTTGAAAACCTTGTGCTGGAGGTCGAACTGATGAGGAAGAACCAAAAACAGATCCAGTCGGCTGAGCCATACCACCACCTCCTCTGTTAGGACAATCCCGCATCATATGACCAGGCTGTCTGCAAGAATAGCATGCATCGGAACCTCGACAGCACAGTCCAAAGTGGGCCTTGCCGCACTGATCACAACGAGGTGTTGGGGGTCTCGTCTGACTAGTATCTCTATGAAATTGTGAGCCTGATGCCCTCGAACTCTGACCTGAACCAGAATAGATAAATCGATCATACCGAGGCCTCTGAAACTGTGGAGGAGCACTAGCTACAGGTGGCACCAAACTCCTCGAAGATTGGGGCCTGATACTTCCTCTGAACTCATCAGAATACCCTGTAAATCTCGCCCTCTTATGCTGGCCCCTATCCTGCTCCCTATCTGCCCTTTGCTAGCGCTTACGATCCTCTAGGGTCTGGGCATAAGCCTGAATACGGGAAATATCCATGCCCTCTACCAAGGAGGCTGTTGTGCACTCATTTATCAGATGTGGTCCCAACCCGTTCACGAACAGATGCACCCTATCACTCATCTCGGACACCATATGGGGAGCATACCTTGCTAAAGAATCAAACTGTATACTATACTCTCGTACACTCATATTACCCTGTCGAAGGTTCAAGAACTTATCAGCTCTAGCTCGTCGTATCTCAACTGGCAAGTAGTGACGAAGAAAGGCCTCAGAAAATTCCTTCCACACGGTTGGAGGAGCGTTCGGACCCCTAGATCTCTCCCAACTATCATACCAGAAAACCGCTAAATCCCATAACCGATAAGAAGCCAACTCTACTGCCTCCGTATCACTAGCATGCATAACCCGCAATGTACGATGAACCTGATTAATAAATGTTTGTGGGTCCTCCTTGGGGTCTGATCCGGTAAACACTGGAGGTTCTAGATTAAGAAAATCACGAACTCTCGCACTAACCGGTTTATCAGCAGCACCGGTATTTTGCCTCTGAGCCTGAGCAGCTACCAAGCTAGTCAACAACTGCACCGCACTGCGCATATCGTGGTCTGTAGTGCAAGACGGGGGAACTGGATGTACTGGGTGCCTCCTAATATCCTCTGGAGGAGACGGAGAGGTATGAGACGGCATCTCACTCTGAGCCTCACTTTGGCCTGCTCTGGCTGGAGGCACCTGAATGTTACCCTCTCCTACAGCTGTATCAAGCCGTTTACTAATCGCTTGCTTCCTAGTCAAAGGCATCGCTGAAAGAAAATAAGGTGAATATTAGATATGCACACTTACGACTCAACTCTACGCACGATCTAGATTCAGGAAGAAGGTAACAACCCTAGATGTCACGTAGCCTCCTGATTATAAATGTGGCGCGCTACACATCCATAATCAAAACTCTACTAGACACGGCTCATAGACATCCCCTAGGACAGACTTGCTCTAATACCAAGTTTGTCATGACCCAACTGGAGGGTCATGACTAGCACCCGGGCCATACTTGCCGAGCACCAACGTACATTTTATCTAACCTTCCTTTTTATCTTTAAGGGTCGACAAGATCAATATAAATAGTAGATATGGATCATGAACATCCAACAATGCAAGATAATGTCATGAACATACATAACATGGGACGACAAGACTGTCAAGAAACTATATATAAGGTACGAGCTACCATGATACCATGAAAGACTATACAACAAAAATCAGCTGACAAGGCATTCTAAACCATACATAAGTCGACACCTGTCTATGAGCCTCTAAAGGAACATAAGTGCTACAACATTGCCGGAACAGGGCCCCGACATACCCATAATGTCTATAACAAAAATGCATATAAAGACCATGGCAAGTCCGGAGAAGGGATCTCGCCAATAACCGCTGAACTGGACAGCCTACTGTGGTGGGGGAGCTACGTCTACCTGTCTATCAGGACCTGCAGCACGACATGCAGCGTCCACAAATAAAAAGGACGTCAGTACGAATAAAGTACTGAGTATGTGAGGCAAGAAAGCATAAGTAAGAACAATAATGTAAACAGGGATAGAGAATATACAACCTGTGACATCTGGGTACCTCTGAGGGCTACTGACATGAAATACATGATACATACATATATATACATAAACTTTTAAAACATACGCCTTTGTGGGCATCACCATCATCATATCGTACCCGGCCATAATAGGCTCGGTAAAACGTACCCGGCCATCATAGGGCTCGGTAGAATCGTACCCGGCCACGTGGAGCTCGGTAAAACCCAACTGATCAGTGGTTGTACAATAGGTGCCATACCCAGCCGACTATAGCGCGGCTCGGTAGAGTAAAATAGATACATATATATGATGCATGCTGGACTCATTGGAATCACATTTTGAACCTTTCGGAGTGACGTAAGGTCGGTATCCTTCGTACACGTTATTAGGATTAACTCTTCATCAAGAATCTTATAAGAATCAGGAACTTGTATATACTGCCCAACCTCAAGCTATGCAAATGTCATGACTCCTTAGTCTTTAAACAGAAAGAACAACTCCAATTTGACCTTAATATTTCACGAAATATCCCTTCAATTTAGCGCCACGGGGTTCCCGACATTTGATTTGTGTTGTTTGCCCTTTGTTTGGGTCTTGGATCATGAGAGAACCTTGAGAGACTATTTTTAGGGTTATAAGGTCTGAATATACTGAAAAATAATGACTTTAAACGGGGTTGAGGTATCTTATATATGTCCATATGTCTTAAACCACCTTTGTGGGCCCCATAGAGAGTAGCTTGGCGCACTCTCGCGAAAATGCGAATATCTATCTATTCTGAGATCGTATCGGCAAACGGTTTAATGCGTTGAAAACTAGACTCATAGATCTTCAATTTGATAGGTAGATTACCCCATAATTCCAAGCACATTGGGATAAAAATGTAGTAACATTTGACCTAAAGTTTAAGAAAATTTATAAACCTAAGATGTGACAACTTTTATCGACTTTTGTTTCATAACTCGCTTGACTTCAAGACATATGATACGGATATTATATGATTCAAATACATTAAAACAAGACCTCTTGGGACAGTTAATCACCTCTAGTATTACCCGAAAATACGGGTTACAACATCCTTGATTCGTTTAACTTCTAATACTTGTTAACCACTCTTATACACCCTTGTATCGTTTAAGACCAATAGGATTAACTTCTTATCATCTCAAAGATAATCTCTTCTTGGATTTACGTCGACTAACTTACGGCGTGATCTATAGTATGCGAATTTGGGTTGTAACAGTAAAGGCTTGGAGACCTAAGTTGGAATTCACTAGAGAAGAATCGCTAACAGTTCTAATTTGAATTAAGTTTCCTGGACTGGACTTCAAATATTGGATTAAGAAATGTTTGAGCAAGATAGGCAACTTAATTAGTGGGAAAATCTATTATGGTGGACCAAAATACAAAAAAAAGGAATGGATTGAATTTTTCAAGGCTACTAGTTGAGGTAGGAATGAATGCAAAGTGCCAGATATAGTTCTCTTCAGGAATGAAAGAGGCAAGTTAATTGAAAAAAAAGTTAGCTATGACTGGAAGCCAATTCCGTGCAGTTATTGCACTAAATATGGACATGCTGAGGAAGTGTGTAGGAACAAGAAGAAACTTGCAATGGAAAATGCAGAACAACAAAAGGAGATGAACGCTATGGCACAAACAGAACCTAAAGATAATAAGGGCAAGGAACAAATTCAGGTGAACTCTGAACAAAGGAAAGAGGCAACAAGTACTAGAAATGATAGTAATAGAGAGCAAATGGTGGGGAGACAGTCAG